>NC_059425.1:70684777-71000620 GCF_021028975.2 Sphaerodactylus townsendi
CCCCCCCCACCCCCCCCCCCCCCCACCCCCCCCCCCCCCCACCCCCCCCCCCCCCCACCCCCCCCCCCCCCCACCCCCCCCCCCCCCCACCCCCCCCCCCCCCCACCCCCCCCCCCCCCCACCCCCCCCCCCCCCCACCCCCCCCCCCCCCCACCCCCCCCCCCCCCCACCCCCCCCCCCCCCCACCCCCCCCCCCCCCCACCCCCCCCCCCCCCCACCCCCCCCCCCCCCCACCCCCCCCCCCCCCCACCCCCCCCCCCCCCCACCCCCCCCCCCCCCCACCCCCCCCCCCCCCCACCCCCCCCCCCCCCCACCCCCCCCCCCCCCCACCCCCCCCCCCCCCCACCCCCCCCCCCCCCCACCCCCCCCCCCCCCCACCCCCCCCCCCCCCCACCCCCCCCCCCCCCCACCCCCCCCCCCCCCCACCCCCCCCCCCCCCCACCCCCCCCCCCCCCCACCCCCCCCCCCCCCCACCCCCCCCCCCCCCCACCCCCCCCCCCCCCCACCCCCCCCCCCCCCCACCCCCCCCCCCCCCCACCCCCCCCCCCCCCCACCCCCCCCCCCCCCCACCCCCCCCCCCCCCCACCCCCCCCCCCCCCCACCCCCCCCCCCCCCCACCCCCCCCCCCCCCCACCCCCCCCCCCCCCCACCCCCCCCCCCCCCCACCCCCCCCCCCCCCCACCCCCCCCCCCCCCCACCCCCCCCCCCCCCCACCCCCCCCCCCCCCCACCCCCCCCCCCCCCCACCCCCCCCCCCCCCCACCCCCCCCCCCCCCCACCCCCCCCCCCCCCCACCCCCCCCCCCCCCCACCCCCCCCCCCCCCCACCCCCCCCCCCCCCCACCCCCCCCCCCCCCCACCCCCCCCCCCCCCCACCCCCCCCCCCCCCCACCCCCCCCCCCCCCCACCCCCCCCCCCCCCCACCCCCCCCCCCCCCCACCCCCCCCCCCCCCCACCCCCCCCCCCCCCCACCCCCCCCCCCCCCCACCCCCCCCCCCCCCCACCCCCCCCCCCCCCCACCCCCCCCCCCCCCCACCCCCCCCCCCCCCCACCCCCCCCCCCCCCCACCCCCCCCCCCCCCCACCCCCCCCCCCCCCCACCCCCCCCCCCCCCCACCCCCCCCCCCCCCCACCCCCCCCCCCCCCCACCCCCCCCCCCCCCCACCCCCCCCCCCCCCCACCCCCCCCCCCCCCCACCCCCCCCCCCCCCCACCCCCCCCCCCCCCCACCCCCCCCCCCCCCCACCCCCCCCCCCCCCCACCCCCCCCCCCCCCCACCCCCCCCCCCCCCCACCCCCCCCCCCCCCCACCCCCCCCCCCCCCCACCCCCCCCCCCCCCCACCCCCCCCCCCCCCCACCCCCCCCCCCCCCCACCCCCCCCCCCCCCCACCCCCCCCCCCCCCCACCCCCCCCCCCCCCCACCCCCCCCCCCCCCCACCCCCCCCCCCCCCCACCCGCCCCCCCCCCCCAGAGAAGAGACAGTTTGTTTTTAGTAAGTGTGCTTTTATTATAAATTGAACAACTTAGCATCTGATATATACCTTGTTTGCCAGGATCTATGGGAAATGTGTGACTTCTGGCACAAATGAAAAATGAGTCCTTTTTTTTACTTTTTTAGATGTGGTGGCATCACTGGGTGGGACTCGCAAAGTTCTTGTGGCTTTGACTACAGATTTTACTTGGTTTCCACTCCCATTAGCTTCTGCCAAGCCTGCAGTGCTTCAACTCAGCTCAATTTTTTTCTCTGTGCCTACTAATTTTAGGGCTTTCATTTTTATTTCTATTGTCACAAATTATCAAAATACAATACAAATTCACATAAACATATACAAAAATCCAACCTGTCAGTTACACTAAGCAACAGACATGTAATAATAAAGAGACAGAAGGCTATTTGTAACTGTCATTTTATATATGTTTTCTTAAACTTTTACTGATGATTCTGTTTTAGCACAGCATTCCATAATCAATCTACTTCCTTTTGAGTACTTTTCATTGTTGTAAACCTAGTTCTTTCGTCCTTCTATTTCAATATTTTTATTTTTATGGGTTTTTTTGTTGTGGGGGAGGGGGTTTGAGGAAGGAGTTTATATTTTGAGACTTTGACAAAACTGGCTGTAGTTAGCATAGAGCAAATAGTTGAGAACCTGCAAGAACTTGCAGGTGCAAATTCATTTTTCCATGTATCCCCTTCCCCATACTATTTCTTCTTTCTCTTTTGGCAGCCCACATATACACTCCATGATTCCTGTTTCCTTTTCTCATTCCCACTCACAAAGCAATTGTTCTTTTATCTGTCCTCCCCATCTTTCCCTGTATTTATTATATAGTTACCCCCATCTTTCTACCCAGTGAGGACCCAAATCAACTTACCTCATTCTTCTCCCATTTATCTGTACAGTAATGCAGTGAGGTAGATTAATGTTGGAGAGGGTGACTAGTAGCTCAGAGGTGGGGTGTGCGCAATGGGAGTTGTCGAGGTAGTGGAGCCCGATGCCAACAGATTTATACTCCCCAGGGCACTTATCCAGTGGCGTAGCTGTCACAGGGACATGTGGGGAAATGTGCCCTGGGTGCATACCAATTAGTCATGCCCCATGCACATGAGCAGCCTGGGAGCAGCAAGGAGTGCTTCAGCCACAGCCGTGCCACTTCCCATGCCGAGCAGCCTGCTCGGGCTCCAGGAAGTGGCATGACCACAGCTCAGTGTTGAAAAATCCTGGAGCTCAGCTGCGGCCTCCGAGCAGGCTGCTCAGTCTCTTGGCTTTAAAAAAAGCATCCAGGCTGGAGCGTCCTTCTCTCTCAGAGAGGGAGGGGTGCTCCAGCCTTCTCCTTGGTGCTTTTTTCAAGCCAAGAGAGGTCCTCTCTCAGCTTAAAAAAAAGCACCCAGGCTGGAGCCTGGAGTGTTCCTCCCTCTCAGAGAGAAAGGGGTGCTCCAGCCTTCTCCTCTGTGCTTTTTTTTAAGTCGAGAGAGGGACCAAAAAAACCCCCCACCCAGGCTGGAGGCTGCAGCATCCCTCTCAGAGTTGAGGAGCACCCAGGTGGGCCGTGGCAGGCTGCTGCTGGACCACCCCACCTCCATCGGAGCGCGCTGGGTGCTCCTTGAGCCAGTGGCTCAGGTAAGTGGGGTGGTGGGTGGTGTGTGTGTGTGTGTGAAGATTTAATTCCTTCAAATTAATTTTTTTTCACATTTTTCTGCAACCTTTGGCTTTTCTCAGGTTTGTAGTAAAATCTGTCTTGTCTTTTCATGGCTCCAGTCTCTGAATTTAAATATGTACAGATGCTGCCATGTAGAGAATTAGATATACTGATGATCTGATAACTTTGGAGAATTGATTCCACATAGTTAAGTAGGAGCCATTGAATTGTGTCTTCCTGAGACAAAACCCTTCAGAAAGCACTTTTGTAACTACTTTTCAAAATTATCTTGTCTTATTACAGCTGCACCAAATTTGCAAGAAATCAATCTCTGGTTCATCACAGAATCAACAGTTTCTTAAATGATTTTTATTCCTCCTATCTAGCCTCAGAGAGTCAGGTGCCACTGATATTGCATTTTATATATTTTCTCTGAACAAGAAACTAACTGAAAACAGAGACAGAAGATCAAATCTTCAGGTGTATATATTATCCCAGAGTGTGCCATGGCACTCTTAACAAACTTCAGAGTTGATATATGAAATGCATCCAACAACAAAACAGATATTTGAAAGGATGCTTTTATCTTTGCTTATTAGGTTCTGGTCAAATGTATTTTTCTCTCTCTGGAACTTTCCATTATGAATTCTTTGTACAATATTTTTGAACTGCCAATAATACAAAAGTGGGATGCTGCCTTTACTACACTGTGAAACCATTGCATATGTAAGCACTTTTCTATTCTTAATTTACAATCAGCTCAGGCTCCTCCCATTGCTTACATGCTACCTGATTTGGAAACTTTCTAAGTATGAGTTCACGTGTAGTCATGTGTGTGTAAAATGAAATCGGGACTGGAACTTCTCAGGCAGTTTTAGTCTAATATGTAATTGATGATATGCAAAGGATCTTATAAAGCAAGTGCTTTTCTTTAATAATGACTTTATCAGAAGCCCCTCTTCTCCACCATCCCATAGTTTAATGTGGCCATAGCGTTACTTCACTACTGACATCTGCATTTTAGGTTAGAGACAAATTAAAGCTGCAATTCCTGCAACAAATATCACCATCTGCCAATCAGAGACATTCATTAGTTACTTCTGCCAAAGTCATGTTGGAATAATCCAAGTCAAGATTATAGTGGCATGGATCAATGTGGTTACTATACATGATAGTGCAAGTCCACTTCCTTAGGGAATATATCTCTGATTACCGGATAGCCTTCACTTCATGTTTTGCATGTGAGCTCTCAGAGGTCTCTGTCTCCCTACCATTGGAAACAGAATGTTGAATTGAATGGGATTGATCTAATCCAGAAAGATAATCCAGATGTTCTTGGTGACTTATTGAAACCCTCATGGTATTTGGCAGGATTGGTAATGATAAGGGGATATTTCTTGATTATGTGGTTAACTATACAAATATACTGACTACACACACACACAATCAAGCCTTTATTGGCATAAAATATACTGACTGAACAAAATTGAAGCTTGTAGATATGACATCACAGTGTGAATTGTATGTAGTTGTTTTGTGACAATCTGCACATTTCTTCACTTGTCCCAGTGCATCTTATAAAAACATAAGTCGAACAGCCTGTTTGCACAGTGATCAACCAGGTCAGGTGCTTCTAGGAAATTAGGTTGTACACCACCTAATGTAATAGGCCTGCTCCTCTGATACTGGAGAGAATAGGTATGCATAATGACTAGTATCGATTTTGGCTAGTAGCCAGGGATAGCCCTATCCTCCAGAGACATGCCCATTCCCCTCTTAAAGCCTTCGAAGTTGGAAGCCATCACCACATCCTGAGGCAGAGAGTTCTCCAATTTCACTATGTGTTGCGTGAAGAAATACTTCCTTTTTTCTGCTTTGAATCTCTCACCCTTCAGCTGCATGACCATGCATTCTGGTATTACGAGAGAGAGAGAGAGAGGGGGGGGGGGCTTCTCTCTGTCCACTTTCTCCACAAAATGCATAATTTTATAGACCTCTTTCATGTCTCCCTTTACCCTCTTTTTTCCAAGTTCAACAGCCCTAAGTGTTTTAACCGCTCCTCATGACAACTGGAATCTTAAAATACAAATTAGAGGGTTTGGAAAAAAAGTGAATTGCATGAATCATATTGGTGAAAGAATTCCACTGTGTGCATATTATTCAACCAGCCTCTCACACATGTAAAAAGGTAAAGATAAACCCCTGTGCAAGCACCAGATCATTACTGACCCTTGGGGTGATGTCAAATCATGATGTTTACTAGGTAGACTTTGTTTATGGGGTTGTTTGCCATTGCTTTCCGTAGTAAACTACACTTTACCTCCAGCAAGCTGGGTACTCATTTTACCAAGCTGGGAAGGGTGGAAGGTTGAGTCAATCTTGAGCCACCTACCTGAAACTGACTTCTGTCAGGACTGAACTCAGATAGTGAGCAGAGTTTTGACTTCACAACTGCAGCTTACCATTCATGCCACAAGGCTCCTTTCATTTATGTAAAGGCTAGTGCAAAGCCTGTGTTCTGTTTAAATATCACAAAAGCATATTCTGAGGACGTCATGGGATTTAAATCTAGTAACCTTTAATGGCATATCATGGGATTAAAGTAATACTTAGTCCTTGTGTCTGGCCCTCTGCATTTAGTTCCATTGTGAAGTACTTTGAAAGTACTTCATAAGCTGTGGTTAGCATGTTTTAAAAGATCTTTACTGTTTGCCTTTAAAATTCTGATCGCATGTGAACATAATAAACCTAATGGTGTTGGAAGGGATATTATAGTGCCAACAATTCATTCAACTCATTGAATCTGGGCACCCAACTTTTCCTCTGAGAGTTTAGATATTTAAAAAGGTTCCATGTTCTGCTGTACAGCACTTTAGGGGTACAATGAACTGCTTTGCTTTATGCATTTTCCATTTTTGGAGTGAAGACTCATGAAGGTATCCAGATGTATTACACATGCTCTTTAAGAAGAGGTTTGCTGAAGCTTACAGCAGGGGAATTTTACTGCTGGGTTCTTCCCCTCTTTTAAAGTCTTCAAGCTTCTTGGTTCAGTGTTTGCTCGCTCTGAAGCTTTTACTATTTTCTGTTCTGAGCAGATGGATATGATAATATCAGAGGAATCCTTGTGGAGAACCAGTGAATTATAGCTACATGCGGACATTTCTAGAACTCTTTGTAGTAAAACAAAATGAGTTTGAATAAATTGTCTTCAGCTTGTCTCAAAAATACCTGTCTTCGTTTTTGTTTTTTCAGTACCAAGTCTGTAAGTTTAAGGAAGTGTACAGGGCAGTCCTAGACATGTTTACTATTATGCATTTATGCTATATACCTTTGTACTATCAAGTTACACATCACCAACCATGGCTTCTTCTACCTGTCATGTTTTGTCACCTTTTTGTTAAAGCACATGTTTTTCATGTGCTTATGGATTTCAATGGCTTCTCTGTGTAATCTGTAGATGGCAGCCATCTAGAGGGAAAGTGTTCTTACCATACATCAAGGGAACCACTGACCGCATAGGAAAACTGATGAAGAAGCATAACCTACAAACAATCTACAGACCCACTAAGAAAATTCAACAAATGCTATGTTCAGCAAAGGATAAGAGGGATCCTCTAGCTACTGCAGGAGTCTACCGCATACCATGCAGCTGTGGACAAGAATCCTTTCACCATAGGAACCACCAACGCGAAGCGCTCACACCGCACGAATCAAAGAACACTTTAAAAGGCACTGCAGACTATTTCCAGCCAGAAAAAAATCAGGCCAATAGCAGAACACATAATAAAACCAACTTGTAGACATAGAAGTCATTATTTTGAAAACACAGAAATTCTGGACCATTCTGACAACCACTACGTCAGACTACACAGAGAAGCCATTGAAATCCATAAGCACATGGACAATTTCAACAGAAAGGAAGAAACCTTGAAAATGAACAGAATTTGGCTTCCAGTTTTGAAAAACACTAGAGTCAAGACAGTGACTAATCAGCTCCACAGAAACACAGGATGACTATAGACAATCAAAGGGAACAAAGGCCAGACTACTTCTATTCAGATGCCTCACCTATTGACCTTGCTATCTCCATTGTTACTCACTTGCCAGGCCACTTCTATTCAGATGCCCTCACCTATTGACCTTTACTCACAGGTATATATGCTCCACTTTCTTTCCTTTCCTACTATCAGATCCTCTGAAGATGCCAGCCACAGATGCAGGCAAAACGTCAGGAGAGAATGCTGCTAGAACACAGCCATACATCCCGGAAACCACACAGCGCCCCATACTTTTTATGTTGCATGAAACCTCTTTGAAGGTGGCATGGCTACCCCTCAGTGGTGCCATTCATGGCTACTGCAACACTACCCTCGCTGTCCCCCAGTGGATCTCAGGGTTTGAGTTTATAGGAATCTGGTAACTCTGTCCCCCTCAGTATATTCATTCCCTCTCACCATAAAATTTCTGACTTCTGGCCTTCTTGAAAGAGCTTATAGTCTGATAGATCATAGGTAGTGAAACAATACAAGGATCCACTCATACTGATATTAGGGAAAAAAGAAAATAGGTGAGAGGATTTTCCAGGATATGAGTAGCAAAAAAGAAGGCACAAAATAATGTGTGGGCCGAATCCATCTGAAAGCTGTATAAATCTTCATTATTAAACTAAAACAAAGTTTATCAACAAGGGAATAATCTCTTTCCGCCAGCTCATCAAGTTTCCCCAATTTCTTGGCATTTCTTTGTTGTGCTGACTCTGCTCTATGTTTCTCCCAGTCTCTCCATCACTATCATGAGTATGTAAAATTCTTCTTCAGACTGTCTAGCAGTCACTTTATGTCTAGACGTTTATTTAATACACTCCTGATTTGTCTCCTTGTAATTGGAAGTCTTATCTCCCATCTCCTCATTGTTCTCCTTGCACACCATTTTCTGATTTCCCCTTGCATTTTGTTATGATCAAATGTCAATAAATCAATAGGCATGGGTAATCCTTCCTCTAAGGAAATAACAGAACAATTTTGTTATATGTTAGACAACTGTGTAAGCTCTGATGTCAGAGGTTAAAATAATTGGTGCCTTTTTGCTACTCAGTTTCTGCCTGTGTAGACTGATAACTACTCTAATAGTGCTTTCTAAAATTACTACTTTTTAATTTTTTTTAAAAAAATATTCATGGTATGATACCGCATGGGAAATGGCCATTGTCTGAAATCAATTTAATGATGAACTCATTTGAAGTGCATTTTGAACAAGGAGAGTCATGAAGAAACCATTTGGAGAACTTATTAATGGAATTAGCCATGTTATCTGGAGCACTGACAAGCTTCAACTTTGGATACACTTTGGCAGTTTTCTTTTTAAATGTACAAACTTAATTGTTTCACCTGGATTAGGTTTAGATTTGTTCTGATGTTGGTACCACAGGGAGTACTGCATTATGAGGTATTGTGCCCAAGTGGATAAGGAGCATTTTAAAGCACACTTCTGAAAGAAAAGAATCTTTATACCACTACAAGATTACTGTATGGTAGTAGGCTTTTAAACAATTCAAATTACTGTCATTCTTTGTACACAAAACTCATGTATATCAAAGTTGTGCAAAAAAACTGGTGGTGGTGGGGAGTCTGATGGCCAGTCGTGGTTTCAGATTAGACTATGTTATGATAGGGAGACTGAGCTCTGAAATTCCTCATATACAAGTCATCATCTATTCTCGTCCCCAACATAGAATGGGAACATTCTGTTTTTCAATTAGAATCAAACACAACATCTGTTCCCATCTCCTCCGGTTCATTTGGTCTGTATAAATGAGAATAATGTTTTTTGCCACTTCATTTTTTTTATTTTAAAAGGGATGAAACATTGCTCATGTTTTTTTGCCATTTGATCATTCCAGGTAGGGTTATGTCCCCACGTATAATGTTATTGGTATAATATGTTCTCATGATTTACAGAGAACAAAAAAATGCCCAAAAGACAGCAAAATCAGACAAAATGAGTAATAGAATTGTCCAAATAAGCAGTCATTCTATATGTGTGGAGGCGGGGGTAGTAGCATGAAAATATTTACTATGAAACAATGAGTATTAATTATAGTAATGATTAGCATAAAACATACCATGGAACTACAGAGGGAGAAAAAAATCACTGTTAGAAATGAATTTTAAAAATCCTTTAGACTGTTAAATGTTGTTAATAAACATTTGGATGTAAACTGAAAATATTTAATGAGTAAACTCTGCAGCCTGAGGTAACTGACTGTGTTCATTCATTTGATTTACATGTTGTGTGGTACATTTTGCAAAACCAAAGGATGGTAAATAAAAAATAAGCAAGAGGGAAACTATGCACATTTTCTGCATGAAAATGCCAATGGTTTAGAAAATATTTTCACTGCTTTGATTTTTTTTTGCTCTGGTTTTAATTAAGGAGATGTTAATAACTGTTCCAAAATTATTAAACATGCAAAGAATTCAACCTAAAGTATGTTCAAGCAACATGAAATGAAATTTAATTTGCCATTATAACCACGCCACTCCATGTAAGCTTTTTACTTTCCCCAAAATGTTTACACTGGCTCATTTAGTATGAAAGTGGTCCCCATATTGGTTTCAAAAACAACTGGATTGGAAAAGTTAAAAAATGTATGTATTGGTCCAGTTGTGTTTGTAAACTGGTAGATTTTTTAAAATAGTTCCTTAGAACTCTTGTTCCTAGTTCCATCTTTTTGATTTGGGTCTTTTTTTCCTTATTAAGTCACAATTGACATGGCGACCTCATAGGATTTTAAAGGCAAAAGACATTGGGAGGTGGTTTGCCATTACCAGCCTCTGTGCCATGACCCTAATATTTCTTAGGTGTCTCCCATCCAAATACAAGCCAGGTTCAATGAGAGTTAGTGACTGGTCACCCAGCAAGCCTTCATGTCATGAGTGGGAATGTGAGCCTGGATTTCCCAGATTCTAGTCTGACAATTTAATCCTAAGTATGACCCCATTCTAAACTCTCATGTGGTTTGTGTTTATTGTGCACTAAAAAAAAAAAGAAACATTTGAATTGGGTGTTATGAAAATTATCTCGAAGAAGTGAAACAGACATTCTAATCTCCGTCTGATTTATTCCCTGAACAGAGGTAGGAGGAGCAATGTCACTTGGACGCCAAGAAGCCTTTGAAATTTTCAAGAGAGATTATGCTGATAGTATAACCATTGAAGACAATAAGCAGCTCCTTAAGCAAAGGTAAGCTTTACACTGTATTAAATTCCAAAAACACACTCAAAGCAGAAATATCTAACTTGGCTGTGATGCAGAAACCGGCTGAAATACAATAGTTGGATTTAAGATAATTTGTGTTGAGTATTGTACAAGGCAAGAAGTGCATAATACTGGGCACAAATGCTATTGTATAAGTGCAGCAACTCAGGATTGCACAGTTACATTGAGCAAAGCCTTCCACACAGATGATAAAGGTGTGGGAAGATAGTGGAGCAGAAACAGCAATTCTGTTTGTTCTGCAACAGTTCTGTGGAATGACTACATTATGACTACATGTGGTTCATATTAACTCCAAAAATAGCAGGTGTTGATAATGCAAAGAACTGTTAAAAAGAACTGATGGACATGGGTGTACAAAGAGGGACAGTGGTATGCTTTGCTTTAACCATGCAGCATACTTATATGCTTGAATATTGCTAGAGACTGTGCTGGCATCCATATATCACAAATGAGGAAGACCAAGAAAGTGATCAGAATATGAATTCATGAAGGAAATAGCTGTCCAACACAGATCACAGTTTGCCAACTGTAATAAAGAGTCAGGATTCACTTGGCAAAATTTCCATAGCTAAGTGATGTCAAACTCCACTCTGCTATGGAAGTTTGGTGAATGACCTTGAGCCAGTTACTCATTCTCAGCCTAATCTACCTCTGCAGGGGAGCAGCAGTGGCATAGTGGTTAAGAGCACGTGTACTCTAATCTGGAGAAACCGGGTTTGATTCCCCGCTCTGTCGCTTGAGCTGTGGAGGCTTATCTGGGGAATTCAGATTGGCCTGTGCACTCCAACACACGCCAGCTGGATGACCTTGGGCTAGTCACAGTTCTTCTGAGTTCTGTCAGCCCCACTTACCTTACAGGGTGTTTATTGTGAGGGGGGAAGGGAAAGGAGTTTGTAAACCCTTTTGAGTCTCCTTGCAGGAGAGAAAGAAGGGATAAACGTCCATCTTCTTCTTCTTCTTCTTCTTCTTCTTCTTCTTCTTCTTCTTCTTCTTCTTCTTCTTCTTCTTCCAAGGTGATAGTTGTTAGGATGAAATGAAGGAAAGGAAAACCAAGTTTAAGCTAGTTTGGGATCCCATTGTTTTGAGGAAGTGGGTGGGCCTTTTGATCAATAAGGCCTTTGATTACTAGAGATGTGATTGGCTGCGGAGATTTAAAAATAATTGCTTTAGCAGCAGTTGCCACTACAATACAAGCATCAGCACTGTGTTACTGAAATAAAGTTTTGGCAATCACATTGTGATTGGCTGTGCTTCCTGCAGCCACCAATTTGTGGCATTCATTTTGTTGCTATGCCAAGCATGCTGTCAGAATTCCAAATGTACCCTCAGGCTCAAAAAAGTTGGGGAATCCTGCCTTATACAGTCACATATGCTGCTCATCTTCCTCCTGCCTACTGAGACAAGGAATTCCATATCTCATCAATAATTAAACAAGCCCTCCCAGCCCCCAGCCCCCACACAACCACCTGACCCCAAACAAGTCCACCCTGCCTCCACTCCCCCACAGCAATCACCTCAACCCAAAACAAATCCTCCTTGCCTCTCCCCCGACCCACAGCAACCACCCTGGTCCAAAACAAGCCCTCCTTGCGACCCCCACATCCCAAGGCAACCACCCCAGAATGGTGGTAACTCTGTGAAGTAGAGATGTGCACTAGGAAAAAAGCATCTGTATTTTTCAGATGTGGATAGTAGAAAGGGCATGATTATTGGTTTCTGAGTTATTATACAAATACCAGGGCTTTTCTGCATTTTCTTTTTCCTCAACTCAAAGTTTCTATTTCGTCTGTGTTTTTTTAAAGTTCTACATATATTTTACCCCCTCTAGTGGTCAATTTGATATAGCAGAAGATTAGATCTTGCTTCTTTCCCTGCTAGTATAAGCAGCAGCTTTTTACTCTTGATAATAATGGATGTGATATCAAATTGACAGCTAGAGAGATCAGACACAGGTAGAACATTAAAAAAATGAAGAAACAGGAACTTTGAGATGAGGAGGAGGAGGAGGAGGAGGAGGAGGAGGAGGAGGAGGAGGAGGGGAATTTGGATTTATACCCCCCTTCTCTCTTGTAAGGAGACTCAAAGGGGTTTACAACTCCTTTCACTTCCCCCCTCACAACAAACACCCTGTGAGGTAGGTGGGGCTGAGAGAGCTCAGAAGAACTGTGACTAGTCCAAGGTGTGTTGGAATGTACAGGCTAATCTGAATTCCCCAGAGAAGCCTCCACAGCTCAGGTGGCAGAGCGAGGAATCAAACCGGGTTCCTCCAGATTAGAGGTACACTTGCCCTTAAGCACTACTCCACTGCTACTTGGAGATCCCCCTGTTTGGTATCTAGATTTAGGTTGTGTTTTTTTCAGGATTCCAAAATTGTTCAGGTTCCCAGGGATGATACTTCTGGGATGCTGAAGGAACTATTTTTTGAGCAAATGACAAAAAAATTGCAGAGAGTTAATTCTGTTGCTTCTCTGAAACTGCTCCCCCAAATTTTCCAGAGAACTGAGCCATGGATCAAATTCTATGGACCCCTGAACAAAGTGTTGCCAGCCATACTCCATTGTTTCCTACAGGGAAACTTCACTTGCTTTCTTCAGGGCAAAGAATTGCCAAACACACAACAGTCGGCAACAGAACCAGCATCAAACTGGAGAATCCCAGCAGAACCAACCTCGCAAGATCCCCCTAACATGTGATCTTATTTGTCTGTGAGCGCTGCATCCTCCACCCCACCTCCTTGACCTAGAAACCTGCAAAAAGAAACAAAACAAAACAACTCTCAAAACAACTGGTCCATTAAAACATCAGCTCTGTATATTCCCAGTATTGACTGGGATTCTATAATATGTATCTGGATCCCAAAAATACTATAGAAATACCAGTGAGGTACTTTTCTGGTGTATTTTCAGACCAAATATATCTGAGAGAGCATCCCGTCGTGTTCTCTTGATCTCTCAATGAAATAGACTCAGATATTAACAAATTTCATTTATTGATTAGAGTATCAAAGAAGTTACACTACTGAAAAATACTTTGTCAAGTCTGGAACTTAGGTGCACAACAGCCCCTGTAAAAGTACATCAGCTACCCCTCCTTTCCCCACTGCTAAGCAACATCTTTTCCCAGCCTTGCAGTTCTTCTCAGTTTTGCTTCCCCCACATGTTTCAGATAAGAGTTGTCTGAGGTTCATAGAGGCCTGGTTTCTTGAAGCCTGCAGCAGCATAAGCAAGCAGCATAGCAAAACATAGGCACACAGTAAAAATGAAACTAGGCAGACAGATCTCCCCCCGCCCCCCCTCTGTCTGCCACATCTCCTGCTTCACCCTGGAAACTCATGGCAAGACCAAACAATCAGGTCTTGACACATCTCTACTATAAGTATCTATGAAGACCCCCTGGGATTTCCAGTTCTGAGAAGTGCTAATCCGGCACATGAAAGTGAAATGAACACATTTCGAAGGTCTTCAGTAAAATGGACTACAATGTAAGGGAGAATTAATGTAAAACCTTTAGGAAAATGGTGATTATTCAGGAAATTCCATCATAACTCCAAACACGGTTGCTTGGCCAAAGATTCATAATTTTCCATTTCTACATTTGGCATATAAACATGGCAGACCTCCAGAGCTCAGTGAACACAAGGAGAAACATGGGAATTCTGGAGACAAACAGAGGTAGTTAGACAGATGTCTTGCATCTCCTTTCATAGCCTCTCACACTTTACACTCCTTTATCCTTCCTGTACTGTCTGCTTTTGATTGTTCTCTGTTCTAGCAGTGCTTTCTTGTAACATGCTCTTTGTTCTGATATCTGTCTTTCACATCTAACAGAGGCATTGTACTCAGAACTGTCACATACTTGATCAATAAGCAAGAATGGTAGATTCTTCACACCTTCATAAACTAGTATTTTTGGAGTTTTTTAATAACTTTTAAAACTGTGCTTTCAAACTATTTTCGCCATAAACAAAGGATATAACATCTTTGTTTATTATGGGTAAACAAAAAAGGAGACAGAGCCTGTTCACTATCTAGCATTAAAGAAACCTGTGACAAAGTGGTAATTCTATATTTAGTTTTTCATTACTATCTGTAGATTGTAGAGGGACAAAATAATACTTCTCTTAAACCAGTTTTTTTTCTCTATTAGTTTCCCAGCAGAGCACCAGTGGCCAAGATCAGAGCTTTTGTATCTGACCAGATATATCAGGAAGAAACTGCATCTTTTCCCATTATACCATTGTGGCATTTGTTTTTCATATACCTTTACTACTATTGATCCTTTAAATTCCATATTTCATCATCCAAAAAATAATTGTGTCTTGCTCTGACTATTTTTATTTCATTGGATTTCTATCCTGCCTATTCCCTGCCATTCCCCACCAAGGCCACACTCAGGGCAGCTTAAATCAGTTCAATAGACAACATAATAATATACAAAATAAATCAAATAAAAGCATTGAAAAAATTTAAAGTATTACTAGCAACAAAAACCAACCACACAAATGTCTACTGCATCAACATATAATAAGTAGTCAGGAGGAACACATATATCAGTATACAAAAGCACAACGCAAACATAACAGCATACAAACAGTAAATGAAATAAGCTGAAATTGACAAGAGCAAAACCATCCAGGAAAGCAGGTAAGTCCAATAATAGGCAACACTGCGTGCAGAAAAATGAGATCCTCCACTATGAGAGGATTCTTTATATAAGAGAATTTTTGTTAACCAGCAGACGTTTCCAACAAAGCTAGTGTAGAATAATTTAACACAGGATGATCCGGCTTCTCTTCCCGTTTCACAGTTCCAAGATTCTTCATCAGCAGTGCAAATTGTTTAAGCCTGCCCAATCATGGGTTTGATTTCGCCAATATTAAAATGGCTATAAAAATTCCAATCCGTATAAGGTTAGCCTAGCACCCTGGCCTTAACTCTGCCCCCAGGGCGTTGCCAGCCAGTGCCACTTGGAAGAGAAAAAGGTTTGTGGAGGGTTGTTGTTTTTTGCAGTGACGGAGCAGTGGGGAAGGAAGGGGAAATACAGGGAGAGGGAACAGTTTGTCCCGGGGTGGTTTGCCACTGACTGAAAGCCTGGCTGAACATCTATGTCTTATTGACCTGCAGAATTGAGCCAGGTCCTGCAGAGCCTGGATCTCAACAGAGAGAAAATTCCACCAGGCAGGAGCCACGACAAAAAAGGGCCTGGTGTATGCATTGTAGACACAATTTCACATTTGTATATTTCCAGTATTGTTGCTTTATTCGTTACAAAATCAAATATGACACATATGATTGTAATTGCAGTTATGAAAACCATAATAAAGAAGATTAAAATGAAAATATGAAAGAGTTTGCCACGGGAGTCCAAAATAACTCTTATAAGAGTTTGTGTTTTATTGTCTTCTTTTCCCTTCTCTCCTGCAAGATTAATTACAAAGTCTGTGATCAGAGATTAACTAGCACAAGACCCTTTACTGGCAAGCATTTTTAATGTTCATGGAGCAATATGTCAGAAAATGCTAAAATTTTCAGAATCAGCCAACATTTAAACATGAATTTCAAAAGATCTGATAAATACTGGCATCTTTTTGTGAAAGGTAGAAATAGCATCTTTCTTTAAAAAGAAAATTTCTTCTTCAAAGGCAGCTGCAATCTTATTGATATCTTTTCTGCAGAGCAAACATCAAGTTGCTTTGCAGCTTTTCATTCTTGTAGAAATTTTAATCTGCGTATAAATACAGCTCAGCAAATGCACCCTGATTGTATATACATTTTTTTCTTTTCCCCCTCTTCTTTTCCTTTTCTTATGCCAATAAAGGTTGTGATTGATTGAACTCAGCAAATGTTTAATTTTTCTTCAGTATTACTCATTTTACTATCCTTTTCTTGAAACGGGGGTAGTACGTAATAAGTAGTGTCTCTGTTAAATATAAAAGACTTTTCTTGAAAAAAAAACAGATCTCTTTTGCGTAGCTATGTTTTCTCTTGAATATTCTAATTTCTTCCCTTATTCCTCTTTCTGTTCTCTTATGCCATTTTAAAAACACTATGAACAGGTACCTATGGGTGGAGATACCATATTTGAATATCTTTTTGATTCCTCTAACATTTTCTGGTTGACTTTGTAAGATGGCTTGATTCACCATGTATGGTAATACAGGTATAATGTAATGTTTTAATTAATAAATTAAATGGTATACTCTATTCTCTAGCCACTTGTATCGTATCCCATTATAAATTTAAAAATTCCAAATCAGAAGCAAAAAAAAACAAAAATTGCCATTCTGCCACTGCCCCACTCTTATATTCATCCATTTATTACAAGCATGCTCCTGATAAGTTCTCATGGATGTTTCTTTTTGCTTAGACAGAATTAGTTGTCTCCCCCTTTGGAGAGCAGTATCCATTAAACAGGCTCAAGGTCTCCAGATACGTGGATTGATGTTAAAATAAACTGAACTTAGATTGAACACTCCATAATCAAGAATTCTTTAGTCGTGTCTTAGGCATGAGAGAGCAGAAAGGAGGCAGGCATGTGAGCGCAATAAGGAGCCCGGATCCAATGAGCGCAATAAGAAGCCAGGTTCAAATGTCTGTTCATGGCATTTGAGTGCAACTATACTCACCAATGTGGCTGTAGGCAGCAGTAATGTGCATGTTTTTGGAGAACTGGTTTGAAAATGTGTATCAACTGAGTATAAAACTTTGTAATTCCAATGCAGTGGCTCTAGTCCCAGAAAGGCTATTTATATACAGTGAAATTTGCTATGGTTCCATAGTGCTCTTTATTGCTTTTGCTTTAATAGACTGCTACCCCTTTGGAACAGTTTGGCATTTTGGAAGTGCAGCTGTCAAGACTTTGAAATGGAATATTTTATTATTGATAATTTCCTTTAGGCAATTTCTGCTGTACATTTGTGCTCTGTTTATGATACACTGTGGTCTGGATTGTGTTAAGTTCATTGTGTAGGTGTTGGGTGGATGAAATGTTACAGCAGTGGGTTGGATGAGAGGTTTGTTTTATCTTTTCCATTGCTATGATTTTATAATTAGGGATACTGACAAGTTGGAAGCAATTTGGAGGCAAACCCCAAGGAAGATAAGGTGCCTAGTAGTGTGGCTGGGAGTGGCTGGCAGTGTAACCCTACCACAGAGGAGCATAAAAATATCCACAAAAAGTGCTCCGAAATTGCTGAATGTATGACAGCATCCCCACATAAGAACGGGGCAGAGATAGGGGAACCAAGAAAGGAAAAGTGAGAGAAAATCACTGAATAATATTGATTGTAAATCAAGAGTTGAACCTGGAATGAGAAACATGCCAATCCTACTGCATATAATAATGTTGGCACATAAGAAGTTTACATTTAAGAGAAAGCGATGTTAACTCTGAAATGTGTTGTATATATAATCCTTAGCAATTTGAACAGTGGCTGGATCACTGAGCTTCTGTACAAGTGGTAGGTCAACAGTAATGTTCCAAATTACAGAGTAGAGTTGAGTTTGTTTTGAACAAATATAATGAATTTGGAGTTCCAAGCTTCCGTCGCTAATGTTTTCTGCAACGAGCAACTGAAGCCATTCTCAGTGTTTGTTTATATCACAACATACATAGCAATTTCCATGAATACAGCAATACATTATGCTGATGCTGGATTAAAGATGGTTTGACTCAAACATCAGATGTGAATGATTGCACTTTGAACTTTGTTCCATTCTTTGTGGCTTTGATTCATCTCAAATATATGGCCTGAAAACTGAAAACAGAAACATGAACATCTTACAAAACTTAGAGAATTAGAAAATCAGTTGCATTAATTCTGGGGAAAATTAGTGATGGATGCACTACTACAGCTTACAGGTCTTGGTTTCGCTTTTCCAAGTCCTCAGAAAGTCCTCCTCAGTATGAGGATGTTACCAGGAGTTCTCCAGGAAATACAGAACTTTGATCCATCTGGGAAGTTTCCTGGAAACCTCCCTCTTTCCCACAGAAATTTACCCACGTGAAGGGAGATAATGCTGTAGTAAAAAGAGCTGCTTGGTAATGGCAGAACTTTTGTAGACTTCATCCTTAGGGCTGGACACTCCTCTGGATCTTCCACTGTCACTGAAGCACACCTAGGTGGGCACCCCTCTGTGGAGCAGCTGGCACAAGAACTGGGCTTTGGACCAGGAACTAGCATATGTCCCATTGGAGGGCAGAGTTCCCTCAATATGGGGATGTATGATGTGTACTGATTCAAACATTAAGTTGGGGTGCAAAGGGCACTTCGTTATACAAATCTTCTTTGCAATGCAGGCTTCTTGGTGGCAACTGAAATAAAAGCCTGCAGTGCCAGAACCAGTGTTTGGACCAGGCACCATTGTATGCCTTCTTGCAGGAGACAGAGTCCACAATGTGGGGATGTCTGATGTAAGGTAGTCCAAGCATTGTTTTGAGAAGCAGCTGGGCCCTAATGTCTGTGTGTGCGTTTGTCCTGAGGATACCAGACTTAGGAGCAGCTGGCACAAGAACTGGACTTTGGATCATAGACCGGCATATGTCCCCTTGGAGAATAGATTCCCTGAATTTGGAGGTGTATGATATGTGGTGGTCCAAACCTTATTTTTGGGTGCAGAGCTTTTAAATTGTCCTGAGTAGTTGTAGTTGAATCCAGGAAGGAGGAAATGCAAATAAGGAAGTGGGAACTGGGAACCAACTTCAGCTCCTGGTAGGGGCTACGTTTTCCTTTGGTAGCCTTGTATTTTGAATATTATCCCTTTTCACCATTTCAGAAAACTATTTTATTCTATCAACTCAATTGCAGAAATAGCACATATTTTAAAAGGAGCACAAAGTTTCCAGGACCTGCTCTGCTTGAGTCAGAATTAGAACGCTGAAGAGCCTCCCAAGATGTCCTAATTATCCATGGTGGATTCAGCTCTTAAAACAAGTGAGCCTGAGCAAGTAAGGGTGTGGAGTCCTAAAATACTGGCTGCCAACCATCTAGAAGAAAAATTGAATAATTGAGAGGAGACAGTTACCCAAGTATGCCTCTCATGTGGAAAAGTGCTATTTCTTAACTTTATTCCAGTGCTGGTTTTGTTAGACAAAAATGGAATATGTGTGTTTTGCCAATAGTTTCTGCTAGACCAAATCTTGCCCAGATCATCAGGGCTCAGTTAACAGTTAAGTGCTATAGTTATGTCTTCAGTCTTTTAACGGTCATGATTATACACATCTGAGTAACCGTTCAGAATTTTATGCAAATTTTGTTGTGGCCACAAAAACCATAACAGACTGAGTCACCCCACAGGTATCTTTGATTTGTTGAAATTGAGTTCTCTTTAAATATACCTTGAATCTGAAGAACAGCACAACTCTTTCCTGGCATTTTGTGAATTATAATAATGGCATAATAACAACAACGACAACACAGCAATGCAATTCAACATAAATAATGCTGTTGAAAGCAAAAAGAACAGAAAAAAGTGCAACACTTCACCTTTGGAAAGATCTGTGGGAAAACCAGAAGGATTACAACAAGAAGATGCAATAGATAAAAGATTCTGAGAAAGATGTTGGCAAAAAAAAATTCAAGAACTGGAAATAACAACAGATATGATAAAAAATAACTGATACAAAAAAGGAGTTAAGAAAGTGAAAAACTGGTCGTAACCTGGACACAATCAATTGCATGGCTTCGGACTCAAATACCTGATCAGTTTACACCCGACAATGGCCAAGCTGTTCAGTGAACCCATGCTAAATGATGAAATTGACTAACAACTGGAAAGACACATTTGATTCAGAAACATCCAGCCAAAGTCACAACTCCTGGAAACTAGTACAGGCCAATAATATGCTTGCCTACAATGTTCAAACTGCTCACCAGCGTAATAGCAGATAACATCATGGACTGCTTGGAAGTGAATAACATCTTGCCTTTGGAGTGAAAAGGAAACACAAGCAGTCAAAAATGAAAACTATGGAACTGTCATCATCGTGAGGAATTTTCCAAGGTGATTCACTATCTTCCTTACTGCTTGTCATCACCATGATCCCACAGACAGTGATTTTAAAGAAATCTCACATTTGCTGTATAAGGATGATTTGAAACTCTACAGGAAATCAGACACAGAAATCCAGTCGATAGTGCACACAGTCCAAATATTCAGCACAGACATTTAGATGGAGTTTGGCCTGGAAAAGTGTGCCACTGTCACAATAAAGAGACGCAAAATCACTGAGAGTGACAGCATAGAAATACCTGATGGCCAACTGATCAAGTGCAGCCAAGGGGAAGCCTATAAATACCTGGGCATTTTGGAGCTGGATAGCATCAAGCATGGACAAGTGAAGACTGCTGTCAGCAGAGAACACACCCAGAGGGTCAGGAACATTTTGACATCCAAATTAGTTAAATTAGTTAAAATAGATATGCAGCATAAAATCAGTGCAGTACTAGTTTCTGAACAATTCTTATTAATATTTCCTTTAAAATGCAGAGGATAAAATCAAAGTAGTAAAAGAATGCTAGTATGGAAGGCAGAACCTTTCCAATTTTTTATACTTTTAGTACTCTAGAATAGAAGAAACACATAGATTTACATATTGTGGGGAGGACATTGGGAGGGATGGCATAAAGTTCCTAGAAATATTTTATAGGATCTGTGCTTTGTCCCTCCCCAAAGGGCTTTCTTTTTTTGGCAAATATCTCAATTTTGGTAATTCTTCTATACTGGTTCTATACTCAAATGTATAAAAAATAGGTTCTGGCATCTATACTCTCACTCTTTCAGTATTTTAAATTATTCTGTGTTTCAGTGGGAATGCTAATAGGAATGGTTCAGAAACCTGGGAACTTTTATGTTATTTGTGTGGACTGTGGAGTGAGCAGGTGTCTGGACAGGCAGCATATAAAAGTTCTAGAAGAAGAGGAAGAAGAAGAGGAAGAGGAGGAGTTTGGATTTATATCCCCCCCTTTCTCTCCTGCAAGAGACTCAAAGGGGCTTACAATCTCCTTGCCCTTCCCCCCTCACAACAAACACCCTGTGAGGTAGGTGGGGCTGAGAGAGCTCCGAGAAGCTGTGACTAGCCCAAAGTCACCCAGCTGGCATGTGTGGGAGTGCACAGGCTAATCTGAATTCCCCAGATAAGCCTCCACAGCTCAGGCGGCAGAGCTGGGAATCAAACCCGGTTCCTCCAGATTAGATACATGAGCGCTTAACCTCCTACGCCACTGCTGCTCTAAATAAGTATATAAATAGATGTCATTGATTGTCAGCAGGAAGTAGATATCCTCAGTTTGTTATGCATTTTAAAAATTATTAACATTGTTTGCCCAGTGCTTTTAAGATGCCTGTTAAAAGTATTGTGCAAGTTGCTAGAATTGCTGTCTTAATTCCCTCCCCCACCTCATCCATTTTTAGAAGTTAAATCTCTAAACCAAATCCAGAGTGGGCAGGTGGGGATTTCCCATGGCTCGGGAAGCCCAAAAAAGAAAAAAAAACCCTCCATGAATCACCCATAGTGGATAGCGGACATACACCACAAAAATGTATCCCCAAATTCTGGCTCAACTGGCGCATGGGAGCTGGACAGGCAATGGAAGCTGACTAAGGTTGGCTCCACCCCTGGCCCATCCCTGGAACATCCCCAACCACACCAGTGCAGCTTTTTTGTACCAACTGGCCTAGGGACAAGTGGCGGCTTCCAGGTTGGGCACTGTGGAGTCACACAGCCCCCAGCTGCCTAGGTAAGTTGCCTCTCCACTGGTGCATTTTCCCCTTGTGCCAGTGGGATGAGCACCTGTGCTGGCTCAGGGATGTGCCAGCTCCAGAGAGGGGTCTGGCCACCCCACTCTGGGCTGCTTGTGCGATGAGAAAAGACATTTTGTGTTTACTGTATGTATATTTCAATACACACATTACTGTCCAAATACAGGGGCAACAATAGAGATCTTGTGGACCTCATGCTTAATTCTACGGTATATTTGAGCAACAGTTCCCACTGAGATACATCAGAATTGTAGTTTTCAGTGCATCTTGGTGATTCACCTGTTAATCCACCTACTAAAAATGTTGAATTCTAACAGGAGGCTATGATAACTGTGAATTCACAAATAAGTCATTTTGAGTACTGAATCTTGACACAGGTTAACTTGAAAAGATGAAACTCAGAGAACAATCTCATAAGTAGGCAGAGAATTTAGTATTCATGCAAAATATTTATTGGCCCCAGGTTGTTTGGATTTGATAAGTTGAATTGTATCTGGAAGCTAATGTCCAAGCCAGTGCTGCCAAATATTGATTTATTATGCTTACTTCAATAGAAAATGAACTACTTCATTAGGAACTCTCGGCAGCTTCCAAACAGTTTTCAAGGACAATCCTGTGAAGTCTGTATTACAGTCCTAAGTACTGTGATTGACACTGAAAACATCTTTGCTCTCCAAGATCAGCTAACATATTGTCTAACTACTAAAAGCAATGATAGCCTCTTCTCATATTTCACATATGTGGATTGCAGTTATAACCCAGTCACCTCCCAGTATGAAAGAATCAAAATGTAATAAACCATGGACATTTTACTGCCTGTTAGCTTTGTGCAGATGGCTATAAAGAATAGCAGTTTTGAAATAGGAGTATAATTACCAATGAACCAGTTTAACCAAGGATGTAAGTAAGGTTCTCGGGTTCAATACCCCCATTACATGTCCGAAGCTCCCCCCCCCCCCCCCCCGTTTGTGGGTTTTTTGTATTTTTAAAGTTTTTTTGGTTTTTGGCCTGCAGGGAGCGCAGGTTTTAGGCTACCATCACCACAATTTCAGGGACTTGTTGGGAGACTCTCCTGATGATACCACCCAGGTTTGGTGAGGTTTGGTTCAGGGGGTCCAAAGTTATGGACTCCCAAAAGGGGTGCCCCATCCCCCATTGTTTCCAATGGGAGCTAATAGGAGATGGGGGCTACACCTTTGAGGGTCCATAACTTTGGACCCCCTGAACCAAACTTACCAAACCAGGGTGGTGTCATCAGGAGAGTCTCCTAAAGATACCCTGAAATTCTGGTCCTGCTAGCCTAACAATTGTACCCCTGAGAGCAGGCACCCCCAAAATTTCTCCAAATTTTCCTTTTAAATCTACCCCTTTTGGCATGGATTTAAAGGGAGAATCTGAGGTCCCCAGTTTAAACATTGAAAGTGATGCTGTTTCAGGGTGGGGGATAATCCACCCCAAAACAGCACCACTTTCAATGTTGTTTTAACTGGGGACCCCAGATTCTCCCTTTAAGGTGGATTTAAAAAACAGCACCACTTTCAATGTTGTTTTAACTGGGGACCCCAGATTCTCCCTTTAAGGTGGATTTAAAAGGAGAATCTGGGCTCCCTAGTTTAAACACCATTGAAAGTGATGCTGTTTGGGGGTGGATTCCAGCATCACAGTGGCCGTCTGGCTCCGTTTTCCCTAGCTACTGCCTGGAGGGGAGGGCAGAAAGGACTGCCGGCTGCAGGCTGGGAGCCCAGCCAGTGGGGGGGAGCAGGGGAGTCTGCTATCCCTGGCCTCGGAGAGCTGCTTTTATAAGTACTGAGGCTGGGGACAGGGCTTGGGGAGGAATGGCCATGCCCCCAGGGGTGGGTGGGGGCGGGGCCCCACCCCTGAAACCCTCCCCATAACAAATCTATTTGACCATACCACTAGGGTTAACATCCATAATCTTGCAAGACATGTCATGGGGCCTTTTATTCATTCAGGCAGGAAATGCTTTTTTTTAGCACTCCTGAGTAATATGTGATTTAATTAGGTGAAGGCAAGCACAGAGCAAAACTAACCACCTATCAAATCACTAGTGCCATTTCCTGCATTGATCATATTTTCTCGTTGGTTCTCCATCCAAGAACTTAAAAGGATCAATTTTGTTGTCAAGCATGCCTGCCAAACATGCAAAACCTCATTTTGTACAAGTCTAATGAGATCAAGTGTGCAGTGCTTAATGCTTTTTTAAAAGGAAACTGAAGAAGAACAGCTTTTAGGATAGATACATGATTCAAAAAGGAAAAACAGCAACAGATTAATTCATTCTCTGGTTGGTGATTGTTTAATGCAAACAAATCGTGTGTAGGCCAAAAGGTAAACATTTTATTCCTTCATTGCTATCTACAAGCATTATACCTTATTTTCTGTGAAATAAGTTTTGAAAGGGTAATATTTAGTTTAAATAACTATGGGCAATTTATTTCTATATTATAGTTCTATTTCAGTAAACCTCTCCTTCAATTCAATTCAATTTAGCAGATAAGTCATAATTATATATTTGTACTATATGCTACCTATTTTGGTTATCACAAATTTAACTAGAATGTACTACTTTATCTGTAGGTTTGCAGAAGCAAAATCTCTAGGAGAAAAAGTAAATGAGATAAGAAACAGAATCAGTAAGTAAACCATTTATTTTCCCCATTCTAATATAATGTCTATATTCCTTAGTTTACATGCACTCCACTAGTATAAATGAACTGAAGCAACTTGCTTGTTCATGTTACAGAGATATGGAATTTCACAATTGCCTATCTTTTCTAAGGATCTGATTACATATGTGAAATGTGAGTTGGACTGAGTGCATGACAGGAGGAGGGGCTTCCCTATTCTGTCCAAAAATCCCCCCACCCAACAATTATTATCTGGCTAAAGTGCTTGAGGTGCCACACACTGGTGCTGATTTCTGCCCCCCCCCCAATTTTCACGGTAAGTTCAAGGTGACACGTGAAACACAAGCTGGGTTGGGAATTTCCCAAACCCAGCTCACATTTCATACATTGTGTAATCAGACCCTAAAAATAATTCTGTTTTTAAGAAGCATGCAGACTCTATGTCCAAAGATTTTGGCTTATGCTGATTAGTTGTTTTCATTGTTACAGCAACCAATTAGTAGAGTGTTCGAACAGTGGCTAGTATGCATAATTTGAATAGGTACAATCCAAGTTCAGATTCTACTAATCTAGAAATTCAGAGGTAGTTTCACATAGAATTTTTCCATATTTTAATTTTATTTGCTTTTAAGTTCCTGTTTCTTTGGGGTTAGATGGGGGTGTTTCTGTACTGTACATGTTTGCTTCCTCTAGTGGTCAATTTGATATTACACTGGTTTATGTGCAGCATAAAAAACAGTCATTTAAATCTGCAGGGAGATCTGCTGGGCATAAACTGTTGTTATATTGAATCAACCACCAGGGGGAGCAAACACATGTGTGACAGAGCTGCCCTTACCTCAAATAAACAGGAATTTAGAAGCAAAGAAAATGAGAATGTGGAAAAAAAACCAAAGTTGCCTAATTATTACACAGAATTTTTGGAAAGATAAAAATATTCTTCTGTGTTTCTAAGAGGAAAGGCACGATACAAAGATAACAACTATTAACAGTAAATAATTTTTAGCCCAAATATGTAGGGTAGCCAGTGAGTAAATAATTCCTAGCCCAAATATGTAGGGTAGCCAGTGAGGCAAGCTTTTTTTCAGGGCTACAGGAATGATCATGGAAATACCTCAAACTCTAGATACTAGTATCAACTGTGGTGGCCAATTTCTTCATCTTTTGGTGTCAAAGGCTATATCATTTACATAATGACCATTCATTCAACTTGGAGTGAAGACAGGCAGACCTTCTAAGTGTGGTAGAAGTGGTTTGAACACACATTCTCTGCCCTGAAAGCAAACCCTTTGGAATGCAGTGAATGGAATGTGTTTTCAAACCACTTCTACCACATATGGAATGTTACATAGATCTTCTCCCAGAGTTTCTAATCACAAACTAACTGATGTTAGGGACAAGAATTCTGCTTAGTGAGCATTCTCAGCATTTTACTTTTCTCCTTTTCATATATGTCGTGTAATGATTTCAGGACTCATTTGTACTCAGGTTCCAAATTATCCACAGATGTGGAGAATTAAAGAAAAATGGAGACTCATTGCTGGATGTTTAGCTTGCCAGTGAATCTTCCTGATTTGAAGATGAATATTTGCCACCTAAACACAAACATTAACATCAACTCTCTTTAGGATTGTACTGTTAGCGCTATCCCTGTAATTATGTTTACTGTTCCCATCTTCTGCAAGATTTTCTGCCTAAAGTTTATATGTTTAATAGTTACTCCCATGTCTTGAATCATTTGCACCTTCCATGAGTGAAATGCGAATTTCTACCACATTCTGGGGTTTCCAAAATGCTTATAGTGTAGATGAGGCAGGGTGGATCCCCTTGAGACCTCAAAAAAGACTTAGTGTGGAAAATAGTAAAATGTTGGCTAGAACTGATCCCTCATGCGGGTCTAAAACAATAGCAAAACAGCTACAGTGGTAAGGAAATGTGCAACAACAGCAAAATAAAAGAAAGATAATCATTTTATTATTTGTAGTGCTTAAGGTTACAATTAAAATTCAGTAGTACTTTTATAATGGGAAAGTTCAAACTACTGGAATCTAGTATCAAGAATTGTAAATAGGCACAGAAATGGAGCTATTTTTGTCTGATTATGTGTTTGAATGTTTTCCATAATATTTGTAAAATCAAACCTGCCAGGGCAATTTCAGTACATTTTTATAAACCTTTCTGTGAGCACTGTACAATGAATTTATAATACCTCTCTACTCCCTACACACAACCTAGGTAAGTATTTTGCCTGAATTTTCATGGTGAATCAGAAAACTTAGACCAGTTGAGCAACAGAAACATTATTTGACTAAGTGTGACTCATTTGTAGTATACATGCTTAGACAGAGCATCATTCATTATGCCATGCATGGTTGCTGCATGCCCGAATTATATTGGAAAACCAGATTGCAAGAATTGTAGCCATCTGTGGCCTACAGCTATATATTTAATTTACTTTTATTGTTGTTTTGGTTTCCTTAAAGCATTCCTGGCTGTCCCTGTGTGCACAATTAAGGCTAAATCATTTCAGTATCAGTTTCTGTTTGTCTAGCCAACACTTAATAATATAAAACTCTTCACCACAAAGGTCATTGGAGGACCTTTTGGTAAGCCACTTGATGCTGTGTAGAATCCATTTTAGCATTATAGATGATTTGCAGTGATAGTGATAGACAGCATTTGGCACTAGTTTAAGCACTGTCACATCTATTTTATCATTTTACTTTCCATTGGAATTAGCACTATATTGCAACAAAGAAATTCAGAATACTACAGCCACTTTCTAAGTGGTCAAAAGATCTACAGCGACATTTAGAATTCAACAAATACATTCAAAGTGAGGTTTTCACTACCAAGGAATTTAGCTGTCATTATTGTGACACTGTCTATTGAAAGATTAAGGAAATCTCCTAAAAATTCACAGGCATTAAAGGGGTCTAAGCTGGAATTCTAAATTAATTACCGTTCCACTGTTTCCTGTCATTTCTGTCTGCTGTTGCGCCACAGATCCAGTTGTAATGTATATGCCAAAAAAGTATTGGTATTTGCTTGAAGGCCACGCTCTGTAATCCTCCATATAGCACTTATAATTCACAGTCTTTATTATGTTCATCCTTAGTTATGTTCATCCTCATCAATTAAGCACAACAGATCAACAGGGGTAAAATGATATCTGCCTTTCAAAATAGCCTGCCTCTCCCTTCCTAAACAAGCTAAGGTAAAAACAATACTTTTTGCTGTGGAAGCCCATTGCCACCACCAGTCCTGGTCTGTCTGCCTCACTGAGGCAAAGACCATGCTAATGTAAGTGCTCCAAGGTGTTCCTGCCAGCACAATACTAATCTTAGTTTCTTTCTCTGACTAACATCTCTTCAAGACCACCATATTTGCATTACCATTGTTTTACAGTTGTGAAAAGTCAGTTCTCTGCCACCTTCGGGCACCTCCACACTTAGCCCATCAAGCCAAGTGCTCAAACCATTACATTAACTACCCAGTACTTAAGTGTAATGTTCTTCTTTGTCTTCCCCAGGAAGACAAGGCCCCTCCTTTGTTCAGGAAGATTAAGTTCCCCTAGCATGGCTAGAAGTTCTGATTGTCCCTATAAATTAGCTCCTCATTCAACACTCAGTGCCTAGTATTTCTGAGTCAACTTCAGTTGTGCTACATGCCGTTTGTTTTCTAACCTGCTTCCTTGGAGCCCAGTGCAGGTCACTGGACTCTGCTTCTTAGACCCAAAGCCTCTTCAGGATCAGGTAAAGTATCACCCCTAAAAATCTCCCACACCTTCCACCTATCTTCCAACCTATCCACTCAACTCTGTATACATTTTAGGCCTGTTTGAATATTCTGCTGCTTTGATTATTGGGTACTTGTATTTTTATTATTTTACTTTTCTAAATAAAACTTGTTAAACTTTTACAAAGTTCACCTGCAGATTTCTTTCAGAAGCAACTCTCCATAAATTTTGGCAACCAAGATTCCAAGCTTGCCCAACCTCTCGTTAAGTCAAGTCTTATCTTTGTTAATTCTCCCACACCATAAAGGGCAGACCCTAGCATTTTGGGTAGCACTATGCAAAGTCAACCTGTGTTAGTATTTGGATGGAAGACTACCAAGGAAGTCCAAAGGGCAGGTAATGACAAACCACCTCTGCACTTCTTTTCCCTTGAAAATCCTATAGGGTTGCCATGAGTCAGCGGTGACTTGATGGCAACCCCCCCCCCCTTGCTGGAAACAAAGATGATACCTTCTGTGCTCTTCTTCTTCAAGAACTGTGCAGCCCTAGACAGAATTATGTGCTTCTAAGGCCACTGAAGTCAGTGGGTTTAGGAGAATGTAACTATGCAAGGATTGTACTGTTGGTGGCTGAAAAGTAGAATTGGCTCAATGGTTTGGACTCAGATAGCACTTTGTTGGGCACCATGACACCCACCACATTCAGGTTTGCTGATGTAAATTCATTTCACCAGCATGATATAAATGCTCTGGTTTAAAACTGCTACTTAAAAATAACCCTCCACAATTATATTAGCTATTATTTTAAACTATCATTTTATTGCTGCTCCAACCTTTTTAGCCCAGGCTACCCTGATCTTGTATCTTGGAAGCTAAGATGGGTTTGGTTAGTAGAGATCATGAAGAAAGTTCATGGGTGTTATACTATGCTGAAACAGTCAAAGGCAAACCACTTGTGCTTGTGTCTTGTTTTAAAAACCACATGAAGTCACCATAAGACATCTGTGACTTGTCCAGTTATCTAAAAGGTGGGTGTCAGATGACTGGGGAAGGGCACAATTTCACTGCTTCCCCTGGGCACCATTTTCTGTAGATATGCAGGAATAGAAGACCTTCAGTTGAAACTGGACTTTAAGAAATAAAGCATCTTGCTATTCAGTAAGAATGACACAATTCCATTGCTTTTCTTTATTTAAGATTAGTGGCTGGTTCATAATGAATCAAAAAGCCTACTAAAAAAGCCTACTACAAAAAACTACTAAAAAGGTATTGTAAGTAGTGCGGTTTTAAACATCATTCCTCGTTGTCATAACACATTGTATAAGTAGTAGCAATAGAAAAAGAATGTAAACACCTCACTGTCTAGAAACGTTACTGTGTATTTTTCTACAAGATTGCTTTTAACCTAGCCAGGATAGATTCCATGTCTATTATGAATGGAAATCATAGAAAATTGTTATCTATGAATAATGTGAAACCTTTGAAGGAATCATTAGTGGAGATGTAGTTCCTTTTCATAATTCTCTACATTGGCTCTCCAAAGCATTCTTCCTCATGCATTAGCTCCAAGGCTCTCCAAAGCATTCTTCCTCGTGTATTAGCTTACAGTATCTCTGCCTCAACTCTTTCTCCCCCACCCCTCTTATCTCCTTTTATTCAACTTTTTGCATATTCTGGTTGGAGGAAAGCTCCTAATTCATCTTTACTTTGATCTACGACTGACTTCGTTCTCAATCTCTCACATATGCATGGAGAGATTTTGGGGTCACAGATTTGAAATGAATGAGACAAGGTGTCTTCACCTGCTATTAATATCCTGTTTGAGGTTTGCTGGCCTCTACAGTTTTTATCAACCTGGCATGTGAAACATCAGGAAAAGTAATTTTTATTAAAATCTGTGGGTAGTAATAATGTCTTTGTGCAGTTACTGATGTGAACTCAAGTGAAAGCATGATATGAAATGAAGGAAAATAAGACAGTCGGGATCATGAAAATTAGATACAGATGTACCAGTAGATAAGACAATGGTTAGAAAGGTGAGATAGAATTGATGGAATAAGATTTTTGGATAATGCATCAAGGAGGGAAAGAAGAAAGTGTAGAGATGTTCATGGAAAAGCTGTACATTTATGTGAATGAAACCTTACAAATTACGATTAGATTTTCTGTGAGTCTCCTCATGGAAATCAATAGGAGGCTGAACTACTACAGCAAAAGCAGCCTCCATGCTTGTGGAACCTTTGTGGATTTTTTTTTGAGGTGGGTGATAATATACTTTTATCTAGTTTGATTGTTATATGCCTGTTACTGCAGTAATATTGTTCAAAGTTGATGAACACTACTATATTTCATCTGATATAGAGCTTCTGTGAAGTATTGCAAAACAATTTCTTGAAAACAAATCACATATATTATATATGTAATGTCCTTTGCCAATGTGAATGGCATAATTTTTGAAGACACAAATGTTTGTCAAAGAAACAGTCCTAAGAGCCCTTTTTGAAGACACAAATGTTTGTCAAAGAAACAGTCCTAAGAGCCCTTCGGGGGTGGGCGGTATACCAAGTTTAATTAAATATTAATACTTGGTATTTATGTGTTTCCCTTTATATATATTCGAAAGTGGTTGTGGTGGTGGCTGGGTGCACTCAGAGGAGGATGAGACTACTGTCGGCAACCCCAGTGAATCAGCTGATAAGCTGATGTGGACTGCTACAAGGGAAAACAATAGTGCTTTTGGATTAAGTAAAGGAGGGATGGGTCAATACTCTATCAGCGCTAAATGAAAATATCAGCGGCAGTCTCATTGACTTTCATTGTTTTTAAAAATGATTTATTAAACACAAAACACAGATGGGTGGATGGATTCAGGATACTTCATTGAGATAATTTCTGTTTCTGTACTCTATTTTCAACCATTTTGTACCACAATGAAGAATCAGGTCCTGACTTCAGATTTTTAAAAGGGACATTCTGAACAGGATCTAACTTTGCAATACAGAATAAACTTTAAGGAAGTTATTTTCTAGCAGTGATATATGAGCAGACCTGAGCAATGTTCACAAAATTGCTGCAGTAAAATACAATGGCTGGTGTTTTCCAACTTGATTAAACTTTAAATCATGTGGGATTCACACTGTCAGCACAACTGTTTCTGAATATTACAGTCGGAAAACAGTCTACAGCACAATAAACTCCTGTGTTCTGACCATCAGTACAGAACAACAGCTAAGAGAGGGTCTAAGCTTTTTTATATTACTGCGATACCTGAAGTTATGAAAGGGCTTAAAATATGTATGCATAATGGAATTAAATGTCTCCTTTTCTTATGCAAGGGTTTTGTTAGGAATGTATATTTTAGAAGACATTTTGGACTCCAGTTCACTGGAATACTTAACAATTAAAAGCAACTGAATTTTTCCCATACTGTCTATCCTGTACAGCAGATGTTAAGCTTTTATGGTCTTGAGCAGACCAATCTCCCATCTCCTTCTGTTTTTTCCTCCTTTCACTGACTGTCAGCTGCTCTTAACATGCTGAGGCAATTAGCATGAGAAATTATGGGTGGGGATAAATAACTGGGAAATGCTATCATAACCCACATCTGCCCTTGCAGAATATTGGGGTAGATTTCTCCATTCTCTAGGAAGCCTTCCTCCAACTTACCGTAAGTGCTTTTTTTGTTGGAAGTAGAAGAAGTCTTCAAATTTGTTCAGTGGAACAGTAGGACAGGGGTAGGAGCCGCACCACTGAGTTCCTAATGGACAGATCAATTTCATTATCTTCCTCTTGGCCTAGCAGTGGAGGCTGGGGCTCACTTTTACAGCACCTTTACATACAGAAGGTCTCAAGTTTGATCCCTAGCATCTTCACTTAAAAGAATCAGGTCAAAAATAATCTGAAAGACCTCTGCCTGAATCCTTATAGAGTACAGTACAGTCTCACATGCGGCAAGCGCAGGCCGTGTTGACCAGAAGGCTTCTAGAAGCTATTGAACTTTGAACTGACCAGAAGGCTTCTAGAAGCTGTTGAACTCTGTGAGCGCTCTCCTCCTTGTTGGTGTCCCTGTCAGAGTCATGGTCAGAGTCTCTTGTCAAGGCTCCCACTCCTATCACCATCCATTATTGTTGTCATTATTATACCGTATGATACTAAAAACAGAGCTCTTGGTCTTAAGGACACCAATTTTCACATACCCGTTCATAAATCCTTTTGAAGGTTTCTAAGGTTTCAGTAAAAGCAATAACTTTTCTGAGTATACCATTTTACCTTTTGGATTGTCTACAGCCCTGCACACTTTTACAAAAATTATGTCAGCTATAGTTGCCTTTGAGATATCGAAAGATTGTGCTTTGTAGCCCTAGCTAGACAACTAGTTGTTTGCCACTTGGGTCGTGACTTGACTTTTACTCCTGAACATTATCTAACCTGGGTTTGTTAATTAACACTGAAAAATCCCATTTACAACTTACTTAAGTGATGAGGAGTTGCCTTATCACAGGGGCAAAGGTGTCAAGCCTGCTTGCTCTTTTTAAAAAATAAATTGCCCAGAAATGTTGTAGTACTGATGGTGGGAAACACATGCTTTCCAAATCAAAGTTGATTTCCCCTCCCCCAAAAAAACCATTAATAAAATGCCTGTGGGGTGACAGGACATTACTGTGGGGGGAAGCAGGTGGCTGTTTAAAGTACTTTGTCCATATATGTACAAAGGTGAGTACTGCTTAACATTCATATAAGCATTAAAGTAGTAGACTTCCAAGTTCCTGTCCACATATATTTAGAATACAACTTAAGAAATCTTATGTATCTACTTTAAAAAATGGATGTTATTTTTAGGAAAAGCTTTAAACTGGTTTGACAAAATGCGTGTAAAAATTTTAACAATTCATTCCCAGTCTATAGCTTTGTAAAGCCTTTTTAAATTGTTCAGAGTTCTAGAGGAAGCGACCTTCTCTTTTTTGTCATTTTTTAGAAGTAAATCATAAATCATATCTGGGCTCTTCTGATAACCTTAAGACTCACCGGTGGTCTGTGTTAGATAGACTGTTCCTTCTGTAATGTGGATATTGTTTAATTTCATGATTTGAGAAAGTCTGAGATAAAGATGATTTGATGTTGGGCTTGAGGTTTTCATTTTTGTAAACAAGATAAAAAGAGTCTGGATAATTTTGATAGCAGTATTTGGGTGGGAAGTCATGTAGTTGTATCTAGGTATAAGATCTTATGTTTGCTATTTTGTCTTCATTTCTGTTTTTTTTCTGATGTAGATTAGAATGGCTGGATGACCAGTTTGTGTAATTGTTAGATGTAAAAATTTAATAAAATCTATTATTAAAAAAAAGACTCACCTAGGGCCTCAGCATGAATACATAATTAATTTAAAGGACAGTGAACCTGTTAGCACTGGTGTAGCACCAAGCGGGAGTGGGCGAAGCACTGGGTGTACTCTGGTGCATGGATGTACCAGGGCTGTGGTGTGCCGTTACAGGGGCATTCTGGGGCATGGTGGGGCGGGCGTGGGTGTGGCAGGGCGCAGGGCGCATGCATACCCTGGACGCAGTTTCCCTTCACTCCGGCCCTGCCTGTTAGCCTTATGGCATTGTGGGTTTTATTGTTTTTAACTGTGGTAATGGACCAGCTTTATATTTAACTCAAGGACAAACTGATGTAATAAACAACTGAAGGACAATATCTAGATGCTATCTTTCTATTTTTCGGTTATTGGCATAGTTATCATTTATTAGGGTCTATGGAAAATTGTTGAACCATAGAACTGGAAATGTATTAGCCTGTGGTTCAGTGGACTACAGTAAGGCAAGACCCTATTGATACTTATAAATTGGATTATAGTATACCTTCTATGCACTATAATTGGCAAAGGTGGAATATGCTGGGCTAGGCAGGCTGTATTCTTTAATGCTTTTTCCCTTATAGTGTGACATCTTTCTGTATAAAGTAAGGTTCAGAAGCTTGGCTAGGAATGTTAGTGGGGAATGTAGATAACAGCTGCCTTGACTTGGCTTGGATATAGCATAAGGGAGCTAAAGATAGTATCTAAACATGACAACGTATAAGTGTTGCCATGTCCTGTTATCAGTAACATGGGTAGGTGTTACCAGAATGTCCCCAGGCTCTCTGGCAGGTTTTCAATTTTTTTTGTGACCATGGATTGTTTCTGTTGCAGTAGTAAAGAAGTATGGAATGCAGTATACAACTCAACAAGTGCACTTGATTTTGTGCTGTTGTTTCCGCTTGACAGTTAGTGGATGTAGAGTAAGCCTCTGTGTGACTCAATTGTGCACAGCTCTCCCTTGCACGGTTGTATTTCATTCTCTGCAAGAAATTCACCCCATGCTGTTCCCATGCCTCTCACCTCTTCCTTGGTTGCTGCTAGCTGGTTCAGGTAAGCACCCTCAGTGGGTTGTGACATCCCAAGTGACAACTTCGGTCGCTCGGGTTGTGAACGGCTTCTGACTGTTGGTTGCAAAGGAATCTGCTGGTCAGCTGAATTGTATCAGAAGGATACCATCATCCTTGCTCTTTGTGTTGCAGATGAGGCCTCTATTTCATTTTCCTTCCTCAATTCCCCTGTGTTCTGTTCAATACAGAAAGGGGTTTCGATGCTGCTGCCTTGCCTGTTCTTGGGGGGTGAGGGCTACTGGACACAGAGACATTGGTCCCTTCTGCACATGCAGAATAATGCACTTTCAATCCACTTTCACAATTGTTTGCAAGTGGATTCTGCTATTCCGCACAGTAAAATCCAGCTGCAAAGTGCATTGAAAGTGGATTGAAAGTGCACTATTCTGTGTGTGCGGAAGGGGTCATTGCCTCTGGGTACAATCTGTACTGTTGTTAGATCCCAGTTTCCCATGCATGTACACACTCTGCTAGATAGGAAGGCCCCCTGCAGTGGAAGGCCAGTATAACAGCAAAAATCACTGGCTATTTTAACACATCATTATAGCAAATAGGCATGGGTTCTATTAATATTGGACTGACTTGCAATCAAAGATTTGTGGCCTTCTCTGAATGAATTGGAAATCTTATTTTGGAGCAATGGAAAATGGAGCATATAGATGTTGCTCCTGTACAATTAATTTTTTCTTCTTCTAAAAGAGTTATTACTGTCCATTCTTCAACCTGTTTTTGCTTCCAGCGGTTAAAAGAGAGATTAGATATATTTTATCAAAACAACTGATAAATCTGGAAAATACTAAAGATGTTTACTGCAAATCAGTCTTCTAAAGTGATTATAGAAATCTTTAAGCAGCTTGTTAGTTAATCGGTTAAATTTATGGAAAAAAGCTTTCTATCAACACTACAATTTACCTTAAATGACTTTCTATGTTTGCATTAGTAAACAAAGTAAATGCTTACTTGGACTTGCTTTATATAGTTAAGATTTAACTAGCTTTTCTTCCTAAGAAGATATGCCAGTCTAATACAAAATATAAACTTGTATGTTTAATATCTGAGATTTCAGGTCACATGTTGCTCTCAAATGGTTATAGTCTATGAAATGATTTTTCTACAGTGAAATAACCTTTCTGCAGATATGTGCAGTTGATCTGAACATTTTAATGTTTTCATTTTTCCTATGTGTTGTAGGAATATTTTAACAGTTTGTCTCCTATTTTGAGTCGATAGGCAATGATAGCAGCAGGACATTTGCAATTGTGGAGAAGATTGCCAGGGATAGTTTGGCTTCCAATTTCCAGTGTCATCTCCATTCATCATTAGTGAGAAGCACCAGTTATAGTTTTACTACAGTAGCGAAATTGCTTTATCTATGATAATTTATAATGGAAGGCTAAATGAAAAGTGACCCAGTCTGGTCCAGGGCATGATGTGGAGCACAAACTAGCACATGCACAACATTGTGATATCAGGAAATAGGTTAATTGTGTGGGGCATAACTAGACAACAGCTTAATTTAAATATTTTATGGAACAAGATTTATTTTAATGGTGGTTAGTTTGTGAAGCCAGGGTTTAGTTTGTGGACAATTATTCCTGTTCTGCTTTGCCGTGACAAATGTTGTTCTCATCGCCTTCATTCATCTTCCCATCTTTTCCACAAAGACCTGGTATCTTAGCTTGCACTGTGGTAACAGCAGCTTCCAGAAATAAGCTGGGACAGTGCCAGAATGTCTGCATTGGCATATTATGAGAAGCCATAGATATACATAACTGTAGTTAATAAACCAACTTGAAATTAAGGTTCCAGATTCTGGTTTGAAATGTCCTAATTAGCTATAATTAGTAGAATATGTTGAAATAATTGCTCTTACCATAGTGTAATTAGATCAGTGTTTTGTGTAATGTCTGAATCGAGAGAAAATACATAAACAGTGCCCTTGGTTTTCATTATTTCCTGTCTGCTGCTGTAAAATGTGGGGAATGATATTAACACACCCACCTGTGAAGCCGGTGCAGCATTGCACTGGCATGGGTGCGCACTGTCCACCCTACCAGCGCAAGGGGCAAATGCACCAGTGGAGGGGAGACTTACCCAGGCGGGTACCACACAGCTCCATGGCACCCAACTCAGGGCTCTTCCACACAGAAAAAGTACAGCAGGTTGCATTCAGGATAAAGCAACCCGCTGTCCATTCGGCACATCTGCATACCTCTGTGCAGGCAGCAAATAGAACCCATGGAAGCAATGCGGGTTGCCATCACGGCTTCGCATGGAGGCACATTTTTTTTTAAAAAAGAAAACCTACCTCCCACCGATGCGTGGCTAATGAGGCATGCATGACTGGACCCCCACACCCATGCTGATGAACGTTATGACCCTGTACACCTGTGTGGCTACACAGATGTCAGGCATGGAAGAAAAGAAAAACAAACGTTCAGCTGCATTACAAGCGCCTCCTGCACGGCCATTCATTCAGAAGCGGCTGCAACCCAGGCTATTTAAAAAGAATCGCAATAGTGTGATTCTTGAAAAACCCGGTGTAGCTCCCATCCTCTATTAGCTCCCATTGGAAACAATGGGGGATGGGGCATCCCCTTTGGGAGTCCATGACTTTGGACCCCCTGAACCAAACCTCACCAAACCTGGGTAGTATCATCAGGAGAATCTCCCAACAAATCCCTGAAATTTTGGTGCTGCTAGCCTAAAATCCGCGCCCTCTGTAGGCCAAAAACTGAAAAAAACACTAAAAATACCAAAAAACACAAATGGGGCGGAGCTTCAGACATGTAATGGGGTCCTTGGGACCCCCCCTTACCTACATCCTTGGTTGACCGGTGAACTTCCTTGCTAACCCTAAAACTGAACCCTAACAAGTGTCTTGCCTGGTGCATTAGAAACGTTTCAGCCTGCTTAATAAAGTTGAGAGGTATTCACCAGCTGCAACCAGTCTCCTGAGCTTCCTTGACAGCCAGCCCATGACACAGGAGGTGTTTTCTGTTTCTTCAGATAGTCCCAGTGTTGATCTTAATAAGGTACAATTGTGGCATATGGCATTGTTCCATGACTAGAGCAAGATTGGAACATTCTTTACTCTTACTTGTGATCCTTTTGGAAATAATGGTAATATGTGAACTCCATGATGTCTGGTCATGATGTCTTTTGTATCCTGTTTTGGCTTTCTATTCATTAATTCAAACAGTCTTCATGGGAAGCTGTACTCTAAAACATCAATTAGGTTACATAGACAAGACACTTTCATATTTCTTGTCCCCTACTTTGATATCAGGGTACCAACCTCAAATGTAATTTGGAGAGTTCAGTCACTCATTCCCAAAATTCCAGATATAAATATTTCAATTAAAATGTCATCAGAAACCCAAAACCATCAGTCCTACTTCAGTCTGCCTTCAAACACTAATTTTACTTTAATCGTTTTAAAAATCAGTAATGTTTCCTTCTGCAATCATGGAAATGGCTGATGACTATCAATGTATTTTGTTTAAATGAACATTTTTCTCCATGCGGTTATGTAAACAAGTAAAGTTGTAGACTAATAACATAGTTTAGGTGCCATGACATCATATTATTGGCTCAATTTATTTCTTTATAACTCACTCTTTACATCTAGCCTAAAGTAATAGCAGAGATGCAGCCTGAACTACTGTGAATGCTGTAACTCCAGACAGTACAGGTCACCAGGGAAAAACTCAAAAGTTTGTTAGTATCATAGTTAGGAGATGATTGCAGAACTATTCCACATACAGACCTTTTCATATAAATAAAGAGAAAGCATCAGCATTTAATACTGCCAGTTCCATAACCTTCAAAAACCAAATATTTACCAAAGGAACAACAAAGGAACATGAACACATGAAGCTGCTTTACACTAAATCAAACCATTGGTCCATCACAGTCTGAATTGTCTACTCAAATTGGCCAAGGTCTTAGGTAGAGGTCTTTACCATCATTTACTGCCCGATCTTTTAATTAGGGATGCCAGGGATTGAACCTGGAACTTTTCGCATTGCAAGCAGATGCTCTGTCACTGAGTCATGGCCTCTCCCCTAACTTATGCTCTTATAAAAGTGTACCTTTTGATCCCAATAATGCAACGTGTAGAGAAGGTCATTTTAAGTGAAGCCTGCATAAAACTGAATTTAGAACTTGACTAACATTTCTCCATAGCTAATTATATTTCCAAGCCTCATGAAACACCACTCCAACATTCCCACAGTTAATATAAAATCATTTTTTCCAGAGGTGTAATTCTTCATTTGGAGATAACTACCAATAAAATGTTGAATGCTGCAGCTCCACATGTTCTGGCAAAAAAGTAGAATTGGGGAATTGAGGAATTCACTCAGCATGCAGCTAGCTGTCATCAGTCCTGAGATAAATCTGGTGGTTTTGGCTTAGGTTTCTGGATACCTGTACCATCCCATGGTATGGAAAAAAGATGAAACTAACAAAAGGAGTGTGCAAACTTTGACAGAAGATATAAGGCATGAAGAAAGGGTGAAGATAAAAATGAGAGGCAAAAGCATGAAGGAGAAGAAGCAAGGTCTGTTTCTAGTTCAAAGTCATTGATTTAAATATATAGCTGTCTTCTGAAATTGAATGGCCTTAATTAGCAGCTAGCAGGAAAAACAAAGGAATTCTTTTGGGTTGATTTTAGTTTCAGGAACAGACAATCTTCTATAAGTGATATCACTTGTTATTAGGGCCACTGGAAGATTGGTTTTAAGCCCATAAAAATATGATGTTAATATTATATTATGTTATAGTAAAAATAAAACGCTGAGATGAAAAGTGACAGCATGAGAAACCTGAAATCACACAGGACACTGTCTGATACAGTGTTGCCTAGTGGTCAACAGACTAAGCTGTGATTCAGGAAGTCTGTAGTTCAGTCCTCAAGTCTGTCATGAACTCACTGGTGTCCAGACAACCCAAGCTACTTCATGGGATTTTCAAAAGTTGAAAGGTTTGATGTACATGAATAAATCTTATATTAAATATAATATGTGGGGTGCCGCAAGGGGCTGTCCTCTCCCTGATGCTTTTTAATATCTACATGAACTCCCTGGCAAGTTTGGTGTGGAGTTTTGGGCTGCGGTGTCACCATTATTTTGATGACACCCAGCTTGTGTTCACGATGGAGGGCAGCCCTTCTTCGGCCCCTGGAGCTCTCCAGCGCTGTTTAGGGGCCATGGCTGGTTGGGGTTATTTTATTAATTCGATTTGATAAACCGCTCTACCCCCGAAGGGCTCAGAGCAGTGTACATGCCAAACAGGAAAACAAGAAATTACAACTGAAAAGAAAGAACAAATCGAATAGCCCCAATAAAATCAATAAAATACAATAAAATCAGTAGCAACAATGACCCACCCATAGTTAGGTGGGTGGCATCCAGTCCTAACCCCGGGAGGGGACCGGCAGATTTTCAAATAATGGTACATAGGGCAACAGAGAGGTTGAGAGCAAGTCGGCTGAAGTTAAATCCTACAAAGGTGGAGGTGCTGTGGCTGGGTCGCGGAGAGTGACCGGTAGACTTTTGCCTGCCTACACTGGACAGCGAGGCATTGCACTTAGCCTTGTTCATTAGAAGCTTGGAGGTAACCTTGGATTCTGCTTTAACGCTTGAAGCCCAGGTTGCTCAGACTGCCCGAACAGCATTTTACCATCTGTGGCAGGCACGGCAGCTGGCCCCGTACCTTTCCCATTCTGACCTTGCCACAGTCATCCACGCAACAGTCACCTCCAGGCTTGACTATTGTAACTCGCTATATGCTGGCCTGCCTTTAAATGTAATCTGGAAACTTTAACTCGTTCAGCATGCGGCAACCAGACTCCTCATGGGGACGTCGAGCCGGGACCAGATTACACCGGTCCTGTACCACCTCCATTGGCTGCCCATCGAGTTCCGGGTCATGTTCAAAGTGTTGGTTTTGACCTTCAAGGCTGTTAGCGGCCTTGGATCCATATACATGAGGGACCGTCTTTCCATCATGCCCCATTAGGTCCCTCCTATCTTTGGAGGAGAACCCACTGGAGGTCCCCAGCCTGAAACACATCCAGCTGGCCTCTACTAGGGCCAGGGCTTTTATGGCCCTGGCCCCTCTCGGGGGGAACATGCTTCCTAGGGAGAACAGGGCCCTGCGGGACCTACAAAGCTTCCACAGGGCCTGTAAAACTGACCTGTTCCACCAGCCATTTGGCCAGCCAGGTTGATTACGAATCCAGGCCTCCAATGGGCCCATTTTATTTGAAACTTTGGGTTACCACATTTCTGGGTGCAGAGCTAAGATAAGTTTGGAAGGGGTAGCAAATAACTGCCGCAGAGTAGTAGAATTCAGTGGGGTCATATGTCCAGGAAAATCTCCCCTGGCCCTGACTTGCTGCCATCTAGGGACCACTCAGTCCCATCCTTGAACTAATGCAGAATCTATAATTTTTGCCAACTGAAACTACCCAGCATCCTCAAATGCAATAAAGCACACCCTTTTTCATAACTACTAAAAAGCTGTCAGGGCAGCCCAATCCTCAGCCCAGGATGCACCACCCAAAAGGATGGCATAAGTCCAAGCCCCTGGCCATGGCATAACTGCCTGCAAACCCTGGGTGGAAGCAAACTCACATTGGCTCCATCCTCAGGAATGCCCCACTTCCTGACTCTGGAGTCCTCTGCAGCAGCCTGGACTTCTGGGTTTCATTCCTGCAGAACTGAAGGATGGCTGGCTGCTGGTGACTTTACTCCCTCTGCCATAATGCAGTTCAGCTCCCCCTATTAGAATTGGGCTGTAAATCTGTCACAAAGGGTTAAATGTTGTTTTTTTCTGCTCACACACATATTTAATTCTATTGTCACAACTTCATGGGTCAGAAACTATGGGTGGGTTCCATCCACTTTGTCACTGCTGCTAGAGGGAAGGAGCCATTTTGACCACCCCAACATTTTATTTGAAAACACTGAAATTCTGGACAATTCAGAAGGTTACTATGTCAGACTGCACAGGGAGGCCATTGAAATACACAAACACCAAGACAACTTCAACAGGAAAGAAGAGACTCTGAGAATTAACAAAGCTTGGCTACCAGTACTTAAAAACACCAAAAGCAAACCCCAAGGGCATGCTAAATTCATGAACAATGGACACCACCCAAACACAGGATTTGCATTCACCAATACTGCTGCTGCTGCAGGGGATGAAAATGTGAATCACTCCCTGGACTGAAAACCCCCACCCGCAATACAATACTATCAACCACATCTTTGCACAGCAGGTTCTACGCAAACACTTACTGATTGGTTCCCCACCCTGGGACATGGACAATATATACCCCACTAAACATTCCCTTCTCACTGGACACAGTGTGTAACAGACTTCCCTCTGTGATACACCTCTGAAGATGCCAGCCACAGATGCAGACAAAATGTTAGGAACAAGTTCCACCAGACCACGGCCACACAGCCCGGAAAACCCACCAGAACCAGTTAGGAACAAGATCCACCAGACCATGGCCACAAAGCCCAGAAAACCCACCACAATACTATGTTCACTCATCATTTTACTAGTATGAACTTTCATCTGCTGTTATTTTCAGACTGACCAATAGCTATGGAAGGCACACCATCAATCTGATATTTTCTCCTGACTGGTTGAGCTCCACTGGGTCTTCTCCAACATTTTTAATATCTCTGATAGCATATTACAGTTTCACTTTGTTCATTGGGCATCACCATCCAAGACTTCAGGCAACCAACTGTGGTGCTACGGCCATACTATCCCGCTGTTCCAGATGGGCTTCCTGATGGCACAGGGAGGCTTCAGAAGAATTAATGCCTTTCTGCTGGTGAGAAACTCCCATTGGGTTTAGCAGACTTATGCTACCTAAAAGGGTATTCTTGACTGCTGGTATAACGTACCAAATGGCCTGGAGGGAGCTGACTAATGTCAGCCCCTCCCCCAGCCACACCCTTGACCAGTCCCCTCCTATGCTGGAGAGAGCCACAGGTGCCATACACTGGCTGCTGCACACCAGCAAGTGCCCCAAGGAAATGAAATCCGCCAGCTTGACTTGCCACCACTCCCACAGGCAGATTCGGGCCCCACCTCTGGATGGGGCTCTTAATCCCAGATAGATGTGCAGAGAACTGCAGGGATAGTTATTCAAGGCTGTTCTGTCAGATTGCTGGTTTCTCCAAGCAAAATACTTTTTCTGCTTGTGACAGCAAAATCTACATGAAGGCCTTTTTCAGGACAGAAGAGCATTCTTCTTCTGGGCATTCTCATTCATTTTCTTCAGGGTTCAAAAGTATCAAATCAACAGCATTGACAAAAAGTCATATGGAATGGGGCTGCAATCGAACAAAAATGGCTTTTATCCCTCCTGCTAAGGAAAGCTGGCAGGATCTAACCTCATATTTATTTATTTATTTATTTATTTATTTATTTATTTATTTAGGGTTGGATCCCATAAGGTCAGGTACAAAAACACTGCAGTGATGAATCTTTCCCTTCTCCCATCTGCCCCCTGTGCCCTTCTCCCAGTCCCTTTGCTGAGAATAAGGGACCCTCCTAAAGAAAACGTTGCGTGATATTTGCTGGACAATCTGATAAGATTGCCTCTTTTTTAGCAGAAGAGCCTTGGTGGAGCTGAACCCATTTTGTCTCCCTTCCTAGTGTACATGTTTAGCTCTTGTGATACGATTCAGAAATATATATTGAAATTCTTGGCCTTAATCAGTGTGTTTCCCATGCTTGTGGAACAGCGACCTAAAAGAGGCTTCTACCCTCCTTTCCAGCAAGGCTGTAAAATGACAGTATTCTGGGGAATTTTGGGTCATTCTGACACTGGCCAAGAAAGGGAAAATTTTACTGGTTCTGAATGGAGTTATTTGATATTATTTTTTAAATGCAGTTTTAAATATATTTGCTTCTAGTATTCAGTTTTTATGTTTTAAAGTAAACAGTTAAGATGGTTCGTATTTACTGTTGTTGTCCACCTTGGGTTCTGAGTTGTCGGGAGAAAGGTGCGTTTATACATATTTTTTAAAAATATAGCTTTCATATTCAAAAATTATCCTTTCAAATCTTTAAAAAAATAGGTTTATTCTGATTTATTCTGATTCACTAACACCCTGGATTAAGGCATTCCTTTTGCCTAAGACCTTTTGTTGTTTTATATTTTCCTTCTAATTTAAGGCACTTTGTATGGACACAAGATATACTTTTGGTTAATTTGCTGGAATTAATACATAGTTGTCTTCCATTTTGTCTTCTATTTTTCCATTCTAAATTGTCCAGCTCTAAAAGTTTTTCTATGCTTCTTGTTCTTGGAGCCCCATCCGGGGGGGGGGGGGTTACGAATCTAATCTTGGGAGCGGCATGCTGCTGTGCCAGGGGATTCACCCTACCCTGGGCACTTACCTTGGCAGAGGGTGATTCCGCCGGCATGCGGCCACTGCTGTGCCTCCCCTCCCTGCCCAGTGCTGAAACGCTGCTCTGAACTGACGTTAGTCAACTCCCTCCTGGCCTTTGCTGGCACTATGCCAGCAGGCAGCTCCTCAGACTTAAACCACCCTTTTGCGAGGTGTAGGTCTATTGAGGCCCATAAGGGCTTCTTACTGGCACGGAGGCTCTTTCACTTTTCAAGCCTCCCCACACCACCAGGAAGCCTCTTTAGGGTGTGTGTGACCTGGTTCTTGGACAGGGCTGCCAGTCTTTTATCTGTCTGAGCTACCTTTTACCATCGAGACAGTAGCTGTTTCACTCGTCAGTTTCATCCTGTTCTTGTATCATATTGAGAAAACATTATATCACATCTTCCCATGCACCAAATGTCTTTTACCCCACTCCTCATTTTTGCCTCTTTTCATTCTCTCTTTTTTTCCTTCTTGTAGAGATTCTTGTGAAATTATTCCCATGAATATGTTGTTATAAAATATGTTCATTCTTATGTAACACATAGGATAAAAAGATGTTCTATCCAACTATTTCTTTTCATAAGGCAGCTCTAGTTAAAATCTATCCTAGAATGTAATCACGCTTAATTTATCATGTGTTTCCCCCAGGAAGCTTGAAACTAATGTAGGTCTTCCAGCACTTACAAAAAATGATTTAAAATGGAATTACCAAAGAACATTTGTGACCTCTATAATGGTAGGAATATTCCTCATCTAGCAAGAATCCAGTGAGAAATTCCAATATGAAAGCGCCCAAAAATTGTTTTGAGTTCTTTGAAAGACCCAAGATACCTTAATGTTTTCAAGACATTAATACTGGCTGAAGTTTGGGGTTTTGTTTTGTTTTCCAAAAGAATGTTGATTCTAAGCAACAAATTGTGAGTGATCTTATTCATGTGATGTCTGAAATAAGATGGCCCCAATCAGACACATCACATGTAACAAGGGTTAAGAAAAATATGCTGAAACTACTTCTTTCTGGGCTTGTATACTTTGCTCCTTTCTTCAACTCTTTGCATGGTAAGAATTACGATTAAACACTAACCCCACCTTATCCATGATTCACAAATGATCAAATGTGCATTTCCAGACAATCCATGAACCTGCATTCTTATATCATGTCAAATCACCAAAATTAGCATAAAACTGCAGTTCTCAATATAAGAAGGGAGGGGTAGGAATAAGGAATGCACATGAGGCAAGCCATGAGCTGAGTTAGTGCACATTTTTCCTCAGCTATATATGATGCATGATTGTATCCTTAGCATATTAAATCAGTGTCACAGATGGGGAAAATCTGATAACTGATGGCTGTTGGGAAGAAAAAACTGAAATCCTTATTTTTCAGCCCTGTACAGTTAACTTAAAAGTAGGGGAAACTTACCGATTCAGGGTTCTACAGAAGCAGCATTTGACTGGTGCTGCCACATATATATTTAGCTGCGCCAACAACCACTATGAAGGTCGCCTCAGAGAGTTCTGTTTTCGTCATGGAAATCATTTGCGCCACTGGTGGGGAACCATCAATTCAAATAAACCGCTTCTCCTTGTAAGGCCAACCCACCTATGAGCCGTATATGAAACACTCCTAGCTTTCATATGAAGACTTTGGGAAATGGCACGTTGATCAAAATGAAACAATTGGTGACAAGATACGAAACAATATGCAGGTTGCACCAACTCCTCATGCTATTTTAAATGACAGGATATGTAAAAATGTTCCCTATGTTAAGCACTGAAAGTTTTAGTACCTCTATTGGATATCTGTATTTGCCACTAATAAAAGTTAAATATCATATGCAAACTAGTTTACATACAAGTAGGAAGAGTTCATGAATAACAGCTATTTTCCCATATCAGTTTTATGCATGAGTACTTTGTTTTTTACTCTGTCTAGCTTGAAGGGTTTTAGGATACATGTATGTTTAACTGTAGGAGAGTACATCTCCATGGCAGCAACTGTAATACTGTCTTAGGACCTAATTTCCATAGTGGAGTGTTAAATTTAACATACAAATGACACCTAATGGAATTATCCGCAAGGTACAGAAAGGGCGTAGAGAGTCCTTTGTCTACCGATAGTGACTATGCCGGAAAGTAAAAAGTTTGCAGGTTGTTAGTAACCTTACTAATGCCTGAAAGGCTAAGAGTTTGTTAACTTGCTATACTTAATTTTTTTACAGACCATTTGAAAGGAGAGATAACGCAGCGGCACATGCAAAAAGCAGCTCAAGGTAAGTATATTAAAGACCTTTCTAGACAAGATTTTTCTTCCACATAAATATGCAGTGGCTTATTTTCAGTCAGCCATCTTGGATTCAGAATCTTGGCCTCTTCATCTGGATCTGGTAATTTAGCAGAGTGCACAAAGGCTATACTGTGCAGTAGAGTCCATCTAATCTCTGTGTGTGCCAGGAACAGAATTGCTCAGATTCTTTTTATCTGTTCAAACCAATATACTTCACTTATATAGAAACATCATTCCTGGATAGGATAGAGTTGATAAAGCTTTGTAATGTAGTCTAACTTACTAGAACCGAGGGAGATAATGGACGTGTGTGTCCAGCCCTCATGGTACAAGATGGAGAAATGGTGCCTGCAAGTGGAGATATGAGAAGAAGGAGAAAGGAAGTTTCCCTGAGAGTTGCAATCTACACATCAAAGCAATCGTTTCAGATCAGTAGAGAAAGGATACCTCACTTTCTGACTCTCTGACCCCACTCTCTGACTCTCTAGTCAAGTCCCACTCTGAAGTCTGAGGTTAAGAGAGAGTGCAGAGTTCATTTCCAGTAGACCATGTCTCCCCCACTCCCTGTTTCTCACAGTAGTTGAATGCATTGCCCTCATGTCGTTCAAGGGTCATGCAGCATAATTCTCATTGAAGCTGTCTTGATAGTCATAAAATCATCAGGACATTAATGAAAGAAAACAGCTTGGCAGCAAGCCTAATTAGGGCTGTGCTGAAATTCAAATACATAATAAAACATATCATTTCAATTTAAAATCTTGGTGATAACATTTTCCAGCTGTCTCTTTAATTTAAAGGTTTTCTCTTATGGAGATACTTCACTTAGATGTTAAATAAAGATGATCTGTTTTCCCTGATGGAACAACTTTGGATGTGGATTCCTCATTAAGGGAAACCTTCATACTTAATTCATTCCTTGGTAATGATTTACACGGTTGCCTTTTTTTGGCCATATATGCATGTACAAAAAATTGCTGGTTAGACACATGTTTGCCATTGCCAGTAGTGCTGAGGCAAATTGCCCAAGATCCACTGTATACCGTGATATGAATCCCATTCTCAGGAGTCGGGTGCAGGATCAAACTGCAGAGTTTATTAGTTTGTACGGGAAGGTTTGTAAACCACTGCTGTAAATAATGAATCATCTAATTGGCAAGTCGTATTAGTATCTCTTCTCCGGCACCAAACCCTGATAACAGGTTGGAATTAGGCCTTCACTCATTTCCTGGCCCTTCATTCATTTCCTGGTACAAGATGCCAAACCAATAGGACATTTTTAGCAGAGCTGGTTAGATGCCCAAATGACCCAGATATCCACTTGGAATACTATAAACAGAAGAAGGTAACTATATAAGAGTCTTAAAAGTCTTATATCTAGGCCTTGGGCCAGAGTTGTATTGCCTAAAAATGAAAAGTAATTAGCCCAGACCCATCCTTAGGCTGCCTTTAACCTATTGGATACTTTGGGATTTTTTTCAACTGTCAGATTGCAATCAATTTATGGTGACCTTGCCTGGTTTTCAACACAAGAGACATTCAGAGGTGGTATACCATTTCTTGCCTCTGCATAGCAACCTTGGTATTCTGGGTGATCTCCCATTCAAATTCTAACCAGGACAGACTGTGCTTAGCTTCCAAGATCTGACAAGATTAGGGTAGCCTGGGCTATTTAGGTTGGGGGCCTTGAAATTTTTCCCCCCATCAAGTCACACCCTGTAGGGTTTTCAAGTCAAGATATGTTTGGAGGTGGTTTGCCATTGCCTGCCTCTGTGTCACAACCCTGGTATTTCTTGGAGGCCTCCCATCCAAATACTCGCTAGGTTTGGGGCTGAGATTATGTGACTAGGCCAGCATAACCCAGCAAGCTTCTATGGCACGAGTGCAAATTTGAACCTGGGTTTCCCAGGTCCTAGTGTGATAGCTGAACCTCTAAACCATGTTAACTGTCTAGGAATATAGGGAATTATTCCACTATCTCTAATTCATGCTATTCAATTCTCACCATTAGGAGGCAGAACAAGTAGGGTGCTTGCTTTCGATGGACCTTGACAAAAGCTGCCAAGAGCCAATGTGGGTTCTGGACCCACTGGACATGACCCACTGGACATGACTAAAGCAACAGAAAATTAAGAAGCAAAGGAAGAGAGATAGACAAGCAGTCTGAAATATTCCCCACTGACATTAGGAGACTTCAGTTCTCCTTCATTACTTCCCCTATTATGGCAGTTAGTTCTGTGTGAAATGTGATTTAACATCCCATATTACATTACATGTACAGTCACACATATGCATAAGTGGCATCCTTTAGCCAGGGACATACGTAGAGAAAATGACATCCAGGTCAAGCACTGAAATTGTGCCCCCTCTTCAAACAGACTGAAGACACATTTTCCCTTGGGGACTAGAGGGGGGATTTTTTCATGTGGACTAGCCAATCTAGGAGGCAAGTGTTAGCTATAATACAAAGATAATGCAATATCCAAGGCTGTGAGGATGGAATCTGAAAGGGGCTGTGTGTGGTGCTAAAGCTTGTCCTGTTTCTGCCTCTGAGCAAACAAACCTTTTGTGTATGTGGGGATTAGTGTTTCTACAAACTTTTTGAAGCAGACAGCTAACCTCTCCGCAGCTACACCCAACCTTGTTTGAAAAAATATTGCCTGCCTCACAGTAAGGGGGTGTGTGACAAGATGGTACAGCAAGAAGGAATTTCTCAATTGTCACCTCTCCCCTCCCCCTGCACACCCAATGAGTCACAGGACTGCCTTCCTCTCCCTCATCTTGACTGCTTTCCTGGAACTGTCACACCTCACAAAGTCTCTTCCGCACTCACTCACATTGGACAACTTGTACAAGGAGTGGGTTTGATCAGTCCCCCATGGCTCACATCTGCAAGAGAGTTTTGCAGCCCCTGCTGTGTCTCTCTTCTAGCAGAGTGATTGCCAGAGACACTTTTGCAGGAGATACCCAGGCGGCAATAGACCACCTGCTCTGTCTGGAGGTTTCAGGGCTGGTGGGCCTAGTAGGTGCCTCTGAGGAATGAAGAAAGCACCAAGCTGTGCTGATCAGGGCCCAAGAGCAACCTCTCCTGCATGCCTGCGTTTCTGCACAGCGAGCTGGTGGGCAGTTCCAGGAGCTGCACTGGGTGCCCTGGATGGCTTGGTCTGGCCACTGCACAAAGAGGCAGCCACAACTACTAGCCCAGGGGGGCTCTGCTGTTTCTGCTCTCCAATCTTGGGTGAGCCAGCCAGATAGTGGCTGCCTCAAAGCCTCATGGGGGCGGGGGAGAGGTGAGCAGCCAAATGTGACCCAAGTGAGTGGTGACCCAGGTGAGTGGTGCCTGGGAGAGCCCCCTTCCCCTCAAGATATCCCCCTGCCTTTATCAACTATGGAGCTCAGAAGAATACAGATGGCTCTTGTTTCTGACTGCTTTTGTTTTACCTCTGTGACTGAGGATTTGTATCTCCCCGCTCGAAACCCTGCTGTCATAATGACACCAGATGTTTTCATATTGCCTCAGAATATTTATGTTGCTGCATTTCCAAGCACTGCTGATATGAACAGTGTTAGAAATGGTTGAAGCAAGGCTGAGCACAGCTTTTTTATGACCACTTACTGTTGAGGAGCTAGGTATAGAGTGCAAGTTATTATTTACCTGTGGCAGTGCTGAAGAAAGATTAGGGAGTTGGGAGCTCAGAATAGTGGTTGCCCCTCCATGTACCTCCATGGTGATTATTGAGAGGCAATCAGCAGAGTGGGACATCCAATAAACAAAACAATGTTTAAATTGCAGAAAACTGAAGAAGCTAAAACAAATCATAATCACTGACATGCCACATTTAACAATGCAGAAATTTCATAGTGGGATCATACTTAAAACAATAGGTAGTAAGTACTATATGCATTATAAATTATACACCACAGTCCCTATGCTTTTTGCCAAAGAATTTTTCTTTAGCATTTTGTTATGGTACAGCTGTAATTACCTATGTAAAAAAGACCTCATGAATAATTCTGGTTTGCCTAATTTGCAAAAAGTCAGGTGATTGAGAGTCTTCCTGACCTCATTAGGCAGGCTATTCCATAAGGTGGAAGATACAACAGAGAATGCACGTGTTTGAGCATTTGTTGTTTTTGCCCATTTGCAGAGTGGCTTCAAATGAGTGCAGCTGTAGTAGTGAAGCATGGGGAAGAGGCATTCTTGCAGGTATGAGGGACCAAGGCCATGAAGGGCTTTGTATGTGATTGCCAATGCCTTGAACTAAACCCAGTAACTGATGGACAGTAAATGGAGGGGCTACAGTTTGGGAGTAATGTGCACACCTCACGTAGCTCCTAGTAATAATGGCAATGCAAAATTCTGCACTAAGTGGAGTTTTCGTGTTGACTTTGAAGGAGCTATGTAGAGTGCATTACAGTACTGTAGTCTCAATATTAACCCTGGCATGGATCCAAGCGGCCAGATCAACCATGTTAAGCCGGGGCCATCTTCCAGACTAAAGTAAGTTGGAAGAAAGTGTGTGTGTGTGTGTGTGTGTGTGTGTGTGTGTGTGTGTGTGTGTGTGTGTGTGTGTGTGTGTGTGTGTTGGAAGAAAGTGTGTGTGTGTGTGTGTGTGTGTGTGTGTGTGTGTGTGTGTGTGTGTGTGTGTGTGTGTGTGTGTGTGTGTGTGTGTGTGTGTGTGTGTGTGTGTGTTGGGGAAGGGAGATTGTGGCTTGCATTGATTGTTTCTGCAGCAGCAATGCTGGATCCAGTATAATTCCTAGAATCTTAACTGAGTCATCACAGGTCAACTAAACCCCTAAAGAATAGGAAACACGATATCCATCAAGATCTCCACTTTTCCAACTAGCATCACTTCCATCTTGCCCAGGTTCAGTTTGTTCACTTTGAGCTATTTTACCACAGCCATTGGCCAGTGGCTCAATACGTCTACCACCGGTGACTCTATCAATCTGGCCTGAAACCAGACTGGAAAGAGACAAGAACACATAAGTCATCCAAGAAGACCTACAGATGATCTGCTACTGCTCTCAATCACTTTTCCCAGGAAGGGCACATTAGAGACTGTGCAATTTTTGGCCATGTAATTTTTTGGTGCAGATTTTTAAAATAGTGGATAGTTATCCACCTGCTTGAGTGGCCAAAGGAAGGTTCCATGAGTTAGGTGACTGATTTAGGATGGCTATAAGGGGTGCAGGGCGGTTTATCAAATCGAATAAATAATAATAGTAATTATTATTATTATTATTATAGTTCTCACATGATTTTAGCAGTCAGGAAGGTCAAGGATCCAGTGCACATGTGGTAGCTTTCATAGATCCCAGAATCCTGTCAGCATCCATCATGGTAACTAGGTCAAAATAGTCTATAAGCAGACCAGATACAATATTAGGCCTTTTATCTGCCAAGCCTAAAATTCAGGTGGCATTCTGATCAGAGCATCTTCCAGTTCTTTTATCTTGGTAATACAGTTGTAGCCATTGTGTAGTGAGAGCAGACAACTGTATTGCTTTAAACATCATACAAGGTAAGTGTGACTGCCAAGATTCATTTGTTCAAATGGTATTAAAGCTATGTAAGTTAAGACTTTTCGCTGGCATATTTGCTCACTGTGGCTTGCATCCTACCTACTATATCCGTGGGAACAAGGAGGGAGAGATTTTTGTCAGTTTCCGTTCCCATTCCTGGAGACCCCATCCCCCCAAGAGCAGCATGGGGGGCTGCCATGAAAAGGGGAAATTGGTTAAAATCACTCATACTCCATGCTTTTTGAAATTTCAGGAGGGATCGAGGCTATATTTTGCCCTGTATATGATATGATGAGGTTGCACAGCTCTCTTTCCATTGTGCTGATGCAGTCTAATTTTTCAAATTGATTCACATTGATGCAATAAGAAAAGGTGGTTTTGGTACTGTGAAACAGGTTTGCCAATCAACAGATGAAACCAGTGATTGTGATAGCATGACTAAAAATTGAACAGGCATTAGATTTCTCTCAGTAGTGCAGATCTTGTAATAGAGCAACATGATATTTTGAATATTTGTGTTTCACATTTGAAAGCAATAGCTATCCATTGTTGTTTCTGTGTAAACTGAGAATTCACAGCTACTGGTAATAACATAGTTTTTGACTCACTTCCTAGAGTGCCCTCTAGTGGCATCTCTGCCTTTTCTACCAGTTATAGTTAGGGAGAAATTAATTTCCCCTGATATTTCCATGAGCTCAGAGTAGAACAATTGGCACTGCTTAGCCTTGAGGGTTTATTTTTTTGAATTCTAAAGCTAAAAGAGATTGATCAGATGATGTTTGTTTAAAATGTATATTTTCCACTGATTGTAGACAAGGGTTTGGTACCAACTCTGGACGAATCTCAAAAACATTCCAGAAATGTTTGCCTTGGGGTGAGGGATTTGAATTTCTCTTGGCTGATTTAAATCTTTTGGGGTTCACATTTCTTCAGTGTTACATAAAATGAGTATATTGGCCAAGAATTTGCAAAACAGCAATATCAGCAAAAATAAATGGGCATAGAGGGTGAATTTTATTCATTAAAATTATTGCTTTTGTATCAAGCCTGAGACTGGAAACATTTTTTCCATGATGCAGTTGCAAAAAGAACCAATAACATCAGGGGTGGCCAACCTATGGCACTCCAGATGTTCATGGACTACAATTCCCATCAGCCCCTGCCAGCATGGCCAATTCTAGCCTGCTTTTCTCAATGAGATTCAAGGCAGATTACACAATGTAAGATTACACAGATTACACAGCACGGCCAATGGGAATTGCAGTCTATGAACATCGGGAGTGCCATAGGTTGGCCACCCCTGATGTCATTCGACCTGGCAAAAGTAGACAAAGGTCTTAAATACCAGTTTCTGTTAGCTGCAAATAAATGTGTGGGTGATTTTTTCCTGATAGCAGGCATATTATCCTATCAGTTTGATAGCAGGAATAAGTGTGAGAAAGTTGATATTTTTGCAGCAAGTTATATGAGAAAGCAAACATTCTGTTACCTCTTTGCAAATGTTCACAGTGAGGTCAGAAGGAGTGCACACCATTGAGCAGACTTGAATAAGAGTTTGGGTATACTTGCTTAGAGCTGGAATTCTAATTGCTTTAATCAGTAACTGTCTACATCAAATAACAAAATTATGTTTAAAAAATAGTTGCCATGCTTCCCAGTATATTAGGAATTAAGTGCTGAAGAAAATCTTGGATATAGTCACCAGTCATACTGTATTGCCTTTCACTGGGTAAATGCTGCTGTAATCTCAAGGAGTACAAACTGTGGGTTGAACGCACCTTGATGCTAAATAAGCCAAATATATTTTATTAGCTCAATCAGCCTTTCTTATGTTAATGTGGAATGGAATGGCTGCTGAACATGTAAGCATATTGTTTATGTCAGAAAAATTTGTTACAGGCATGCACAAATAATACAGAGAGTCTGGCTAGTTGTGATAGAATTGATGGAGTGATGGGATAAAGCTTGATCCAGACTTCCTGAATTACTTTTACTGTCTCTAGATTCAGAAGTACGTGATAGGAAAACTGGCACAAATTCCATCACATGCTTCTGAATCCAGAGAGTGAAGAAGCAATTCAGGCAGATTGGTGCTGACATTCCCCCATCCGTAGCTCATTTTTGATAAGTTTGTGATAAGTTTGAACAGGCCTTAGATATTCCTGTAATGGTATGAGAGCAGACTGCAAACAATGGCCATTGGAAGTCTACCAGTGGGGCACAAATTAACTTGGAGGGGCTATAATTGGTCTACAGGGCTTTTCTCACCTGGGCCTTGATGTTATACATCTATGAAGCTAAATATCACCTTACTAGCATACTATTCTCTAAGGAAATGTCTTTTGCACTTGGTGATCAGCCAAGCACTGAGAATGTTGCTGCTGTAGCACTTAAAAAATATTTGTGATAAAATCTAATAAGCATGTGGTGCTTTTTATGCAGCTGTAAATGAAAGCCAGAATGTTTTGGGGGAAGAAACAGTAATCTTAAGGAATACTGAGTCCAAGTTCTTGGATCTGGTCTAGAATAGCTCTGACCCAGAGAAAGGCAATTCCTGAATTCTGCTTTCACATATATATACTTCTTCGAGACCGCATCACCCCGTATGTCCCTGCACGGCCTCTACGCTCAATGGAGGCTAATCTATTAGTGGTCCCTGGCCCCTCAATGGTCTTGACTGGCCTCCCACCTTGAGCCAGGGCCTTCGGCTCAGCCCGGCCTGAATGGAACACTCTCCTCCACGTGATTAGGGCCCAAGGACATAGCAGTGTCGCAGGGCCTGTAAGCGAGGAGGCTGTTCATGGCCGGGCCTTTGGAGGGACCAGCGGCTGAAATGGTGCCCCAGCGTCACCTCAGATACCTATGTGTGGCCACCCTCCCCCCTTCTTTCTCTGGGAGAATTTTAGCGAAAAATGGGAGGTTGTTGGGAGCCTTCCATTATTATTATTACATGTGAAATATTTGTGTAACAGCTGTTTTAAAGATTTTAATAACTTATTTATGTTTATGTTGTACACAGCCGAGCCCCAGGGGATGGGGGCGGTATAAAAGACTAAAAATAAAATAAATAAATAAATAAAATAAATAACTTCTTGGGCCGCATCACCCCATTATGTCCCTGCCACGGCCTCTCACGGCTCAATGGAGGCTGTCTATTAGTGGTCCCTGGCCCCTCAGATGGTCTTGGCTGGCCTCCCACCTTGGGCCAGGGCAGCTGAAGCTCTGGCCCGGCCTGAATGTGAACACTCTCCCTCGGCGTGATTAGGGCCCTGCAGGAGGACATAGCCGAGTTCCGCAGGGCCTGTAAGCGAGGAGGCTGTTCATGGCCGGGCCTTTGGAGAGAGACCAACGGCTGAAATGGTGCCCCAGCGGCCCTGTCACCTCAGATACTGCATCTATGTGGCTCGCCACCCCTCCCCCCTTCTTTTCTCTGGGAGAATTTTAGCGAAAAATAGGAGGTTGGTGGGACGCCTTCCATTATTATTATTACATGTGTAGTATTGTGTAACCGCTGTTTTAAAGATTTTAATAACTTATTTATTATGTTTTATGTTGTACACCGCCCAGAGCCCCCAGGGGATGGGGCGGTATAAAAGTTTAAAAAATAAATAAATAAATAAATAAAATAAATACACTAGCAATAACGTCTGCTGTAGGGTAAGCAATACAGTGGGCCTAGATAGGGCAGGGAATTAGGGCAGGTCGGGGACTGAACAGCAGGCTGATGGGCTTGCTGGGGATGGTGGGGGTAGGGGGAAGGCGGGGGAGGGCTTGCTAGAGGTGGGGGAGGCAGGGAGGACTGAGGGCCTGCTCTGTCCATGAATCCTCTGATCCACAGACAAGGAAGCTTGCTAGGGTGGGGGAGAGGTGGGGAGGCTTGCTAGGGGTGGAAGAGGTAGGAGGGCTTGCTCAGCCCATGCATCCTCTGATCCATGGGCAGGGAAGCTTGTTGGGGGTGGGAGGAGGGAGAGAGGGCTTGCTCAGAGGACGCACAGGCAAGGAGGCTAGGGGAAGTGGCAGGAGGCAGCAATGGCTTGGCTGCTGCTCCAGGGCGGGGATGGGTGGAGGGTTCATCGTCATTGGATATTCCATCCCTTAGTGCTTTATTATTGGTAAGATATGTATCTGAATAGGAAAAGATGGTTTAATTGTTTTTGTCCTGTTTTAGTCACTGATTTTGGTAAGTTAGTCCTGAATCTGGTTGTAGGTACATTGCAAGGATGAACTGCTTTTCCCACAAATATCCTGAAAGAAGGAACTAAAAAAGTGGTTGTGGTGGGTTTTCCAGGCTGTGTGGCCGTGGTCTGGTGGATCTTGTTCCTAACGTTTCGCCTGCATCTGTGTCTGGCATCTTCAGAGGTGCATCACAGAAGGAAGTCTGTTACACAGACTTGAGGGATATGGGAAAGGGTAGTGTGCATCACCAAAAGCAAAACAAAAAAAACAGCTGTACTCTGTTTCACCAAAAGAAAAAAACCAACATTGTAACTTCATTCACCACCTGCTGGACCGTCTTTGTTCTAGAATGCACCATTTGTGTCCTAGTGCCTACCTAACAGAACTAGGTATACCATAGGTGAAAGGCTCATCTCAACTTATTTGTCTTCTTGGTGGCCCATGGTATCCATAAAACTCTCCTTCAGCACCACATTTCAAATGAATTAACTTTTTACCTGTCATCTTTCTTTGTTGTCCAACTACATAGTGCACAGTAATGCACTATACATAGTAATGGGGAATACTATAGTATGAATTATTTTGATCTTGGCTTTTAGCCTGTATTAAAACACTTGACCTAATGTACTTCCAGTTAAATTAATTGGTTCAATCTCATTTTTCAAAGCTGCTTGGTACTATAATTAAAGATTAATGGTTTAACTGGAGTGCTGACAAGTAAAGTGGAAATATTAATACCCTGGTGCTCCAGCCAGAATTCCTTTTCTTAAATCTAGAGTACACTCATTTAACCTGATAGTAGATTGATTTAGAATTTATTTTCTTGGATGAAGTAATGATTGAGGTGGAAGGCAAATTGTACTGCACTATGCATCTTTTGTTCTACATTTTTTTGGTGTGTTACATTAAACCCATGTACTAACTAATATGAGTAAGAAAAACTCTTTCTATAGGATTGATGATCCTTACAGAACTGTATGGCTTCATGTTTCTTTGCATTGCTTTAACTCACAATGAATGCAAAATTTGAGCACTGCAACCAGGCTCAGACTTTTGTTTCATTTTATCCATCTTTCCAAGCTAGAACTTCACCCGAGACAATATTTTTTAAAAATTCTATACGTTTAAAAAGGAATTAAAACAATGCAAAATAAAAAGCTGAATCATAACATTCCAAAGCATGTGAAACAATTTATTAATTTGCAGCTAACATATAAATATGGAAAGAAACCTTTCTCCTAGAGAATATTTACTAGTGTGTGGGACAATACAATTATATAGATGAAGAATAAAGGACCAATAAAGTATGTTTTGACAATGTATTCCTGCCTGTTAAGAAAGTAGCTGGATTAAGCCATGTGTTTGGGAGTGTACAAGCATAAATCCATGTACCCCTATTTAAAAGGTGTGGTACACCATTAACAATGGGCCTCCAGATGTAGTTCCCTACCTTCACCAGGTCAAGTATATGCTCTCTGTAAAATGGCTACAACTTGACACAGGGCTTTAAAAAAAAAAGCTTAATTTAAAGTGCACTGAAAGTGAAGGCAAAGGGCATGATCATTGCATTTGAAAGAGAACAACCAATGAGGCCCAAATCTATAATCTGCTATCTGGGGGCAGGGAAGCATATAAGGCAGACTATTCTGGGGAAATCTTGCAAGACCTTAGGAACAATATCAGCTGGAGTCTGAATCCCTTAATGAGTGACAATACTAAAATGAGTGTCAATACTAAAAATAGGATGTTGAACAACTAACAGGATAACTTGGAGCTTGTTAGAGAAGCATACAGAGAAGTTGCTAGGTCCTGGTGATTTCCCAACTTTCTCTTTTCCCATGAAACAAGCTGCAGTACCAGCTTGGGACTAGCTCTCAAGGAGAGGAGATGGGAAGCATAGAAGCAGCAACACATGAAACAGTATTCCTCATCCCACTCTTTCAGAATACATAAGGAGAAGATAGGCACCTTTGTGAGGATTGTGGCTTAAAAGTTCACATACGCTAAGTGTTCAGGTACTATCCCATATCTACAAAGTATATTTGTAAGATAGAAAACTAGCCACATTTTACATGGAGCATAAGATTTTGATCTTGCCCCGTGGCAAATTCATCAATTTTTCTGTGAATACTTTTTTTTAAGTCTGCACTAGTAAGATTGAAATGTACCCCACTGATAGACACAGGACTCTTTAGGTGAAAAAACATGAACAGCCCCCCCTGCCTGCCCATCACGTAAGGCAATTATATTGAGCTTTTCTTTAGTCGTATATTTCATAACAATTTCTAAAATAGATTATACCTTTCAGTTATTGTCAGTTCACAAAAAATGGATGAACCTGATCCAGTGGAAGAGGCACTTCGGGCACAAATTGAAGAGGAGAAAATCAGGTTGTTTCAGTGTGTCTTGTTTTTAAAACTTTATATTTCATGTACATCTTTCATATATGCTATTAACTCTTTTGTATGATACATGAGTCATAGTTCAACAGGGGGGGAATTATACATCTGAATAGATAACTAACCAATCCATTATAACAGAGGACTGTGAGTTTTTCTCTTCTCCCTAACCTTCCAAGCCACTATCTCTAACCCATAGGGAGAACTGTTTCCACTTCCAGTTGAAATCAGATTTATTAACATTCTGGAACACTCAGGAACTGCAAGCAAAGCTGCTGTTTGTGCACATGGTTCCCAATCAAAGCAATACACACATCAAGCCAGCTTGCATATGCTCATTGTCCTCACTGAATCTAGATATTTGTCAGTAATAACCAAGATTAAAGCATGGATTAGGAGAGAGAAGACATGATGGTCCCAGCATGCCATTTCTCCTCCAAGAGTAAAAAAGGACCTAATGCTTTATTTGATGGAAATTCCACTTAAGTTTCCTTATTTCAGTCACATCTTGCAACCGCATCGTTTGACATAATATAGTTAAAAGATGAAGGGGGAAGATGGGAAATTTTGGTGGGACTGAAATACATATTCTGAAATCACCAATCACTCACACTAATTGCTACCAGCTAGGTCATAGCATGCTTATGTGTATTATACATTTTCAGTGTTTAAATGTGTTTAATTCAACATGATGATCCAGCATGCCACAAGGCATTTTCTTTTACTCATCAATAGCATTTCTTCCCTGGAGGCTAGGAGGACATCTTGTAAGGGATATTCCTCCTCTACTCATTCACAGGAAAAGCTTTCTTGTCACTTCCTGCAGGAGCCTGGGTGGCCATCTTCTCTCCAGTATTTTTCCTGCCTCAGCAGGGAGAGCACGGTTTAACCTAGATTTTCTCTTTGTCTTGTACTTATTCCCGTGCCTTAGTGTTTGTCCTCCCTCTCCACCTCTTATCTTCATTAGAGAAGATAAGACAGAGAGAGTAGTTTCCACACTGCGACGGTCTCCCAGACCAGTCAGAGATCTTTCCCATGCTTTTTCAGGTGAGACGCTTAAAATGGTGGCCAGGTCATTCTCCCCGCCCCCCCCCCCAAGGGAGAGCTTTGCACGATCGTCTGCAGAAGGGACATGGGCCGCCAGAGCAAGGGAACCTCGATCCCACTCAGGAAGCCCCCAGCCTCCCCCCTGAGCAGGGAAATCAGCCTCAGTTTGTCAGCACTCAGGCAGACCGAGGGGAAAGTGGTGCCACATCCTTCACAAAGAAGTGTTGGACTTTTAAGGAAGAGAGCTCAGCATTCCCGCAGGGTGCAGCCATCTGTAGCGGCTCCACAGCCAGCACCATCAGCTCTCCCAGAGCCACAGAGTGCCCGGTTTCAACCCCCGGAGACACCAGGACTGCAGAAACACAAGAGATTCATCAACTCAGGCAAGATCAGATCACGCTGGGGGGAAGTGGGGAGGCCACAGATTCAGTGACATGGGCTGCTCTACTCGTGAGTAGCCCAGACTGATGGCAGAACACTCCCCCAGCCACCCTAGCTGAGTTTTTCCAGTAGGCTATGCGAGAAGAAATCCACCAGTATCACCTGGCCAGGGAAAGTCATGGTCCCCCCCCTCATGTCCCCAGGCACAGCTCTAGATCCCCCTATAGCCCCCATAGGTGGAGTTCTAGAACTCAGCACCAGGACCCCTTAGGGTTCCCAAGGAAAGAAGAGTCCAGTGACCCAGAGGAGAGGGTGCATTATGACTACTTCTCTGACTCGGATCTCCCATTGGACTCCTCAGAGCAATTTCTGTGTTTTTTCAAACCAGAGGATTTGCAATTTCTCATCAGCAAAACAATAATGGCCCTGGACTTAAGAACTCTGAGGATGTGGAGGATCCCTAAGTTCCCTCCACTTCCTCTAATAAACCAATCAAAGGGTGCCCTAGGAACAATAAGGATTATTTCCCCCAAGAGGGCTATGACAAAAACTTTTTTCCATTGCCTGGGTGCTTGAGGGGTGCATCAGGAGGGAATGGATCAACCCAGCATCCAATAAGGGGATGCCTTCTTCTTTTAGAAAGCTCTACATGGTTCCTCAGTACATCCACAGCAAGCTTCAGGTACCTCCGGTTGATGCCTTAGTGGCAGCCCTCCATTTGGGATGCTTGGTTGCCAAGGAGGGCGAAGCCAACATCAAGGACCCACTAGATAAAAGATCAGATTCCATTCTCAGCTCTCCGCAGCCATAAAGGCACTCGCCCCATCCTCCACAGTGGCCACAACAACCATGGTGTAGCTCAACAGGATTTTTGGAGATGCTTCTCCTTGAAGAGCAAGGGATCAGGGAAGGAGTAGAAAGGGTCCTCTTAGCCAATTCCTTCCTAGCCGATGCAGTATTCGATGCACTTGCGCTAGTGATGTGCTCCATGGCCTCCACTGTCGTGGCACGACGCAACTCGTGGCTATGCCCCTGGCAGGCAGACACCCACTCAAAGACCATAGTTGCAGACTGTATTTGGAAGGGACTTGGGGCAGATAGAAACCAGAGATAAAAAGAAATCAATGCCCAAGTTCGTTAGACAGGAGCACCCACAGGGAATGCCCAGGCCCACCTATAGGTCACAAAGTCCTACCCAGAGCTCCCAGAGATGGAGGCCACCTAGCATGGCAACCTCAGGGGGACTTTAGAGGGCAAGATAATTTTTGCCCCCTGACCAAAGCAGGAAAGCCATTTCAAGCTGACTGTTCAGCAAGACAGTACCTATTCATTCTTGATTAGTTCCAACAATCTTGGCTCTATTCCCTGCCTAATTAGTTTCTTCCAGAGTAGTTCTCTGTGTATAGAATCAAAAGCACCCCAGAAGTCAATAAAGACTGCATATAGGGAGCACTTTTTTCTCCTGTATTTGGTAATCAAGCAGCTTAACACCAAGCAGTGGTCAAGGGTTGTTTTGCCCCATTGGAACCCTATTTGTTCTTTTCCTATGACATTATTGGGGGAGATCCATTCGACTAGTTCCCCAGGAAGGTATTTAACATAAAGCTTGCCCAAGACTGAAAGAAGACTGATTGGTCGATAATTGGAAGGGCAAAAGGGATCTCCCTTTTTATATATAGTTACAATAATCGAGTAGCACCACTCAAGAGGAGTTGTACCTCTTTGATTTATCATGGTAAACAGGGATTCCAGAATGAGGGACCACCACTCCCTAAACACTATAAACCAGTCAGGTAGAAGCGTGTCAGGGCCAGCAGCTTTACCTCGTTTGAGTTGGCCAATAAGTTGTCCAGTCTCATGGGGATTCACGGGTGACCAGGGGTTGTCAGGGGGTAGCTCTCCAGTGAGGATGATATGAGACTTCTGGAGGTCTCCCATGGTTTCCAAAAAAAATTTGTACCATTGGATACTTGGAATACTAGAAGGAGATGTGCTGTTATCTCTAAGTCCCCCAGAAACAATTTTCCAAAATCTTCTAGAGTCATTAGCCTGTTTTGACTGAATAAGGGAATTCCAACAATGATCTATTGCCTCCTGGTGATTGGCCTGGAGTTGCTGGGCCAGGTTTTTGTCAATATATTCAGTGCTAAAGGCCACACTAAAAGAATATTACGAGCTCCATGAAAAACTGATTTTTTTATTTTATTTAAAAGTAAAACTTTGCAGGAATGTTCTTACAACATGGATCAGAACCACATAATCAAAATGAACATTTGTCTGAATGGTATCTTGAAGAAAATAGATTTCATGTTGAATAGTTGCATCTAGACCAAAAAAATTTATTTTCCATTCATAAAAGATCTTTGTCATGGAGTAGATATGGATCTTGTTAGGACTGCACACAGGTCTAAGTATACCTGAAAATATTTATTCTTATAAGTATAAAAATTATGACTGTATAGTCAACATTCTCTCTTTTTCCTAAACTGTAGCTATAAAACAATGTTCACTCGCTTGAAAGGAATGAAGATAGAGATTGAACACTTACAACACCTTATGGAAAAAGTGAAGGTGAAATTACAAAAAGACTTTGAAGCATGGTGGTCTGAAGAGGCAAAAAAGTTACAGGTATTATGGTATTTTCATCTGGTCTATTTAAAATGAGTTTTATATTTGCTAGCTCCTACAAACATTCTAAGATATTTTAGGTATAATGCAGTTCAGATTTTGAGCCAATTGTTTCAACTTAGTTTTGCCTATATATTAATTTAGGATCATCTTAACATTTAGCTGATGATTGGCATACTAGGTGACTTTGTTTGAATTTTAGCCTGTATAAAATTCTAATCTAAAATTCATCCAACACCTGATTCAGTTGGAAAGACTGAAAGTTGAGCTTTGACATTTTAGAACTGGTCTTCAGCATACCAGCCCAGCCTAGCACATAAAAAACTTCTGACTCTAGACTTATTATGGAAGGTGAGGTGTTATGGAACTAGATGAAATGTTGTAAATTAGAATTATAGAGTAAGATTGTAGATTTACTCAGAATTTGATTTTAATGGGATAGGGATTAGTCCATTGCTTTTCACTTTTGAAACTCCCATTGTACCTACTTAATGTTTGTTTAGATGCATGAAGAAAAGCCACCTTTGCTTAATTCACCCTTGTTTCTTGAAGCCCAGCCAAACTCCAGCCAATGTGATAACCGGTAAGTTGGGTATCTTTTTGAAAAAGTCTTTAATATTGACGAGTCCATAATTCTTAGAGTTTGTTCCAGTCTTGGCTTTGGTCACATAACTGTGTTTTTTGTCATGGAAATTATTTGGAATGTCAGTCAGACATTAAGTATTCTGTGGCAAGTTTTTGATATGATAGTTAATGTTTCAATTAAGATGTTGTGGGTTTTCCAGGTTGTATGGCCATGTTCCACTAGTATTTTCTCCTGACATTTTGCCTGCATCTGCATCTACTGAACATGGCCATACAACCCAGAAAACAAACATCCTAGTGATTCCGGCTGTGAAAGCCTTCAACAATAGTATGTCAATTCATCCATAAGGACTGACCCTTACTTCAGCAAATGTATGAATTACTAGGTTCTTTTGTTGTTGGCTTTGGTACTCAAATGGTAGACTGTCAGGTTGCCTAGGAGGCCTAAGTGTTATGAATATCAGACATGTAAAAGATAAAAAACCAAGAGCATGAACAAAATGTGATATTCTATGAAGAAGAGGCTATGTAGTTCTATTTTTATTTTGATATATCTGGTATCACATATGCCATTATAGTCGTAATGACCCTTTTAAATTCTTCATGGACTTTTTCTTTCCAGATATTCATGGCACTTTAGTGTTAAGCCTGTTAAAACCATTTTATGCAGCTATGTTCTCAGTGTGAAACATGAAGAATTTGAAATGGAGCTCTTAACATTGTGAGAGGGAACAGCAAACTTTTATACCCCACTGTGCTGAAAATTTATTCTTGTACTCCTGCCTATTTGAGGCATTAACATTTCAGAGTCAAAGTTTCTGGTTTCTTACATTTAAGAATATAAAATAACATAATGTTCAATTCCCAAGGATTCCATGAACCTGAATGACACAGTAACCTTACTTATTCATTCCCATAATTACATAGGATGAGACCTTTGGTTTGATATTTTCCCTCAGCTCCATGGCCCCGGACCACAAAAAGCTCTTTGCTATCAAGTAAACACAGAACCAAGCTGGTAATTTGCTCATAAAAATGAATCTAATCACCATTTCCCACAAAAGTTGACATGAATATATACTATGCAACAACAAATGTAAATCAGTATATTTAATACCATTTGTCAACGGGAATTTAGACAACAGATGTGTAAAAATTAAAATTTAGCTTACTCAATATTAGAATCATAAGAATAAGACAACTAAATTAACATGAACAGCATGTGTTGTGCACAAATTTTAGGACCATATCTTTTTATATTTTGTGTGGATGATTGCACATATAACTATTCTAAAATACAATTCCACTTTAATAGATAGCATGGTATTCACAATATGTTGTTATGATTTGTGGCATACATTATGATTGCTGTTGTTTTTTTAAAGATGTAAATCTACTTTCATGAGCACAATTTTGGATTCCTGCAGCACCCAGACCTTTTCATTTGTAAAAAAATAAATTCATGAGAGTGAGCAGACCCTTCAAATGAAGTATCTGATAGAGCATAAAGAGCTACAGAAGAAGCAATTTAATTAAATTTAATATGTATGCAGAAAGACTTACAGTGTGCCAAATCTTATTTGGTGCCCCAAAATGTATGTAATGTCAGCACTTCAAGGTGACGGTAAATGGTAGCCAAATGTATGGTGGAAGACAAAATGAAAATCTAATGCAAATTGTGTGAACCAAATTCAAGTGCCGCATACACAAGAAAACCTCCAGTGCTAATATATCCTTGAGAGTATGTTCAGACAATTCATGTGAAGATTGTACTCTTTTTTTCCCTCCAAAAGAGGCTTTCCTGTACTGGAAAAGTCCTCCCTTTAAGAAATTGTGTCCAAATATAGGCCTATGTCAAATTTGCCTTTTGGGTGCAAAATAATTGAAAGAGTGTTTCTTAATAGAGTCATTCCTGTATTTTCTGGTTGATACATCTGTTCTTTGCCCATTGTCTGGCTTCAGAAATGGCTTTGGGATGGAGATTGCACTTTTGAGTCTGGTGGATAATCTTTAACTGCAACTGGATAGAAAAAAAGGGTCTTTCTTGGTTCTACTAGATCTCCTGACCCTGTTCAATACATTTGTGTGTGTGTGTGTGTGTTTGTGTGTGTGTGTGTGTGTCTGTGTGTGTGTACATATTTGAGCAATATTTGAGCAACTGGAAGTCTCTGTCCTAGACCAGTATCTACTGGATAAAGAATAATCTAGTGGTGGTAATAGGATAACAAATTTAAGTTTAATCTAAATCAAATGTAGATAGTGTTGGTCAGGAAAATGGAAGCTCTGAAGGTGATTGTCTTGCCCCTCCCCCAGCCATTGCAGGGTGTTAGTCTGAATTTGCTTAGCTATGTAAAGAGTCCAACAGTGCAATTCAGAACAGAATTACTCTAGTTTAAAGCCATTGAAGTCAATGGGCTTAGACTGGAGTAACCGTTCTGGATTGCACTGTAAGAGCCCTGTGGGTCCCTTCATTTCTAATGGAAGGTTAGATAAATATGATGGTGAAAAGTCAATTTTTTCAGCGCTCCTTTCCTGGACTCTGCCATCCTGGCTGCAGTGATCCATTCTGTGGTGACATCAATATTAGACTGTTAAACTGTTCATAGACAACTCATTAAAGGAGACAAAAGATGTTAACTAACCTGTTGAGTGGGTGCATGGATTTTTGGACAATCTGGTACTACAATCATGTTGGATGTGGTTATTATATATTTTAATTGAATTTTGCCTTACTAATATATTTATTTATTTATTTATGAAACTTTTATCCCATCTATCTGCCCCAAGGCAGCTAACAATTTAAAACCTATAAGATAAATTTACATCATAAAACCATTAAAATCAACCCCCATCACAAACGTACATCATTAAAACAATATTTGGTAGAGCTTAAAAACCAGAATTAAAATGCATACAACCCATGAAACGTTGGTTAGGAAGGAGGGATCATTGAGGGAATGCCAAATGAAACAAAAAGGTCTTCACCTACTAGTGGATAAAGGCAACAGAAGGGAACAGATGAGTCTCCCTGGGAAAAGAAATCCAGAGCTTTGGTGCCATGACCAAGAAAGCCTCTTATTGGTTGCTACCTTCCTGATCTCAGAAGGAAAGGGAATCCAAAGCAGGGCCTCTGAAGATGACTGTAGTGGCTGGGCAAGTTCACAATGGAGTTGGTGGCTTTGGAGGGCAAGACCAGCATTTTGAATCGTCCCCAGAAACAAATTGAAAACCAGGGTAGATGGGCCAAGACTGGATTGATATGGTCCCTGTGATCAGTTACTGTCCTGGCTCCAGCATTCTGTACCAACTGAAGTTTCCAAACACCTTTCAATGGCAGCCCCATATCATCTAATCTAGCTGTAACTAGAGCATGCACCACAGTGGCCAGATCTCTCTGGGCCAGGAAAGGCTGCCGCTGGCTAACCTGTCAACACTGGTAAAAGGCACTCTTGGTCATACTTAAATTGCCTTAAGACTTATGTATGGTGGAGAAGTGCAGGTGTAAATATTTTAATAAAGAACTAAAGGAGAATTCTGAATGTGTCTCTTCATCATGGGAATTTGTTTAACAATTAGAAAGTATGTGATTGAAGAGCATGTTAGGAATTAGATATTAAATAAGTACTGCATTTTTTGCCTCACCTGTGTGCATTTTCTTTTGAATGGGGCAGACAATGTAGACTCAATGATGTCTGCCATAGGAAAATGAATTGGCTCTTAGCGCAGAGCTGAGGGACTTTGGCTTGTTCCTGATATCAGCTGGTTAGGCAGGGAGCCTCTCTAACCCTTCCAGCCAAGAAGAGATGATTTCTTGGCTGTTGTAACTGCCCTCCTGACACTATTAAGAGAGGAAATTTATGGAAAGGATATTTTCCGTTCTCTCTTTGAATGTTCTTTGCCAGAAGTACCAATTTGAAAGTCAAAATAGAGAAGCAAAAACACCTCAAGATGGCCACCTGGTGGTAAGATTTTGGTCACTGCAGATTATGTTTTAAGTAATTACAATAATCCACATGATCCTGCAAAGGAAATTGATATTTCATCTGTAAAGAACCAGAAGCAGGGCATTTTCTGTGGCTATGAAGTCTTTCACTACTGTTACGGACGCCCGTTCCCCACTCTAACACTCACTACGTGGCAGATCTGATAATTTCTGCTGTTTGTGAGAGTGAGCGAAGAGTGAACTTTTCCCCTACTTCAATGTTATGTGCTTACAGGATTTGCAGTGCTGTTTTAGCATAGCCTTTGAAATAGCCAGGCAAAATGGGGGAAATCGTGCATATTCAAGCTGGGCAGTGTGGTAATCAAGCAGGTGGTAAGTTCTGGGAGGTGATTAGTGATGAGCATGAAATTAACATATCATAGTGACAGTGATTTGCAGCTGGACTGCATCAGTGTTTTCTGCAATGAGACCACTGCTGGTAAATATGTTCCTCATGCCATCTTGATTTATTTGGAGCTTGAAACTATGGACTCTGTGAGGTCTGGGCCTTTTGGCTGGATGGTTTGACCAGACAATTTTGTGTTTGACCCAAGTGGAGCTGCTAACAACTGGACCAAAGGTCACTTACTGAAGGTGCTGAGCTGGTGGATTCAGTCCTGCATGTAGTGAGGAAGGAAGCGGAGAATTGTGATTGTCTGCAGGGCTTCCACTTGACACACTCTCTGGGTGGTGGAACTGATTCTGGGATGGGCACCTTACTTATCAGCAAGATCTGTGGGGAGTACCCTGATCGCATCATGAACACCTTCAGCATGGTGCCATCTCCCAAGGTCTCTGACATTGTGGTGGAGCCATACAATGCCACCCTCTCAGTGCACCAGCTAGTGGAGAACACAGATGAGACCTACTGTATTGACAACGAAGCCCTATACGACATCTGCTTCCGCACCCTCAAGCTCATCACTCCCACCTATGGCAACCTTAACCACCAGGCCTCTGCTACCATGAGCAGCATAATAATCTGCCTCTGCTCTCCTGGACAGCTCTGTGCTGACCTCCGTAAGGTAGTGGTCAACATGGTCCCCTTCCCGATCTCCACTTTTTCATCCCTGGCTTTGCTCCCTTGACCAATCATGGCAGCCAACAGTATCAAGTCTTGATGGTCCCAGAATTGACGCAGCAAGTCTTTGATGCCAAGCACATGATGGCAGACTGTGACCTCCGCCACAGATACTACCTGAGCATGGCAGCTGTCTTCCAGGGCCATATGACCATGAAAGAGATGGTGAATGTGTAGAACAAGAACAGCAGCTACTTCGTAGAGTGGATCCCCAACAACATCAAAACAGTGCTGTATGATATCCCTCCCTTCACAGTCTGAAAATGGCCATCACTTTCATCAGCAACAGCACAGCCATCTAGGAGCTCTTCAAATGTATCTTGGAGCAATTCACTGCCATGTTCCATTGCAATGCCATGTTCCATTGCAATGCCACAGGTACGTAGGAGAGGGGATGGACAAGATGGAATTCACAGAAGCAGAGAACAACATGAATGACCTGGGTTTTTTAATACCAAAAGCATCAGGATTCCTCAGCTAAGGAAGAGGAAGACTTCAGTGAAGAGACTGAGGAAGAAGCTTGAGGGTCATCTCCTGCCATTTAAAAAAACAACAACATTAAAGTAAATCTGCACAAAATAATTTTTTTTAAAGAGACCTGTTCATATCACACCATCAGTTCAGAAAACAGTACTGATTTTTTTTTAAAAAAATGCTATACTCTCAAGAGACCAATATTTAGGTTTTCAGTGTAATTCCTCATCATTTGTTTCAATAGTGGCTGGATATTTGTAGAGCTTGACTTAAAATACGGGCGGGGGGACTCTTCAGAGAAAGACTCAACATGATTAGGGTTGCTTTTTAAAATTTACTTAGAGCAATCACAGTCCAAGGTCACGCAAAGGCAAACCCTTCACTATTTTATTTCTTGCTTCATTCTAGAGATTTGGTTGCATGACAATAGATAGCAACAGTACACCAAAAAAATAATCATTTGATAACACAGAGAACTGTGATGACTACGTAGACTTCTGCTACAATACCTGTGGTCTTAAATATTCTTTTAGGCTAAGAAAACTTCCTGGCAGTTTTAGAACAGCATTGTGGGAATGGTGATATTCTTCCCTGCCCCTATTCCATGACAACATAATGACAGTTGTGGATTCGGGGGGGGGAGGGGGAGGGTTCAAATTATTTCTACTCTGCCTTCTCTTCTCCATTTTGAAAGAACTTTTTATTTTGCAATAAAGTATTGCATGATCTCCTTCTAAACTTTCAGCTGGTTGGCCACCCCAGTACTATCATAATCATCTTTTGAGAAGAGAAGAGGGAAGAACATAGAAAGTGTATGACAGTGGGAGGAAAGGATCAGACAGACAGACAGGCAGATCTAACCATGTTGAGGTTGGGACTAAAAATGGGTCTGCAGGTGGAAGGCAACTGTTTTATTCAGAATGGAGTCAATTGATTAAATCCTGAAAGAATCACAAATGGTCATATGCCCTAAAGGTTCACTACCTGTACTAGATACATATTTAATTGTTTAACTATGGTTCTCCCCCCTCCCCCATAGATTCCAATAACATTTTAAAATGCAGCATGATTTTGCATACACTTCCTCTCCTCAGGGTTCCAAATAACAGCACAGCCAGCTTCAGAGTAGAATCTCCAGTGACAAGCAGCTTACACTATCTCAGCAACTCCGCCTCAGAAGCAAGGTATGCAGTATCTACCCATCAGCCTGATGAGTTAGCAAGTATAGACGCATTCTGCTAATGGATCAATTTGTCTTGTTTTCCCCTGCCTTTAATTCCAGAACTTGGGTTTTGACAATAACCCTGGAGTCATGAGTAGAGATTCCCCCAGTACTTTCCTGTCAGCTACTGGTTCATATTTTTCAGTGACACACAGTGAAAGGGGATAAATATTCACATTTTTTCGGTAACTATAAGTAGAATAAACACTGAAGTCTGTGTAGGCTGTGATATTGTCCCATTTCCAGTGCACATTTTCTTTTTTAAAATAATGGAAATATCCAACATTTATTTTTCTATTCTGGTTGGGCCCCAGGAAATACAGTCTGTGAATTTACCGTCTGTTTCCATTTGTTAAGAGAGGATCTCAAAGCCACTGCTTGGAAGCAGGCAGAAACGTTCTTTGAATCTTTTTCTTTCACAGCAGATATTGCCAAAAAAGCAAACCACTACTCATTTCTCTGAAGCTGTCAGAGTCTCTGCCGTGACCAATGTCACAGAACAATTCTAGCTGTGTAGTGAACATATGTGTAGCAGCTTTGGATTGAGGTTTTTACATGCAAGATGTTTTACAATTACCTTGTGCCATTCTTGTTTTCAACAACCCCTGTAAGAGATGAGTTGACCAGTGCTGTGGAATTTGAATCCAGTCCCTTTGAAGACAAAGTGGTATCTGCCTAGGGAGTGTTAGTAGTGACTCTTTTGCACCACACAAGACAGCATTCTTCATGTGATTGCAACGGCTACTAGGTAATTTTTGGTGGCTAGGAAAAATTTATTTTCCCCTTAGAATATTTCTAAATAAATGAAACAAATGTATAAAACAGATGGAAAATGTATGATCTGAAATTATGCTGCCTTCTGCTTTTATAGAAGCCCTGCTTTACATGCTTCCCTTCTCAGAGTGAGGTAGGTAGCTACTAGAGACATGGCCTTCTTAGCGGGGGTGTTCTGATTTTGGAATTCCCTCCTTGCTCTTTTTACCTGGACCTAATTCCTAGAGCTTTAATTCCAGGTGAAAATATTTCTTCTTTTCACAGATTTTTAAATAGCTGCCTTTGTTCTGTTCTAATGCCTTCTTACTGCTGCATTAGAAACAGTTATTACTGGTCTTAACTGCATTTTTATTGCTTTAATTTTCTGATTTTAGCTGTTGCTCAAGGACAGCCTATGTGGTGAACTGCTGGAAGAAATCTTCCAGTGATTCACTATAGCAGCTGCTAGTGAACTCCACTGAAGGGACTGATGCCTTTACTAAAAAAACAATAGGAGGCAGCAATAGAGGCATCAGGGATGCTTCCACAGTGTCATACAGACACATGGCTAATGAGTGGATAGCAGTCAGGAAGTGATGTCAATCACACGTACTACTATCCACACATCAGTACTGGGTTTGCAAACTGCTACAGAAGCAGCCCACTGCTTCTTTTACCTCTGGACGTGCTCCCGTGAAGACACCAAGACTACCTTCAGCAGTAGTCAGTGACAGTATCTGTAATTCTTCCCCCCTAAAAAACCACACAAACTGCCCTGTTGTTCCTCCTAGAGCCCAAGACATTAGTAGGCTGCAATTAATTCTTTATTGCTAGGTTCAAAACAGAATTGTTATACTGTTTGTTTAAGTATGTGTTTAGAATTTATGGAACATAAATATTTTGAATAATTAGCACAATGATCTGCATAACATAACTATATCCACAATGGCAACCAACACAGTCTCTGTCCCATGACCAGCATGGAAGCTGGACTGGAAGGGATCCAACACTGTAGCTTCATCCAGGAAAGACTGGAGCTGTTCCACAACCACTCTCTCAATTACCTTTCCCAGAAACGAAAGATTCGAAACTGGGCCATAATTGGCCAGATCGAATGGATCTAAAGTTGGTCTTCTTAAGAGTGGATGGACCACCGCCTCTTTCAACCATCAGAAGCCCATGTGGCTGAGAGCGTTCTAAAAGAACTGTGTCTGGCCTAAGGTCACTCAACAGGCTTCATGTAGCGAAGTGGAGAATTAAACCCTGTCCTCCAGATTAGAGTCTACTGCTAGTTGACAACGAAGAAATTGAAATTATTAATTATTTTGTATTCCTCAGCCAGGAGGGAGACTGCAACCAAATTAATTCATACTACAGCATTACCCATTACTAAATGTGTAAAAGTTGGACAGTTTAAAAAGCTGATAGAACAAAGCTGATTCGTTTGAAATGTGATGTTGGAGAAGAGTTTTACAGATACTGTAGACCACATAAAATGCAAATAAGTGGGTTCTGGATTAAATCATGCCTGAACTCTCCATGAAACGTAATATGCTCAACATGAGGCTATCATACTCTGTTCACAATATGAGAAGACAAGAGTCACTGAAAAAGACAATAATGCTAGGAAAAGTTGAAAGCAAGAAAAATGGGAAGACCCAGTGTTAGATGGATAGATTCAATCAAGGAAGCCCTGGCCCTCAGTTTGCAAGACCTGAGCTAGGCTTTTAACAATAGGATGGTTTGAAAGTGATTAATTCATAGGGTTGCCACAAGTCAGAAGCAACTTAAAACATACATACAGAATAAATAAACCAAAGTACTGGAACTGAGCCCCACATAAACCCAGTTAAATAAACAGAGGTCACACAGTCCTGGGTCTGGAATCTGAGATTGTTGAATATGCAGCATTTAAACAGGCGAGATTATGAAGTGATAGACCAACTCAGCTAAAAGCTTAAATATCTTATTATTGCAGAATTTCCCCAAGTTCAAGTTCATCCATCCCTCTCACAGGAGACCGTCAAACAGATGCTGATATTCTAGCTTTCATTAGAGCGAGACGGAATCTCCAGCAAAAGAAAGGTAACCTGACAAACTTTCTTATACAATACAGTTAATCAAAGGCTATCAAGTCATCTCCTCCATTTATAAATTTGTGATACGTTCCGTGATTCGTTGCAGGTGTTTTATGCTTTTGTACAGTTCGATTTTAGAAGTGCTACTGCTTGTTTAGTGTACTTGTTTATTGCTTTTATTGGTCCCCTGCACAAAAAGAAAGGCACAAAGATTAAATTACATTACTAATTATTTGACATTATGAACATAAGAACATAAGAAAGAACCTGCTGGATCAGACCAGAGTCCATCTAGTCCAGTGGTGGCGAACCTTTTGCACTCCAGATGTTATGGATTACAATTTCCATCAGCCCCTGCCAGCATGGCCAATTGGCCATGCTGGCAGGGGCTGATGGGAATTGTAGTCCATAACATCTGGAGTGCAAAAGGTTCGCCACCACAGATCTAGTCCAGCACCGTGCTACTTGCAATGGCCCACCAGATACCTTTGGGAGCTCACATCCTGGAGCAATGGCCTTCAGCTGCTGCTGCTCCTGAGCACTTGGTCTGCTGAGGCATTTGCAATCTCAGACGAATAAGGATCAAGATTGATAGCCATAGATCAAATTCTCCTCCATAAATCTGTTTAAGCCCTTTTTAAAGCTATCCAGGTTAGTGGCCATCACAACCTCCTGTGGCAGCATATTCCAAACACGCGTTGCGTGAAGAAATATTTCCTTTTATTAGTCCTAATCCCCCCCCCAGCATTTTCATTGTTTGCCCACTAGTTCTAGTATTGTGAGAGAGAAAAATTTCTCTCTGTCAACATTTTCTATCCCATACATAATTTTGTAGACTTTGTAGACTGCAGCAGCCTTTCCTCATATGGAAGGTGCTCCAGTCCCTCAATCATCCTCGTTGCCCTTCTCTGCACTTTTTCTATCTCTTCAATATCCATTTTGAGATGTGACGACCAGAACTGAAAGCAGTACTCCAAGTGCGGTTGCACCACTGCCTTATATAAGGGCATGACAATCTTTGCAGTTTTATTATTAATTCCTTTCCTTTCCTAATTATCCCCAGCATAGTTTGCCTTTTACACAGCTGCCATGCATTGAGTTGACATTCCCATGGAACTATCAACTAAGACGCCTAAATCACTTTCCTGGTCTGTGACTGATAGCACTGACCCCTGTAGTGTGTATGTGGAGTTTGGATTTTTTGCCCCTATGTGCATCTCTTTACATTTTGCTACATTGAACTGCATTTGCCATTTCTTAGCCCACTCACCTAATTTATCAAGGTCCGCTTGGAGCTCTTCGCAATCCTTTGCGGTTCTCACCACCTTACATAATTTGGTATCATTTGCAAACTTGGCCACCACGCTACCCACCCCTACTTCCAGGTCATTTATGGATAGGCTAACTGGGAAGGCAATGGCACTCCATAAATAAAGTCTGCCTAGCAAATGTCATGATGTGACATCACCTTATGAGTCAGTAATGACCCAGTGCTTGCACAGGGGACTAGCTTTAAGAGTAGTTCAGTAGGGAGTCAGCTTTTTATGGAGGTCGTGAGCTCCCCTTCACTGGCAGTCTTCCAACAGCAGTTGAATGATTACTTGCTTTAGGCTGATCCTACATTGAGCAGGAAGTTTGGGTAGATGGACTGGATGGTCCCTTTAAGTTCTTTGATTCTATGGTTTTGTTCATGGCCACACCTCCCCAAGTGCATGGCCACACCTCCCCAAGCCCCACTCCTGGCCTCAGTGCTTATAAAAGCAGCTCTCGGGAGGCCAGGGATGGCAGACTCCCCTGCCCCCCCACCCCGCCAGCTGGGCTCCCAGCCGGCAGTCCCTTCTGCCCTCTCCTCCAGGCAGAGGTGTAGCTAAGGAAAATGGAGCCCGGTGCAAAATCTGAGCCCCCCCTCCCCCCCGGGGCGGCTGCTGTGATGCTGGAATCCACCCCAAAACAGCATCATTTTCAATGGTGTTTAGGGAGCCCAGATTCTCCTTTTAAATCCACCCTTAAAGGGAGAATCTGGGGTTCCCAGTCAGGGGTGCAATTGTTAAGCTAGCAGCACCAAACTTTCAGGGATTCTTTAGGAGACACTCCTGATGATACCATCCAAGTTTGGTGAAGTTTGGTTCATGGGGTCCAAAGTTATGGACCTTCAAAGGAGTAGCCCCCACCTCCTATTAGCTCCCATTGGAAACAATGGGGGATGGGAGCACCCCCTTTGGGAAACTTTAGACCCCCTGAACCAAACCTCACTTAACTTGGATGGTATCATCAGGAGAGTCTCCCAAAAAATCTCTGAAATTTTGGTGCTGCTAGCATAAAAACTGCTCCCCTTCAGGCCAAAAACTGAAAAAACACTTTAAAAATACAAAAAAAAAACCACAAATGGGGGGCAGAGCTTCGGACATGTATTGGGGGGGTTAAACCCAGGAACACCCCTCCCCCTTACCTATGTCCTTGACAGGAACAATCCACTCTTGTTGACTCTCCCTCTGTAGCATGCCTGCCAAATTGGCATCACAAGTGGTTCAGTGGAAGAGCAATGAAAACTCTTTACTGTTCTTAAGCTCACACATGTCCCCACGTGCACTGGAAGCCATGTATGTAAACGTTTGCAAAAGTAAGTCCAATTCACTTGATTAATTTCTCATGGTAAAAGAATGCATAAATTCTGCCAACATGTCTATCTTGTAGAGGATCTTATTGGTATAAGTTCTGGTTCCTATTTTTGGTTCTTCATGCAGTGGAGGATGCCCAGGCCCATGATTTGCTCCCACCCTTGATCAAATCATGTGCTGGATGCCCAGAGTGTTTGAGAGCTAGTGTCTAGGTGATGAATGTATAACATTTCATTCTTTTCCAAAGGTAACTATAATTGTCAAGCAGTAGAAGACATTTGTCATTAAATAGACAACAGTGGCACCTAAAGGTAAAAAGGAAACTATTAATCTTAGGAAAAAGAAAAAAACATTCTGTGTAACAGTGATTCTTTAGTGACAGGAACAAATTATACCAAGCAGATGAAAACAGCTGTGATTAGTGAAGCAATAACTTTCCATCACCACCCCAGTGCTGATGACAGCATTACTGAGCAAGCTATCAGCACCTGCCAGATGGTGTTAGCATTATCCTACAGTGGAGTTTTAGTCTATCTCTGTGGTTATCAGCAATAATTGTCAGGTGTAAACATAAAGGCTGCAAGCCTGCCACCTTCCTTCATCTAGAACAAACATTCTGCACACTTAGGCTTTGAGTTTTCATGTATCTAAGCTTAGTAAACTTGGTGTCAAGCTCCTTATTGAAAATCTAATGATGTTGAATTTGTATGGTATGCAGTATCAAACCGTTATATGACAAGATCAGAAGATTTAAGACAGATCCTTTTGGGGAAAAAAACCTAATTCATAGTTAGAAAAGGGTACATCTTAACAATAAGAGCATATCTTCCCTTAACTCACCAGTTTACAGGACAGCCAAGAAAATCTGGTCAAGAGACTAGCGTGAATTCATTGAAATTGGGCAAAGGCTACTCTTGCCCTTAGAAAATCAGACCTTGATAAACCTGACTGGACTGTTTAGATAAACATACATATTCAGATGGTATATACCATATATTCTGCAGATGGTGGCTAGGCAGAGATGTTTATAAAAACCTTTTCTGACATTGAACAATTAAACCCATTCAGTGTTTTGGCAGGCCATTTTGACTTGCTTGCTCTATGCTTAGATAATTTACCAAATATATAATAGACTCAGCATGATCCTATGAACTGCTTCAAATATTAACACAATTCCTATAAGTGCAGCACTTCCACAAAGGAAAAAAAGTATGAAAATTTTCTTCATGGGATGCCAGGAACCCTACCTCCTATTCTTTACTTTCCTCTTCTCACACAATTGTTAGTTTTTGCAAGGTGTAGTGCCTGGTCTCAGATTCAGGGAGCATGGAGCCACAACTTGGAAGAGGCAATACTATGCCTGCTCCTCTGGGAACAGCATTTCTCTCTAGCTTACCATGTATACTCATGTATAAGTCGACCCGCATATAAGTCGAGGCACCTAATTTTACCACAAAAAACTGGGAAAACTTATTGACTCACATATAAGTTGAGGGTGGGAAATGCAGCAGCTACTGGTAAATTTCAAAAATAAAAATATCAATAAAATTACATTAATTGAGGCATCAGTAGGTTAAATGTTTTTGAATATTTATTTCAAAGAAAAACGGTGAACTAGCTCTGTAAGCCCTGATTCTCCGTTTAAATCCACTCAGAAAGGGGGGAGGTGATTTAAAGGGAGAATCTGGGGAAAATTTGAGGGTGCCTGTCAGGGGAGGAATGTTTATGTTAGCAGTACCAACATTTCAGAGTATCTTTAGGAGACCCTCCTGATGATACCACCCAGGTTTGGTGAAGTTTGGTTCAGGGGGTCCAAAGTTATGGACCCTCAAAAGGATAGCCCCATCTACTATTAGCTTCCATTGGAAACAATGGGGGATGGAAGCACCCATTTTAGGGATCCAAAAACTTTGGACCCCCTGAACCAAACATCCCCAAACCTGGCTGGTATCAGCAAGAGATTATCCTGATGATACCACCCAAGTTTAGTGAAGTTTGGTTCAAGGGGCCCAAAGTAATGGACCCTCAAAAGGGTAGCCCCATCTACTATTAGCTCCCATTGGAAACAGTGGGGGATGTGGCACCCCGTTTGGGGGTCCATAATTTTGGACCCCCTGAACCAAACTTTACCAAACCTGGCTGGTATCATCAGGAGTGTCACCTAATGATAGCCTGAAATTTTGGTGCCGCTAGCCTAAAAACTGCGCCACCTGGCAGCCGACAAAGTAAAAACCCTAAAATATTTTTTAAAATATACCTCATTCACGTATAAGTCAAGGGGGGCTTTTTTAGCACAAAAATATGCTGAAAAAGTCGACTTATATGTAAGTATATACAGTAACCATTTAAGGAAGTAGGTGGATTAAATATTGATGCCACCCCTATTGGGGTTAAAACAGATAGATTGCCTGAAGCTACTAAAGGCTATGCTTCTATAATGGAGTTGCAGTATGCCTCTTGCCATTGTATGAGATGTAAATGTATCTCCTTAGACAGTAACTGTCTTATAATGTTCCATGGAACTATACCTCCACATTAACAAATATTCACAACCGGTAATGTTAACAAGGTCAATCTACAAATGTGGATGTCTTCACTGAATGATTTAGAAGAAAAGGAATGGTTCTGTTCAAACATCATCTGGACAATCAATATGCTATGCTGTATTATCTTTTTTAAAAAGAAGATAAAATGTATGTAGAGTCCAGTGGAGTGAAACAGCAGCTTTCTAAATAAAGAAGACATCAGCATGGGAATGCTCAGGACAATGAAAGTAATGTAGTGGAAAATACCCACTGCAAGGGGTCCAACATGGGAGATCAACAAGTCCCAGCTCAGTATCATTTGAAGCTCTGAGCTGTGGAAACAAAAATTAATTAAAACAGGAAATGTAGTCCTTTACAATATCAGTTAATTATTACAGTGGAATACTCTCTGTGATCAAATATCAGTGGCTGCCAGCCTGTAACCCTGGGTGTGGGTGGCTTAACAAGATTTGGAAAGTGAGCAAATTCCTCTTTTTAACATCACCATGGATTTTAAATCTGAAGACCATGATGACTGCAGTGCAATGGGTTAGGGAAAATATTTTTCTTTTCTTTTTTTAATATTTGCAATGGAAAAATTAAAGTTGGGGGAACACTTTAACAAACATCTATACAATGGTTTGTCTCTAGGCAGAGGCGGGATCCAACAGGTTCTCACCAGTTCCTGAGAGTGAGTTACTAATTATTTGTGTGTGCCGAGAGGGGGTTACTAATTGGGTCTGCTTTTCCGTTAGAAATTCCATTAGGTCCAAAAATCATGAAGTCCTGTTGTTTCCTATGTGGCTGGTTAGCGAAGGTAGAAAACGGGATAATTCTCCCTGTTGGGATCTCTGTTGGGATCATGTTAGCATGTTCTTTGTCCCAGGGAGACAAATAGACTAGGGTTGTAGATGGGAACTGGCTTTTCCAGCTGAAGCATTGTTTTACCTTTAATCCTTTTAGGAAAGGGTGAGACAGGTCAAGTCCAGGCAGGTTTTCTGTCCTTGTGGGTAACACTGAGACAATGCAGAAAATGACACTTTGGCACAGCACTGCTAGGTACCCCAAGGATTGACAGGATGGGTAGAGACAGGGCTCCCCAACCCACCATGGGTCAGTCTGCTAAAAATGCATTGTAAAAGCAAGGTTTTTCTGTTAGAATGTATAGACAGAATATTTTAATGCAAGGCAATCTACAACATGAGATAATTCCTGTGTAAATGGTTAGCATGTCATATATTATAACAGCCAACTCTGCCCTGATCTGCAGATACTAAAATCCTCAGATCAGGGACAGGTGAAGAGTAAAGAGATTTTTTTCTGCAAACTTGTGGCACCTGAGGTTTGCAGAAAAATCTAAAAACTAGCTGGAAATGGATAGGGGAGTTTTAATTCCCTCCCTTGCAAAACCACTGCTCAGGGCTTGCACAGGAAGCCAGATAGCCCTTTACAGCTGATGCTGATGCAGGGTGATGTTCTCCCACTGTCAGGTCTCAATAGGCTGGCATGCTGCTGTTGCAAGAGGCCGGCATACTGCCAAAGCTGGGTGGCCCTTTGTAGCTTCCACCAATAATGGGCAGCCTTCTGCTGCTAGGCTGCAACAGGCTGTCATAGGCCCTTGGGAAGAAACCAGTGATGAAGGGCTGTCCAGGGGCAAAGGCATCTCCACCCCCTGCGCTCATCCCCACTCCAGCAGGTCTTGTAGGGCTGGCTGCATTAGCATCATGTGATCTCCCACAGACTCCATCAATGCTGGGCAGGCAGCCCTCTGCTGACACCAAGCAGACTTTTCCTGCCACTGAAAGCAGGAAGCCCTCTTCAGCTGCCTCAAACTCTGAGTGGACTTCTCCCACCACCAGATGGCAATAGTCTGGTACCAGACCCAGTAAGGGAGCTGGTGGCAACAGGGCTGAGTGGACAGGTCTGGAGGAACCCTGGGCAGCAAACTGGGATGAGGCTGGTGGGAGGACAGGACAGGGAAAACCATGCATGAGGGACCTCCCCAGTGGCTGCAGAAAGATCCCACAACCCAGGGCTGATCCAGCAATGAACAGGATCTGAGCAAGTGATGGAAATCAGGCAGAAAGAGAGAGTAATGGGAGGAGGGGGAGGAGGGGGGAGGAAGAAAAATGACGGCAGCTGTGAGTGGAAGGAAAAAATAGATAAAGAGAATTGGAGGGAGGGAGGGAGGGAGGGAGGGAGGGAGGGAGAGACAAGCAGACTGAGAGAAGGGGTCATATTAAAGGGGAATGAGAAAAGTGTGGCAACAGCACGGCCACTTCTGCAAGTTAGTACAATTTGATATGTTATAAGCGATGCATTTTATATTGGTAAAGTAGTAAAATTCGTTTCTGTGAGAAACTTGTGCATATTTCAGTTTCTCCCCCAAATTTGGTGGGAGTGGGGATGGAAGGGTTTGGGAAAAAAAATAGGAACAAAGTGTTTTCCTCCCATGTTTTCCAAGGATGTGTGTATTTGGAAATGATGCATTTTGGAAGAGAGTGCTGTCTAGGTCAACCAATGGTTGCAAAGATGGAAGAGGTCAATGGCAATGATGCCAGTCTGCAGAATTTGTGCTGACACCTAGTGGACAAATGCTTAAACACACAATTACTTAAAGCTGAATTTTGTAAAAGGTTATAACAACCTCCATGTAGGCAGGCATTAGAAGTTTCATCACACTCAGCATGCAATATCTTCCTGACAAAACCATGGAAACAATAGGAAGTATAACTGAAGCATCCCATCTCTTCAAGTTGGAAGACAAGGTTCACATAATTTAAACATATTAAAGATAATCCACATTGGTTCTTGTCAGTTTCCTTAAAATTCCTTGGTCAAAGGATTTCTCTCTGAAATATATATTTTTGTCTAGACATTGACAAACTGATAATCATATTTTTTTCTAATAACCTTGTCATTATCTGTTTCAGGACTGAGGAACAAGTGACTTTTCAATTATGCAACAACCTGCCATCTCATACATGAAAGTGAAAAGAACAGCTGTACAACTGGAACCAATGGATCTTTGAGCTGCAGCTCAATTTACAACAGAACAAGCAAATCAAATGGCTTTGTGTTTTTCCACCCAAGGAATGGTGTTCAACATGTGTTTTCAGTGTTTTCCTCATTGCGAAGAACAAGCAAAGGCAAACAGGAACTCCAAGTGTGAGTTTATTAAGAACCTGATGGCTATTTTATATGGCCTATAAACGTCAAGATTATTTAGTACCTTTCAAAAATGCTTTTCAATGCCTACTGCAAGCAGAAGAATCCTTTGCCAGGAGGTTTTCTGTCCCTTGGAATCTGATCAAATGCTTGCCTAATTCTCAACAGGTTGGATTTGCACATTTTGTTGGGTCCTTTGTTTCATTTTGGTTTCCATTGGCTTAAAAGCACTGTGCGAAAGAAAATATTTTCGTCCCATGTGATTTCATTTAGAGAGCTGTTAATTAATGCCAGCAATTAAAAACAAGATCAAGACATTACAAAACCTGATCTTCATCATGAAATGATATTTTGTAGCTCCTTGTTCACCAAAGAGTGAGGGTGTCAGACACTCTACAGTCCATTAAGTGCTAGCTGGTAAATTGGTGCTGAGATTTTTCCTTAACTGTAACAACTGGATTATTTTTCTAAATCAGTTATTTCAGTTTCTGTGTTAATAATTTCTGTGGTCGCTGTTGGGATCCTGGAATCCTGCATCAGTGCGGACCCACTTTCCCTCTGTTTGTGGACAGGCTTGAGCAACCTTTTTATTGCATGTAATTATTAAGTGTAATAGAACCAACAAACTAATTTCAGTTAACACAAATTGGAAATGAATCAGAGAGTAAAAGAAAAAAAATAAAGCTGCTGCTGAATTTCTCTAGATTGCAAAATCTGCAGCCTGAAATGATTGGTGTTGCTTCTGAGAGACTTTGCAACAATGAGCCTTCTAAATGCAGTTTCTTGTGGAATGACTAAAAGAAAAATAAACACCTTTTCATTTGGAATGCAAAAGGGGACAGTTGTATTTCTTTAAATAATTTATTTGAGGAATGTTATGCTGGACCTCAAGCTCACTTTCCACTGGCGGAAGGGCACTTGCAACAGTGAAAGGGGGATCTGGGAATTTTTGCAACTTCTTCCCTACAGAGTTCCTCCACATCCTGCCTAGTGTCATCTCTAGGGGGTCCAGAACCTTATGGACAATGTTTAAAGACTGCAGTGGGACGGGAAAAGCAGGAAAGTTCCAGTTTGAAGCCAACCCTTTTTAAAGAAAAGCTGTTTGTCCCTTCAAGGATTCAAAATGCATGTTTGTTCTTGTTTTGAGCCAAGGGGAGATGTTGGAGAGGCAATCAGAAACTGCAGACAAATTATATAAATTGGCTATAAATACAGTGGAAGTATACAGTTCTTGCGTTCATGTTCATGAGGTGGAAAAGTGTCACTGAAACAAAAATACAGTTTTCAAAATTTATACCCAAAAAACAGATCAGAATTATGGCCATAGGAAGACCCTTCAGGAAAAGATCTTGACTTGGCACAAAAATCAGCAGCTTAAATAGACCCACATCAATGGAAGTCGAATACACGTGCACAAAACATCTAAAAGGTGTAAATTAACAGATCTATGCCTTGTTTAATGCTTAGGAGGAAGACAAGAGTTGTTTACAGCCAGTTCTCTGGGGCCAAGGTATCATGAAGGGTGTAAAATCTGCACAGTTCTGATGGCACCATTGGATCTTATCTGCTGTCCTCACTTAACAGAATTTAACACTGAGCAATGTACTTTCAGTATGACCAATGTCTCTAAAAACCATTCTTTCTCATCGTTTCTTTCCTTTGGATATCATTTATCTCCACAAACATTAATTTGGGCCAAAGTTTCCCATTTGGATTCAAATTCCTTTTCCTCCTCTACTTTTTACGGCATGTAGCACCATGGCAAGTACAGACTGGCGTAATCCTGACCATCCCCTTGGCAGAGCCTTTTCCACATTGTCAGTAAAATCTGGTTGTAAAATCTGCTTGAGGTAGGCAGAGAGACAAATCCAAGTGGCCACGCAATACTATTTCCACCAGTCACTCTGCAGAAAAGCTGTGAGGGTATTAAAATAGAGATAACTCAGAGATTTTGAAACTCAGGGTGCACTGAGATTTGACGTATTATTTCCCAGGGCTGGCTAGGAAACAAAAGGCTACCAACTGAAAACACTCCATCTTTTTAGCCATTCCTGTGGGATAAGTAGCTACCATTCCTATGTGCATTGACTCAGAAGTCCCATTGACTTAATTAGGGCTTACTCTCGAGTAAATGTGTGTTGGATTGCAGCCTTCATGACCTACACAGAAACAACCACAATCATTTCTACAGTACTTAGAAAATGTCCCAAAGCTTGCAAAGCAGAAGGTGCACCTTGAACATATGTTTGTATTTATGTTTCAGTCTGTTCAATCAGCTGCAGAAAAGTTGCTCTAAGTAAATAGTCTCTCATACATGCTGAGTACCAGCCAACAGCTATGATATCAACTAAATGGCTGTGTAAACTTGTCAATATGGCAAACACTACTTATCGTTTCAAGCTAGGGCAAATCACTCTGCTTCCAAATGACTTGTTTGCAGAGAAGCCCTGGGTGAGAAGAAGTGGAGTGAAAGACAACAATCAATTACCAGGAATCGCAATCACCACAACCACTTTAACATGTATACAACAGTGATATTTTGTGACAATCCTAATGCTTAAGAGCAAAGAAGAGTTGGTTTTTATACCCCACTTTTCTCTACCTTAAGGAATCTCGAAGCGGCTACAATCACCTTCCCTTCCCCTCCCCACAGCAGGTACCTTGTGAGGTGGGAGGAGCTGAGAGAGTTCTGAGAGAACTGTGAGTAGCCCAAGGTCTACTCACCTTGGGCTTCAAGCAGAGGAGTGGGGTTACAAACACTGTTCTTCAAATTAGAGTCCACCCTTCTTAATCACTACACCACACTGGCTCTCTGTTCCAGGTCTTGAGGGATCCTGAGCAGGCAATGGCCCCAAGCCTATGTCTGGCCTCCTCATAGTTTTTCATCCCCCACCTTCTCCCACTCATAAACCATCCCACTGCACATTCTCAGTTGCCTGTACCACATACACAAGCTTTCCTCAAACTGCACTGGCTGGTGCATGCAGCTGAGAGTATTGCTGCATTAACATCAACAGCATAGCTGCCTTTCCTCAATGTTGCTGGGCAGCTGGGTGAATGGGTGGCAGAGCATTTCTAACAAATAGATGGGGAAGGCCATACAGTCAAGTGGCAGAAGAGGTGCATGGGTGGGGATCAGCATCAGTGGGCCCAAGCACTCTGAGCATATCCATGTGCTGCCTACCGAAGGTTACAATGTTCTTGCCCAAAACCTGAGCTAATTTTTCCCTTATTTCTTATGACATATGAAGTGATGCAAAGATCTGCTTAATTCCCAGTAAATCAGGCAGCTAGAAAATTAGCAAAGCTGTGGAAGGGGTTCTCTCCTGCTTAATTGGCTGTGTTGAAAAAAAGAACGAGCGATTGTGCCTAGGCAAGGAGCACTGCTGACCTGACAGCAGATGTGTTTGCACGAAGTATAAGCAGGGCAGTGGGCGGGCGGGCGGGCGGGCGGGGGGGGGATACAATGGGCACAAAATTTCTGGTATCAAGACAGAATTAGAACCATCCCCCTGGTGGTCCAGTGTTTTCTTCCAGGTGTTAATCCCACCCCTCCATTTTTCTAGTAATCTGTGAGCAGTTGGGAATAGGTTTCCCAGCCATGCTTTGGCAAATATTGGGAGATTGGGGGAGGGGGATTTTGGGAAGAATGTGATGTCATTACATTTGATTGGCAGAATCCCTCATCTCTAATGCCCTTCTGAATCCATATAATCTTCATTTTCAAAACCATCTCAAACTTCCCTTTATGACTGGTTCTTCATTTATTGTAAAAAGCTACATTTTAAAAAGCATTCCCTCCCCCCTCCTCCAATATCCTATTCTGCTGTCATCCTGCTTAAGTCAGATTTGCTATAATATTTGAGAATTCCTGGAGATCAGGAGAAGTTCCAGTGGACTGGAGGAGAGCTAAGGTTGTCCCCATCTTCAAAGGGGAGGGGGAGAGGACCCAAACAACTACCGCCTAGTCAGCCTGACATCAATACCACGAAAGATTCTTGAGCAGATCATTAAGGAGACAGCCTGTAAGCACTTGGAAGGGAATAATGTAATCACTAAAAATCAACTTGGATTTCTCAAAAACAAGTAATGCCAGACTTATCTCTTTTTTTGATAGAGTTACAAACTTGGTAGATGAAAGGAATGCTGTGGACGTAGGACACCTTGAGAGTGGTGGAGTCTCCTTTTTTTGGAGTTTTTTTAAACAGAGGCTGGATGAACATATATTGGGAGTGCTTTGATTGTGTGTTCCTGCATGGCAGGGGGTTGGACTTGATGGCCCTTGTGGTCTCTTCCAACTCTATGATTCTATGATTTATTCAGACAGCTGGTGTAAATCCAGTCTATACAACTATACAGCAAAAGCAGCACAATTGAGAGAGCTGGTATTCCAGATGGATGTTGGAATTCCATATTAAGCAATTAAAGAGCAGCATCCAAAACCCACTTTTTCTGGCAGAAGCCACTACATTTAACACTTTGATTTTAGTACACCATGGACATAATACACTGGGAAATTCTCCTGAACAATCCCTTTGTGGCTTGTACCCCTTGACATTTTTCTCTGTGGTAACATATGATTGTGACTAGCTCATCATATAGTATTTCAGATCAGTTGGAAAGCATTTCATCCCCAAAAATGTTTCATGTTCCATTTTCTGTTTTGCATGGACAATTGATTCTTTTTTAAATCCTCTTTTCCTTTCTGTTGAAACATGATTATTCAACCACATGTCTTTTTAAAAAAAAATTGCATGGTATATTCCTTTTTCCATTAATTGATTTAAGGTCCCTGATATTTTGCTGTGCTTTTAAAGCAGTAGTTTATTCCTGCCATTAAAGGTAATAATCCTGTCAAAAGTCATTAGAAATCATTTCATTTCTGCATGAGCAAGCAATCATTGGTTTCAACTATAAAAACTTTAAGTGACGTCAATACTAGTGCTGCACCTGATTCAAGGTTCCTTCTTATTTTCAATAGTGAAGGATCATGATGAAAGCTCCAGAAACTGTAGATAGCCCCCCAACTCCAGACCCCTCCCCACAAAAAAAAAGTCTGGATTCATACTTCACTAAAACTGCTGGTAAATCTTGTAGCACCTTCTAGAGATTTCTCATTATGGTGCTCTCCTCCCCTCTTCAAAGATCCCATTCAATAAAGAGGGACCTAAAGCGGAAAAGCCAAAGGTTCTGGTTGATGGAATTTCTTGGATAGTCTATCAAGTAAAGAATTACTATCTACTTAGACTGGCTGTAGCTGTCCAGGGTCTCAGACACAAGTCTTCCACATTACCTTCTGCCAGATCTTTAAAGTAGCTTCATGTAAGGTTACCATCAGGACAAATCTGTTGATAGCCCCCTTTATGCAGTATTGGCCATTAATGCATCATTTTATTGAACTAGCAGGCTCAGCCACACGTTGCTGTGGCAATTGTCCTTCTCATCACAGTCCGCAACCCACACAGATGTCCATGTGGGTCCAATGATCCCCAGCATAGCCTTTTGGGGTGGTCAAATGGAATCCCTCTTTCCCTTTTCAATGCACATCGTTATATGGTGCTGTCTTGTTTTTGTAGTATAAGGTAGCCCTTTCCATTCCACAGTGGAACTATCCAGAGTGCGAATCCTGCTGTCCATGAGGCTGGTTGCCACGCACAGTCCTGGCTTGGGTAAGGCAGAACTGGGGCAAGCAGGGTATCCCAGTCAGGCAGCAGAGGCAGGGTGGTGAGGCGCTCAGATCGAGGCCAGCTCCCTGGGTTCTGAAAGGGCCATGTGCAAAAGAAGCGGAGCTGGTAGTGTTGGTTCGCCCCCCCACCCCGTGGATTTTCTTAGAAGAAAAAGGCAAACTCCAGCTCGCTTTTAGTAAAAGAGAGCTGCGGCGAATATGGGTGAGTAAGCGGGTAAGTGGTGGTTGGATGTGAGGGAGGGCAGAGTGAAGTGTGTGAGGATGAGCTGGATATGAGTTGTGTGGTAGCAGTGGGTGAGGCACAGAGAGTGAAAGTTACCTGCGTGTGAGGGGGTGAACCCCACCTGATGTCTCACACGGCAAAGTGTGCATGTGTTTCACTTCCACTCGTATTACCTAACAGTATTACCTATTTACTGTTTTCACTGCTCATCTCTGCCCATCTGCAAGAACATTCTAAGCCCTCATACCAAGGCCTCAGGCTACAGACAGACATGCTGCACGAACATTCTAAGGGTGACAGTTAAACACAGCAAGCTTCATGGCCTGGTGCACCAGGAAAAAGATGTTTTACCTGGCTCAGGTATGGAATTTCGGTGATTTGAAGGTCCGAGTACCTGCCCGCAACAGGGAGGGACGTCCTGTGAAAATTTGGGGGCGATCTGTCCAGCATCTTCTGAGGGAGACCATCAGAGACAAACACATTGTTAGATTTATATATATATAGATTATATGAGAAGATGGCGTTCCGCCTCTTGCCCAAGTTCTTTCCCATTTTCACTATGCTTAGCAATGTGATGTCAAGAAATATTATTTCTAAACTTTTTGAATCATTTATCTTTATAATACTCAAGTCTATTTATCCTCAAATTCCTGGAGGTCTAGTACAAGTATATATATAATAGCAAGGTCTATAATATCCTTATCAATGCATGCAAATATCCATACAATTACACATTCAAACCATCATACATCATTAAGCAAATGTGCATATCAATAAATAAAGTTGTCTACTTATACTCTCTACAAGGTTGTTGTGTCATTTTATTTCACGATTGTTTGGATAGTTCCGTAGGCTTTCTTATGACCGCTGATTCAATAAATGAACATTTTTATGAATGACTATGTATTCCTTCCATGGTGCATCGCATTCGGTGCTCCGCAAGATTCCAAACTTTGACACACAATTGTAATCCGTGGAAATATTTTGTAAATTATAATCCCAAATGGATAAGTATCGATGATGTCATTTTCCACGAACAACCGGCAATAGGTCCACCGGAAACTGTCTCCACAAACTGCAATCTGCTCACGATCATGGCAGGGGGGAGACCGAGTAGGAGAAAAGGTTCATTCGTAGACTATGTTGATATAATCTCATTCAGTTTCATGCACACGTAGTTTGCCTTAGAATCATCAATGAACAGCCAGAAATCTTGGCATAAACCCGCAATAGCAAGCGAACAACATGAAGAATTTGGATCAGCAATGGCGAGCCTGCAGAATGCATTGCATGCTAGGACACGTTTTCAGTGATCTTCTTCAGTGCAATCATTTAGATGAACATATATATTTTCATGAAAAATGGCACAATCCTATAAAAACACACATTCATTATGTTAAATTTAGCTACAATTTATTATACCATAATATTAAATTAGAAGAAGAAGAAGAGTTTGGATTTATATCCCCCCTTTCTCTCCTGTAGGAGACTCAAAGGGGTTTACAATCTCCTTGCCCTTCCCCTCTCACAACAAACACCCTGTGAGGTGGGTGGGGCTGAGAGAGCTCCGAAAAGTGTGACTAGCCCAAGGTCACCCAGCTGGCGTGTGTGGGAGTGTACAGGCTAATCTGAATTCCCCAGATAAGCCTCCACAGCTCAGGTGGCAGAGCGGAGAATCAAACCCGGTTCCTCCAGATTAGATACACGAGCTCTTAACCTCCTACGCCACTGCTGCTCCTTAGCAATAAATATTTTAATAATAAATTAGCAATAAATATTAATATTATGACAATTTATAAATATAAAACTTTGGGTGCACAATTAATTTATATATATATATAAATTCTTTTAATGCTCTCTTATTACCTATATGCGAGCTTTGGCACTGGGTGAATTTTCAGGCTTACAGGACTGAGAAGACAGAAGTGCTGAAACAAACTGCCATTTCTCGTCTCTCCCTAAGGAAAGCAAATTGATGCTCATGTTTCCTGACGTTGCTATTCTGCTTTATAAAACAACAAACCCAGAGAAAAGCGAATTTGCAGATGCAAATGGAGAGTCTTTAAGGCAGATGTAAAAAAAGCCCTTCAAGTTAAAAACAGTGTGTTGGACAATTTACAACTTTTTTGTGATGATTGTGGTTCTGTGGCAGGATGCGAGGCCATTCCTGTCATCCATGAAAGAGGTTATCTCTCCTCTTCTATCCATGAAAATCATTGCTTCCCGTAAGGCAACTCTGCAGTACCATCTGAGCTAACCATTAACCTTTAGCCTGCTTCCCATGCACACCTCCAGTTGGATGGCAAGGGCAACCTGGAGACAAGAAGCTGCAGTTAGAGACTCCTACCAAATAGGTATGGACTTTACAAATTAACGACAAGATGGCAGAAAAACTGGTCAGCAGTTGCTCAAAGAGGTGGTCAGTTTTGCAATCAGGTAACATACTGATTGTGAGCCTTGTGAGCAGCTTGTGAACTTGTACATTATAGGCAACTTCTACTAGCTTCTGGGGGTGTCTTCAGTGGTGGGATTCAAATAATTTAACAACTGTTGTTTACAAGCACCATTTTAACAACCGGTTCTGCCGAAGTGGTGGGAACCTGCTGAATCCCACCACTGGGTGTCTTCATACCCTTTGGGAAATCTTTAATATCTGGAGTATTTATGGAGTATCCTTGAACTATTGTCTAGCAATTACAGTCAGCTTTTGAGCAGCACAGCTTCTGCCATTTGTCACTGTCTCTGCCATCAACTCACGGTGTGACTTAGGTAAGTTCCTTATCAGCCAGAAAACTGAAAAGACCAGAAGTACTTTAAAAAGTGAGTAATTTACTCACCAAATACCTAAAGTGGGTTTAACATCTTTGGTTGAAGAACTGTCACATCGAGTGCCCCAATATATCTTTAACAGTAAGATTTTGCTCCCAGCTGAAGAGAAAAGAGGTGTGTGTGGATATATTTGCATTACCTTAATGTTGTCCAGACCTGATGCTCATAAAGCTGTTTAAACAGAATCTTAGCAGCATCTGCTGAAAATACAACAATGTGATTCTTCCATGCCTCTTGGAACAGGAACATTAACCCAGTGAGTGCTTAGCGCAGCTTATCTATGTCAGTTGTGCCTTCCCTACAGCAATCATGCCCCACCTCACAGTGTGCAAGCGACCGCTCAGCTGGACTTTGACTCTGGTGCTGGGGTATCTCTTTTATCTCCTCCTGGGGGCCACGGTATTTCAGCTGTTGGAAAAACAGGCAGAAACCAAGTCTCGGGACCAGTTCCAACTGGAGAAACTCAAATTCCTGCAAAACTATACCTGTTTGGATCGACAAGCCCTGGAACAGTTTGTGCAGGTAAGTGGAGAGATCATTATGTGGGCACTTAAAGTCAATAGAGAATGCCAGGGAAGTTTTTAAAAAGTGTAGCATGCAAATGAAATGAAAAAAACAGTGCTGTAGAAATCCCTTGTACATACTAGCCATTATGGTTAATTCTCGTCAGACAGTAACTACTGATTATACTTGGTCATCTCTTAAATCTACTCCATTTGAATAACTGCTGATGCACCTAACACCTTTCTTGATGTGGCAACCCTGTTCCTTTAATTCCATCTAATCCCATGAAAACAAATATGGCCCAAAATTAAAAACACCATGCATCTTTCTCATTTTATTTCTGCCACTGATATACTGCCAATATTTTGAATTCTAACTTTTTAACAGCTCTTTGAAAAAGGTCCATAGGAGGAAGACATGACTAGTTGTAGTGAATGACTGCTTGGGTATGAATGTTTGCTGGAGCAAGGCAGATCTGTACAAGTCCAGTCTGATATGGCACCTAAGGCAAATCTGAGCCCAGGTTGTTGCTATAAATGGAACTACCTGCAGTACACACAATAACATTTAAGTGTTTACTTCTCATTTAGGATATAATCAAACCTATTGCCTTTGCTGCAATAGGACAGTAAATGGAGGAAAAACTGACACAACATGGTCAGTTTATTATGGCAACAGCCTAACACATGAAGGCCACTCTAAACAACCAGCTTTATGGAGTAATAAAAACATAAATGGTTGTGTGTCTTCCCTCTGGGCTACAACTTCTGTTGGATAGATACTGAAGTAAGCCAGCATTCAAACATCAAGAGCTGCCCTACCACCAGCACATTCACTGCTATTGTGTATGGAGCAAAGGTGTTTGTTTTATTTACAAGCATACACCTTACCCCTTCACTCATTAAAGACACTAAAAGTGGCTTTCATACCAAGTATTACTGTTATAAGTGCATGAACATTATAGTAATATTGATGGAGACATTTTGATGTAACATTAATTTCATTTTTAACCTTTAATGGCATACAAATTATTTCCATTTAAAAGAGAAAAGAGAAAACTTTTAAAACATTTAAAGGAGAAAACTTTTAAAACATTTAAATATGGGTATTTAAAATGCTTTCCAAGAATTTAGCCACTGCCAAGGTGATCGATGGATTACAGTCACTTAGCAGAAAGCGAGTGGCCTGGAACTTGGAGTGCTCAAGTCTTGGAAGTAGCAGAGGGTGAATTAAAATCATGCGCAGGTTACTGTGAAGACAGCATTCCAGAAGAATATGGGTTATGGTTTCTATAGATCCACATCCGCAACGGCATAGTCTCTGATGTTTAGGGATCTGGAGGTATCTCCCTGAGGTTTCCGCTGATGGGAAAATATTGAGGCGTGCTAGCATGAATGCACGACGTTGGTTGATGGATAACAGAGATGAGAGATATTTAGCTCTTGCTCTGTAACTTGGTTGTATTCCGAGGGAGCGGGGAGAGCATACAGCCGCCTTTGTTGGATAGAAACAATGATGTTCCAGATCCCTCAGTCTTTCGCGGATCTGATTGAAAATATGCAGTTCACTATCAGTCCCGACATTGTCCAAATCAAATCCTATGGTTCTGATTTTGTTCTCAATGACTTTGAACCAATAGAATTGAAAATTGTCTTTAATACGGTTTGTGTTTATATCACCTGCAAGTGATCTAAAAAATGTATTTTGAGCCAATACTTTATGGTGGCAATCCAAGCTTCTGTTTCCGTATATGAGAGGTGAACTTCGAGACATAAAGTTGGATCGGTAACACTATTCGGGACTCCCAAAAGCCTAGTCAGAGGTCAAATATGCTTGGATTTGTTCAACATCACGTTGGAAATCGCTTATCCAAATTGGGATGCCATAGAGGATTTTAGGCAACAACTTTGCTTGGAAAATTTTTAATACGGCTTTTACTGATTGGTTTCCTTTTCCGTAGTAAAATTGGATTATGCCAGACATGGTACGTCTGGTTGATGAGATTAAGCAGGATCTATGAAGGGACCATTTTAGATTGTATTGAAAAGTGATCCCTAAATATTTAAAGGATTGTACCTGCTTGATCTCAATATTGTTGATTTTCCAGGAAAGAGGACGCCAGTTTTTGGAAAATACGATTATTTTTGACTTCTCACTGTTTAGTTTTAGTTTGTTGAGATCACAGTAGTCAAAAAAAGCTCTTAGATATCTTTTGAGTCCAATGGATGTTTGGGATAAAATAACAGCATCGTCAGCATAGAGAAGGAGTGGAACGGGACATTGTCCAATTTTAGGAGGATGGCCATTGACTTTGCTAAGGTGGTTTTGAAGATCGTTTATGTAGATGTTAAAGAGATGAGGTGCCAATACGCATCCCTGTCTGACCCCTCTGGTGATTGGAATTTTTCCAGATAATGTACCAGTTTGATCTAATTTGACCTGACAAGTGGTGTTGCGTGTAACATTAATTAAGATAGATAATATTTCATTTTATATTTTTGTAACGCAATTAAAAACAAGCAACAAATGTTTTCCCCTCCACAGTTCATGTCTACATGAGGTGCAGTACTATCCTAAGAAGAGTTATACACTTTTAAACCTGTGGACTTCAATGAACTCAGAAAGGTGTAACCGTGTTTAAGACTGCACTGATAGGAAACTTAAATTTCATTATATTATTATTATTTAGAAACATTGAGCTGGAAGGGACTTCAAATATCATCTACTGCAACCCCTTACACAAGACAGCAAGTTCACAACTACTGCACGCACACACGCACACACACCAGTCCCAAGTGATCCCCTGCTCTATGCCCTGAGAAAGGCAACAAACTTCCAGGATCCCTGGCCAAAGTGGACTGGAGGAAAATTCCTACCTAACCTCAAAGTGGCAATTGGCATTACCCTAAGCATATACAAAAGGGCCATAACAGCAGGGTAGCACTGACTCATTCCTTCCTGCCCTCATTTTCTGCCTAAGTTCACAGCACTGCTGTCAGATGGCCATCTAGCCTCTGCTTAAAAACTTCCAAAGAAGGAAAGCCCGCAACCTCCCATGGAAGCTTGTTCCATGGAGAAACTGCTCTGTCAGAAAGTAATTCCTGATGTTTAGCCCAAAACTCTTTTGATTTAATCTCAGTTCATTGCAACAGAAAAGAGACTCTGCTCCATCCTCTGTCTGACATCCCCTCAAATACTTGAAGATAGCTATCGTATCTATCTCTCGAACATCTCCTCTCCAGGTTGAGCATACCCAGCTTCTTCAACCTTTCCTCGTAGGACTTTGTCTCCAGACCCCCCCCCCCCCCCCCACAAACACACACACACACATCATTGCCCTTCTCTGGACACATTCCAGCTTGTCAACATCCTTCAGGTCCCCCAAACTGAACACAATACTCCAAGTGAAGTCTAACCAGAGCAAAGTGATACCATCACTTTGTGTGATGTGGACACTATACTTCTATTGATGCAGCCCAAAATTGCATTTGCCTTTTCAACTACCGTGTCATACTGCTGATTAATGCTCAGTCCATGGTCTACTCCTAGATCTTTTTCACATGTAGTCTTGCAAGATATTTATTTGGGGTCGGTATATTTCTCCACAGTACAGCAGTGTCTACATAATCTCTTTTGCTTTGCTTTTTTATGGTGACCAATGAAAAGTGATTTCTGCTCCCTTAGCAATACCTTGATGCTTTGTGAATTATTCATTTGTGCGTTACAGTCAGTTCACTTCCCATTAGCCATTGTTCATTTGTTTGTTTAAAAAGCAATGTCGCTGTCTCCTTTGCAGCAAGGTGATTCCTTCCATCATTTATGAGTAGCTGAGATACTGCCCTATTATCATTAAAAAGGATTTGTGAGAACATTTTGCAATAGTTAAAATGTAGTTGGGGCACAAATGTCTGGTATGTGCATGTGTGTGCCAAGCTCCTCAGTGCCTGAGACTGTATCTTGCACAATAAGTAAAATTAGCATCAAAGCACTAATCCACTTTACAGATCTTTGATGATTATATGCTAATTTTTCTAATGTTACTGGTAGCACAGTTTATGCCCCAACAACAGAGGAAATCCTCAGACTAAGAAAACTTGCCTTCAGTGTAGTCACTGATAATATGGGGCTTTGTGCTCATTCCTTCTCTGAAAGGTGCTTTAGAGCTCCATTAATACAATTTTTCTTGATGGGAAATTTTATTATCATTAATATTAGACCCACATTAATGGACTTTAAGCTGAGCAGCTTCATCCTTAGAACCGTTTCTGATATTATGTGTTTTCCCTGCCCATTACCGTCAGTGGATATTTCTTTGATTTAGTCAGGATCCAAAAAAGTGTAAAAATACAGTATAAAGTGATGTTTCATTAATTTAAAAAATCAGGGTCCTTAATAACAAAGTCAAGATTATTTCTCTATAAACATTACTGTTAAATTGATAAACATCACACTTTTCTGCATTAAGTCTTAATTTTGAAATTTATTGGGCTCCAAAACAACTCACAAGTTCACTTTTTCTATTTTATCTATGTATTCCATCACAGGTTTACAGTTTCTGAAAAATTTATTCAAAATTTCTTTATGCAATGAAGTAAACTTAGCCATTTCTGCTAATTCCAATATCTTTACCCACCATTCTTCAATTGTAGGTCTAGTTTTCTATTTTGCTCATATCTTATTCTTGCTGTTGTTGTCGTATGTAAAAACAAAAATCTGCATTTGCTTTCCAAAGTTCCACCAAAAAGGTCTCATTTGTACATTCATCTTTAAAATCTTTCAGATTGTTGAATGAATTAATGTCCAGAATTCTCCAGTCTTGTCACAAATCCACCATAGATTATAGAATGTTCCTTTGTGGTGCTCACAATGGCAGCATTTATTTGAAATATTTTAATATACTTTTGCTAATTTATCTGGGGTTATATACCATCTATACATCACTTGTGCTAGATGGGATCCAACCCTATATTTTAATTTGAGCTTCAGGATATTTTCCTCAAATCTTAACAGTATGCTGTTTTCTGCTCCATCATCATCATCATCATCATCATCATCATCATCATCATCATCATCATCACTACCACTTATATATCAGTTTCTCAAGCATGGGCAGATCTGGGGATACTTAAATCTACAGATTGGGCCCATTCTGAGAGAAAGGATATTTTTCTCCAAACTTGCCCTTCCCCACAAAGTTTGCAGAAAAATCTGAAACAAAAAAATTAAATTAGGAAATTTAATTCCCCACAAAATAAAAGCATTGTCTGAGCAAGTGCAGACAACACTTTTTCTCCTTCTCCTCCTCTATTAGGAACTGTGTGGTGCAAGCCATTTAGAGTGGTGATGCTGGGGAGGAAGCCTTGGTGGGCCCACTTTGAGCTGAGCCATTGACAGAGGCGTAGTTCCAAGGGGATAGGGGGCTCAATGCACCGGGTGAATGCCCCTGTTGGGATGCAGTAAGGGTGTTCCGGGGGCATGGTGGGGCATTCCAGGGGCATGGCTGGGGCGTTCCAGGGTAGGATGGGGGCATTCCAGGGCAGGATGGGGCATTTCAGGGCAGGGCAGGGCGGAGGATGTACCTGTGCACTGGGCCCTTTTCCCCCTTGCTACACCTCTGGCCATTGAGAATTATAGTAGTGGGGCGGAAAGCTTGGAACCACATTGGGTGAGCTGCTTAAAGTGGCAATGTTGAGGCAGGTTATCCTGCAGTGGCAACAGTGAGTAATGGTGGTTACCAGGATGGAGAGCAGAAAGAAAAAAAGAGTCAAGGGGTGGTGGGCAGAAAGAAAGGAGTTTATGTGGCAGAAAGAGAGTAATGGGGTAAGGGACAGAAAGACAGAGTGGCAGACATGGGGGAGAGTGACAGAGCGGGTGGTAGAATGAAGAAAGAAAAAGGAAAGTAGTAGAGAGGGGAGGAAGTGAAGGTAGAGAGAATGGGATGGCCACTCCTGCAAGTTTCTTGTGGGTTCTCACCTGTATGTATCCCAATAGTGGTTGGCCATATCTGAGGATATTTAAATCAGGTGACAGATCTTTCTAAAAACTTGACTAGGGCCGCAGGTTTGCAGAAAAATCTGAATTTTTTAAAAATACATTAGGGTGTTTTTAAAAAATCTCAAAATGATAAAAGGAGAGCCTTAACAGATTCCCTCAGCGGTCATTGCTAGACAACCACAGCATTCCAAATCAGTATAGCTGAGGATGATATGCAGACAGGGACTGAGTGAGGGAGAAAAACTCCTGGTGCACTGGTGCATCCTCCGCCCCTGTCACGCCCCCGTCTGCCCCTGCTCCGCCCCGGAACGTCCCCATCTTGCTCCCGGAATGCCCTTGCCACACCTATGCAGGGGCCCATGCCCAGTGCATCACACAAACCCCGCCCCCTGGGAGCTACAACTCTGCATGCAGATAAATTGATAAATGGCTGAGAGGATGAGAATGAAGTATGGAAAAGAGAGAGAATATGGGGGTTGTCAGGAGAAGGGAAAGAGGAAATAGTTTAGGGAGGGGGAAACAGGTGGAAGTAAGGTGCCCTCCATGAAAGTGGGCCTGGCCCAGTGGCCTGTACTGCACAACTGGGTCATAGTTTTCGTAGATAGAAACTGGGGGGAAGGAAACTTTGAAGGCAAAGGAGCAGATATATGTAGGCTAGCTGTTGGGTGAGAAGGAAGCAGGAAAAGGAGAAATTCTGTAGGGGTTTTCATGAAAGAGAGAGGTGAAATAGCAGGAGTAGGGAAAATGAGATGCCTTCCACAAGTTCTTGTGGATTCCCAATTGTATATTTAGATAGACAAGTTGGCCAAATCTGAAGATTCTTAAACTGGAGCTGTGAATAGGCAAAACAGATGTTTCCACAAACCTAGCAAACACTCCAAGTTTGCAGAAAAATGTGAAAATCTTTAAAAAGTACCCAGGGGGTAGGGTTTAAAACCCCCAAAATGATAGATGGAGTGTCTGTACCTTTACCTAAGTAGCTGTTTCTAGACAACCACAGATTCCAGGTTAGGTTCTATCAGTAAAAGACAGGGGGAGGGGCTGGGTCTTTTCCAGAGCTGTTTTGGCCTTTGAGGGAGGACTGATAGAGACCAGGCCTTGCTAGAGTTCCCAGATCCAGTTTGAGAGATTCCTAGAGATTTTATAGTGGATTCTGTGGAGGTGAGATGATGCCTTGTCTGGATTTAATGCCATATGGCACACCCTTCAGAACATCTGGGAGAATTCCAGGTCCAACCTGGAGTTTGGCAACCCTAGGCTTGAAAGCCACCTTTGAGTGACTTGATACCATCTGACTTGCATGACTCTACTAGGTCTGGCTGTTTTCTACTGTTCAGCAGCAGTCGCCACCCTAAAAAGTCAGAGTGGTATAGAAGCTAGAGCTTCAAAATAAGATCTGGGAGACCCATGTTCGAATCCCTGTCTTGCTGTGGAAGCTTACTGGGTGATTTTGGACTAGACACATACTTTTAGCCTAACCTGCTTCACGGGGTTATTCTGTGGATAAAAAAGAGGTGAAGAGAATGATGTAACCTGCTTTGGTCCCCCACTGTGGAAAAAGGTGGAGTATAAATGAAGTAAATAAATAATAAATATAGGTGAAGAAAGGAGATAGATAAAATATAAGTTGGTGAATGGTTGAGGAAGCAGAGGCAGGGAAAGAGGAAAGAATATGAGGGTTACCAGGGGCAGGGAAAGAGGAAATAGTGTGGACAGGGGAATACAGGGAAAGTAAGGTGCTACCTCAGAAGTCCTTGGAGGTTTCCCACCATGCAAATGGGCCTGGCCCAGTGGCTGGCACAACAAAACTGAGCCTACTGAGGTGGAGGGGGAGGAAAGTCTAAGAGGGGCAGATAAATGTAAGTTGGCTGTTGGGTGGGAAGAAGATAGGCTTATCAACTCCAGGTTAGGAAATACATGCAGGTTTGGTGGTTGGAGCCAGGGAAGGATGGGGTTCAAGGAGGGTAGGGATCTTAAAAGGGTATAACAACATACTCATTCTCCAAAGTGGCCATTTCTTCCAGGGGAGCTGTGATTGCCAACCTCCAGGTGAGGGCTAGAAAATACCCAGAATTACAACTGATCTCCAGATAAAAGAGATAAGTTCTGCTGGAGAAAATGGATGCTTTGAAGGGTGGATGCTATGGCACTACACCCTAATAAGCTCACTTCTTTCCCCAAATCTCTCTTTCTATGACTTGACTCTGAAATCTCCAGGAATTTTGCAACCTGGCACTGGCAACCCTAAGAAGTGAAAAAAGCAGGAAAAGCAGAGAGGCTAGAGGGGCTTTCTGGAAAGGGAAAGAGGAGACAGTGGGGAAATGGGAAATGAGATGCCTCCAGCAAGTCCTTGTGAGATCCTGCTTGTACAAACAGAATTTCATTAAAATAAGTGATTTACAGAAGTGCTGTCATTAAAAATGAGCTCAATTTTTGCTATACCTTTAGGCTGATCTCATCGGATATTGGAAGCTAAACAGGGTTAGCACTGCTCCTATGAGAAATCACCAAGGAAGTGTAATATTTTTGCACAGAAGCAGACAATGGCAAAGCTCTGAAGTCTTGCTTGATACCCCAACAGGGTCATCATAAAGGCTGCACAATTTACTACCAGTTTCCTCTAATCTGTACTGGGGGAAAACCACTAGAGGGCACTGACATTTCTTCTGTAGTACAAAAGTCATTAAATATTGCTCACCAGCAGAAATAATTCACAGCTATACTACAGGCTGCCAGGTGATCAGAATTCCTATTATTCTCTGGCTTCGTGTTATTGGTTTGCATCCTGCAACTCAATTCAACCACGTTTGGAATCTTCCTCCAATTTAAGAGGCACTCCTAGAAGGTCCTAGGATTCACGTGGTACAGCATTTAGTTTGCATAACAAGGTCCCAGGTTCAATATCCAGCGGAAAGAGTCAGATTGTAGATAATGTGAAGGACTCTGGAAAGCTGGAAAGTAGATAATCTTGAAAGAGCAATACATACAGTTCTGCAGTACAAGAGGTACCCTTATTAGTATATTAGGTTTTTTTTTCTAAAATCTGAATCCATGAACAATGGCATAGTAAGAAGCATGCCTTCAATACTTCAGTTCACCCAGTATCAGAATCTTGGGTGAAGTAGAAGCATGAAGTACCTGGGGACCACAGGCAGTCAGAAGGATCCTCTGTTTTTATGTGTGTTTTTGTGTTGATCTATCTGGTTTTCTTCCGCCGGGCCTTTGGAGGAACCAGCCGCCAATAGTGCCCCTTCCTTGGCCCTTAACATCTGGGCCACCAAACATCTAATGAGACTCGCCACGCCTCCCTCTACCGTGGGGAGGGAGGAATTTTATATTATTGGAACGCCGGACGCCACCTTATATCTTGATTTTAACTTTAAATTTAAACCTTGTGTTTTATACTCGGTAAATGCATTGGGAATTTTATCGCTGCTTTTAAATGTTTATTTACTTACATTGTGTTTTAATTGTTGTACACCACCCAGAGCCCTTTGGGGATGGGGCCGTATAAAAATCAAATCAAATAAATAAAATAAATAAATAAATTATGCAATGAAAACCACGCTGTGTATGGGTCCAAGGAACTACAGTGAAAGTCATCAAAGACTTCAAGGTGCTAAATTTTATTTATGTTGTTTCTAGTTTGCTTTTTGCACTGGGACTCAGGGTGGATTACACAGAGTATGTCAATCAACAGGATGGGATGTTCAAGAAACAATGAAAAAGGATTTGGGTTGTAGAACCAACCAGAAATCTAAGAAAGTAGAACTGAAGCAAGGCATAAGTGTTAGGACACAAAAATGATGCAAGCAGAATCCAACTTACCACAAACTATGTACAGTAGTATAGACCACAGTTCCCCAACTATTTGTCTAAATAACTTTGTGAATCATGTGAACAGTGCTGTCCTATTGCCTGCACAGAAAAGCCCTCTTGAATAATTCAGTTTTGCATAGGTTGTGGAAAGTCAGGAGTGTGAAAGCCTTCCTGACATCCTCATTCAGACTGTTCAATAAGATGAGTGCCTCAACGGGAAAGGCATGTATATAAACAGTTTTTGAATTTGCCCATTTGCAGATTGGTACCTGCAGAAGGCGATGTCCAACTAAGCAAAATTGGAAGAGAGAGTCTCACAGTCCAATGCCATGAAGGATTTCATATGTGATAACCAGTACCTTAATTTGAGCCTAGTAACTGATGGACAGTCAATGGAATGACTGCAGAATGGGAGTAATGGGGATGTTTCATGTAGCTCCAATAATAACTGTCCTGCAACATTCTGTGCCAGCTGGGATTTGCAAATTGATTACAGTACTGAGTTGTCTAGCCTTGCCATCATGGCATGGATCCAGGTGGCCAGATTAGCCAAATCAAGGTGAAGGGTCATTTTTCAAGCTAGGTTGAGTTGGGAAAATGCCATTTGGGCAAATGCATTAGTTTGCTTTTCCAAAAAAAATTGCTTTGTCTGGTATAACTCCAAGGCTCTTAACTGAGTTGGCAAGGGTCAAATGGAATTTATCAAATGGGGGGGGGGGTACGATCCTTCAAGATCTCTGCCATCGCAACCAGCATTATTTCTTTCAAAAATTTGGTTTCAATTTGATCATTTTTAGTCTTTTAATCGCAGCAGCCAGACAGTGATTTAGGACCTCAACTGCATCACTAGGAGATTTGGATGAAGACATTTATAGCTATGTATCATCTGCATATTGATGATAGCCAATCCCAAAGCTACAAGATGATTTGACCTAAAGGATATATTTAGGATAGCTCTCCACAGGATAACTCCCACAAATGATTACAGGTCTCCAATGGCAATTCTTTGGGTCCAGTCCATGGGAAAGGATTTGAACCAATCCAATGCACAAACCTTGATGCCTAATTCTGCCTCTAGGCACCTCAACAAAATAGTGTGGTCCATTGTGTAAAAGGTAGTGGATAAATTCAGTAGGAGCAACAAGGAGTCCTAGCCTCAGTCTGCAAAAGCATTGTATGTAGATGTGGGATATGTAGGCAACTACAAGGAAGATGGCATGATTCACTACAACATAGGCAAATGCACAGCAGCATGCTGCAAATCAGTCCTTTTTGGGGGGTTTAAAGGTGCCCATGGCATAACCTAGAGCAAAGTGTATTACAAGCAAGGAACAGGTGTGCTGCAGAAAGATGCCACAACACAAAACAAAAGGAAAAACCTCTTGACTAAAGCCAGAAAGTCAAGTCAAGCAGGCATCTTTCATAAACACAGACCCTTTCCACTGAACTGTGCCAGACCATCGGTATGTCTAATAGCATCTTGACTGACTGGCAGGAGTGTTTCTCAGACCCACTATAGAGAAGGTATATTTAATTAGCAATACTAGAAACTGGATTTTTTATGCTCTGTACCAGATTACAACCCTATATCTGTGGGTAAGCCCCATGGAATGAAGTTGAATATATATAAATAAATGTAGTTTCTGACCTGATGTAGAGTTTCTGACTTGACTGTATTTTTTTCCCTCCACCTGTAAACCTTGTCCTGGCCTCCTTTTTCATATCAGGTCATCATGGAAGCATGGGAGAATGGTGTCAACCCAGAAGGAAATTCAACCAATCCCAGCAACTGGGACTTCAGCAATAGCTTCTTTTTTGCGGGAACTGTTGTCACCACCATAGGTAAGGTTACCTTTTTTGTGGGTGTATAAAAGTCTTTTTTGTTTTGGGCTCCCCAAAATGTCCTGCAGAGAACTGGATTATTTTGGAGAGATGGTACAAAGCAGTACTGGCAATGCTTTGTCAGAAGAGTTTTAGTCATTGCAAGAGCCATAGTTTCAACCAACACCCCTATTTCAACATATACCTTTCCCATGACTAAACATCTGCCCCTAAAGAATGGAACAGATGACAATTTTGCTTGTGTAAAATTGGCTTTTGCATCTTAACTGATAGTTCTTTCTGCACAAACCTAGAGCTTTAATGAACTGGCCAAAGTTGTGTCCTTTTAAACATATTTCAATGAAAAAATTACAAACACGGGTCAAATAATTGAGAATTCAAAGCACTTAGCTTAGGCTACAGCATGACCTTTGTAAATAGTATGCATAGAAAGGAATTAGGAAGGTGTTAGAGTTATTTAGAGTAGTGAAACAGATTCTGAACCCCATCAAGAGACTAAGACTGTTTTCAGTGCTGTTTTCTTTTACTACAGGATACGGAAACCTGGCCCCCAGCACTGTATCTGGGAAGGTGTTTTGTGTATTCTATGCCTTATTTGGGGTACCCCTTAACCTGGCATTTCTTAATCAGCTGGGAAAAGGACTTAGTGCTCGCCTGATCAACCTGGAGAGATGGGTCCACAAGCCAAGCCAAGCCCGGGTACAGGTTTTCATTTGTTACCATTCTGGTTTTATTCCTTTTTCAAATGTGGGTTTTAAAAATTTGTATTAGATTTAATATGTCACTCCTCCACTTTTGGGCTTAGGGGCAGCTTACAACATTATATATAACAATTTAAAAAACACCTAAAACATTTTCAAAAATTATCTTAAGACTGGCAGTTGTTTCTTGGACTTACTCCATTTCATGTGGTTATTGCATCTTCTCGGCAGTGAGTGCAGGGCAACAGTGGCATCCTATGTAGAGTTGAAGTTAGAATTCTGGAATGGGAAAGAGTCACCACAAAACATGCCGCACAAATTGTCATGGTGGAGGTGGGGGTGGCTATGGTGCTGTTTCATGGAAGAGATAGAGAAATCTTAGAAATAGAGAGACCTTGACAAAGGCCTAAAGTAGATTCTGGCTTCTCCAAGGGAGAAGTGCAGCAACCAACCCCTATTTCCCAAAACCTTCTCTTCTCTTTTCTTTCCTATTCTATCTCATGGGTTTACACCATCCTTACTCAAAGAAGCACACATGGTTTCCCGTTCCCTATTTCATACTGTCAACACTCTTGTGAGGTAAGTTAGTTTGACATATAGTGACATGCCCAAAGTCATCCAGGGAATCTTATGGCACTGGGACTTTGATCCTTGGTCTTCCATATCTTATTCCACCATTGTATCACACTAGCTGTCCACTTCCTTTGTTCTGGGTTGATGGAAAAATCCTTAACTCTCAATATATGGCAGGCACTTATTTGATACTGTATTTCTCAGTCTTCAATCAAAAACCTTTAATGGCATTTTATAAATAATTAGCAAAATACATCAAAGGAAATCATAAACAGATCAAAAGTTTATTGTCAAAGGCTTTCACGGCTGGAATCACTGGGATGCTGTGTGGTTTCCAGGCTGTATGGCCGTGTTCTAGCAGCATTCTCTCCTGACGTTTCACCTGCATCTGTGGTTGGCATCTTCAGAGATCAAAAGTTTGTTTATGGCAAGGGAACAACTTCTGTCTTTGACTTGATGATATAATAGGCATGGTGAGATCTGTCAACCATTATTATAGATAGGAAATGAACCATTGTAGATGTGATTGCTTCATTCCTATCTATCAACAAGAGCTTCATGTGGTCCTTGTCTGAAAGTTCTTTCTGATCATCAAGCAATTGTTCAAGGACAAGTGTTCGAGCTTCTTCATGTAAAGGACAGTGAAGAATAATATGAATGATTGTATCTGGTTCGTTACGATCGCAAATACATAGATGAGTGGAGAATGGAGTTTGTGAAACTCTCCTTAGAGAGACTGCAGAGGGAAAGATGTTCAATCTTGCTAGAGAAAATGCTCTACGGTGTATCAGATTGTTTAATGTAGTCAGATATTTTGTACTTCAGTCAGCAGAAGGAGTTATTCCAAATATTCCTGGCGAACATGTTCTTGGCTTGTAAGGATGTAATAGATGTCTATCTTGGTCTATTAGTCTTTGTTTAATTGTTTGATGAATGTATTTTTCATCACACAATTTCAGGCAATGCAATTCCAATTTTAGCTATTTTGCTGTAGATGCGTTTAGACCAGTTTGTAAAATGTATGTCCTAGAGTAGGAATGAAATAAGATTATCTTCATAATTGTTGACCTGTTTCAGCACAAAGAGTCATATAGCTTACATATTTGGGGATGCCTAATATTTGTCTTTAAAAGTTGGCTTGTACCTGTTCAATATCCTTGGGAACGCAATTTATTCAAATTGGAATGCTGTACTTTTCAGTCTTTACCCAAAATGCTGTACTTTTCAGTCTTTACCCAAAAAGTAACATTACATTGCCTTGCTGAGGCAACTGGTCCTTGTTAGTTAGTTAGTTAGTTAGTTAGTTAGTTAGTTAGTTAGTTAGTTAGTTAGTTAGTTAGTTAGTTAGTTAGTTAGTTAGTTAGTTAGTTAGTTAGTTAGTTCGTTCGTTCGTTCGTTCGTTCGTTCGTTCGTTCGTTGATTTCTATCCCACCCTTCAAATACATCCCAGGGTGGATTACAAGCATCTAAAAATGCTTCACACATTACAATAAAAACAGCACCATACACAGATCAAGGAGCCTTTTAAAAAATTGTATCAAATGCCTCCCTTTCGGTAACCATGGCTAGACCGTCAGTTGTTATCGCCAAGTCACTCAGCTTATTTTCGATTCTGTGCCACCATTTGGTGGCATGCATAACTGAGAGCGTCTGACAGTTAGTCACAATGTGCAACAAGTTCTGGAAGCAGGAAACAAGGCTGAAAATTCATATGACTTAATAAAAATATGTAACTGATTCATGCCATTTATCTAAATAATGTGTGTGTTTTTAGGGTTGCAGGTGCCACTTAGAGGGAAGGGCAACTTTTGGTATTTTTTATTTTAATACAATAAGAACAAAGATTCAACCAGTCAGGATCTGCATAGTCATTGCAGATCTTGAACCTACTCTTGCAGCCTCCTAAATAACAGGATTATAAATGACATGCTAGTATTTCCACTCCCAGCCCAAACATTAATACCTCACTTCTCCAAAACCAAAACACAGTCTAAAAAGAAAGCATAGGATTATGATTAGGAACCATATGATTAGGAACCAAAAATTGGGGGTGGAGGGTCAAAGAGGTTTTCAGATGGCTGTTAGATGCTGCCTGTGATGCTGCTACGTACATCTTACCGGAGAGTGCATTCCAGAGAAATGACAACATTTCCACAGAGGAGTACTTCTCTCTGGTCACTACCAACTTGACTTTTGACTGTGTGTGTGATTAAAGATTTCTAATAAGGATTTCGACCCTAAATGCATCAGCATTTCTGATCATCTTCTTCTTGATTAAAGTTTGCATCTTCTAATTCTATAAAACTATTTTCAAGTTAGACCTGAGTAACATGCACTGTCCTGTTTACTAGGAGCTGTCTTTATGTGGGGCGGCGGTGACATGTCCTGTACCTGGTTAATCAGTGTCCCTATTTTGTCTTAATTTTTCACTGGGGAAAACTTAACAGTTTGTCAGCATGATTTGCTAGAATAGCAAATTCTGTAGAAAATAAATCTCTGACAGTTTAAACTCAGAGTTAAACCTTGATAAGCCCACTGACTTTAATCAACTTAGAAGGGTGCCTTGAATTGGAATGTAAATCAAGGAGTGGAGTTACTTGTCTGAAATGCACAGAGATCTAGAGTGCCAGAGTAGTATAGTGCCAGAGTGGTATAGTGATTAATAGCAGGGGACTCTAATTTTGTAAACCGGGTTTGTTCCCCACTCCTCCACATGAAACCTGCTGGGTGACCTTGGCTAGCCCCAGTTCTCTCAAAAGTCTCTCAGCCCCACCTACCTCACAAGGTGTCTATTGTGGGGAGAAGAAGGGAAGGAGTTTATAAGCTGCTTTGAGACTCCTTGTGGTTGAGGAAAGTGGGGTAAAAATCCAAACTCTTCTTTTTCTTCAAAACAAATAAGGATTAAGGCAACCATGTGGTGCACTCTTTAACATTTCACAGGTGGTTAGGGTCCTTCTGAACTACTGAGAATAACAGTTTCTAGGCCAATCTTTATGCTGAATATCCAGTGCCTTAGGTTTTAAAAAAGCATAGGCAGGTTATTGAACTATACAGGAATACAATACAGAGTCTTCAGCAATTAGTAATCCGAGTAGCTCAGGCAGTAACTCTTGATGTTACAAGCTATTTTCACTGAAGGTGTGGTGCTCTTCTACTGTGAGGCCAATCAATAACTACTTCTGCTGCCAAGATCTTTGGCTAGCTTGTTCCTCAGATCATCTTCCATATTGCTTTTGTTCCCTTCACCTGCTCTTGGATCTCACTCCCCTCCATACCAATTATTAGACAAATCCTCCCTAATTGCTTATCAGCTTGCTTTCATGCTGACTTTGAACCGCTCTCTGCAGTTACTTTGGCAGGAGATCCAGGCTGGCAGTAGCAATTCACATGGAGCTTCCCACCTCAACAAGAATGCCAAGTATCTATAAAAGGGCATATACCATCATACAGATCAAATTCACTCCAAAAACCACTCCAAAGAGAAAAGGTCCGAGGAGTAAGAGAAGTTCTAAAGCTCAGGATATCACATTACTAATCACTAGGTTTAATTTGTTTTGGTGCTGCTGCAGTGTAGACAGAAGTCAATTAGAACTTGGAAGCTCTTAGCTAATATGGCACTTGCAGTATTCTAAATACTACCCAAGGGATGAAACCATTTTAAGCAGCTGCTCACAGCTACTAAACTGATATTTTCCTCCCATTTGTTCCTCAGGTGGCACAGACTCTGGCAATGGGATTCTTTCTAACAGCTGGGAGTTTGCTTTTTCTGGTTTTTCCACCAATGATCTTCAGTTATGTGGAAGGTTGGAGTTACGGAGAAGGTTTCTACTTCACCTTCATCACCCTCAGTACCATTGGATTTGGAGACTATGTTGTAGGTAAAGAAACACATTGGTGTGCAGAATACCATTGCTCAAACCACTCACAGAATAACCAGCTTCAGTACAGTACCAATGTTGATGTTAGTTAATAGCATAATGAATATTGCTTGTGACTAGTATTTCTTGCTTTAACATCCACGCAAAGCAGTACAGGGTCAACTGAAGGTCAACAGGTATATTTATATATAGTCCTGCAGAGTAACGAGAAGAATGTAGCTTTGTGTGCCACTTTATAATAAGAACAATTATCTTGGTAAAGCCCAGCCTTTTTGCCTCAGAAATCATAAAGAGCTTCACTTATACTGAGAGAGAAATAGACTATATACTTATAACAAAGTATAACTTTTGTATAGATACATTCACAGTGCAACCTTTTTTTACAATTTGGTTACCATAACAAGTATCATTTACAACAGGGGTGTCAAATTCAATTGCACAGGGGGCCAAAACTCAAAGCACACTTTAGGTTGGGGGCCGAACAGGATAACCATTTATTGCCAGGCATGCTGCCTGCTCTGTTGGGCAGAGGGGGCAGCAGCGGTGGCCTACCTGGTGCTGCCGGCAGCACCGGGCATGCAAACTCCCTCTGCCCCATGGAGAAGGCAGCCGTTTGTTCTGTTGAGCAGAGGGGACGGTGGCGGCGGCCTGCCTGGTGCTGCCGCTCTTGTGCCACGCAAGCTGGCAACACCATGCTTGCAAACCCTCTCTGTCCCACGGAAAAGGCCGCTTCCTGCTCCATTGGGCAGAGAGGGGATTTGCCTGCCTGCTGCTGCTATTGCGCCGCACGAGCCGGGAACACCGGGCATGCAAACCCTCTCTGCCCCATGGAGAAGGCAGCTGCTTGCTTCATTGGGCAGAGAGGGGGCGGCGGCGGCAGCCTTCAGTGCTGCCGGCTCTTGTGCGGCACGAGCCGGGAACACCGGGCATTCATACCCTCTCTGCCCCACAGAGAAGGCAGCCGCCTGCTCCGTTGGGCAGAGATGGGACGGCAGCAGCACTAGGCATGCAAACCCTCTCTGCCCTACGGAGAGCAGCAGCTTCTGTTCATCCCACACGGCAGCCTACCCTGCAGGTATGCATAGAAGTCAGAGCAGGACTCCCCTGGCGCAAAGCTGAATCTGGACCTCCCATCCGCCCCTTCCACTCGGCTGCCTTACCCAAAGCATGACCCAGAGATGGGGCGGCTCTTGCAAAAAAACTCATGCAAAGCACCAGGCAAAAAAACACACACCAACTTCTGCCCGCAAGGAGATGCCACGGGACTTGGGAGGCGAGGGGAGTTTGCAAGTTTGCGTGAAGTGAAAGAGGAGGGCTTGCCCTTCTTTTGGCTTCTTCGGCAGATTCTTGGTGGACTCCATGGCCCCCTTTTTTGCATGGGATTACAGGGCTGGGGGCGTGTGTTTGCAATGCCGGTCAGCTCTCTTGCAAGGGAGAGGGAGATTATTTTTCCTTCTCCTTTTGGGTCTGCAACTTTGGGGAGGGGTGAGCGAGAAATTGCCCACTTACAAAGGATTGCAAAGTTTGCATGCAAAATCACTTCGGTTCCACTGGGAGGGAATCTCTTAGCCGGCTGGCTCTTTTGCAAATGCTTGGGGTTAAAACAACAAAAGCTGCAGAACTAAAGGGGAAACTGGAGGCAGCTGATGCTCAAGTTGCAGCCCAGGAGGCTCAGCTTGGAGCTGCTCTTCTCGAATGCCAAGGAGCCCCTCTAATAAATACACCACGAGTGTCCCCTGGGTGGAGTTCTCTTCTTGCAGTCACTTCAGAGAGCAGGTTTTATGCTTTTGCCAGAGAAGGCCCAAAGGGGACCGGAGAGAAGCAGCCGGGGCCCAAAAATGGAGCCAGAGCAGCCAGGAGAGGGAAGCCTGCCTGCCCACTCCCGCCCCACGCCTCTGCTTAGTGCTTACCATAGTTGCCTCCACTCCTTCGTCCCTCACTGCAGGGCTGCAAGCTTCCAGGCTCCATTTCTACTGGCCAGGCTTGTGTGTGGGTACAAGAGGCTCCCTTTGGTTGCAGCCTTTCCCCCGACTGCTCTTCCCTCAGGCTGTCCCTTCCCCAGGCTCCGGGACATCCCGGCTCCTCCCCAGGCTCCAGGCCTGCGGGCGGCAGACAATGGGGGGTGTTAAGCCAGTGCTGGGATTCAAACATTTTAGCAACCGGTCCCCATGGTGGTGGGATTCAAACTGTGGCGTAGTGCCAATGGGACTGGGTGAGGGCACAAGCAGGGGCGGGCTCAGGCATTCTGGGGTGGACATTCCTGGAAGCGAGGGCTGTGGCAGGACGCAGAGGCTTGTGCTGCGCCCCAGGTGCAGTTCCCCTTCAGCTTCCTGCCTCTAGATTCAAATAATCTGTTTAAAGTGTATTAAAAAAAGCAAAATATACCTAAAAGGTAGTGTATTATTTGTTTTTTATATAATTATATTGGATTGATTTTAAAAGATAATAACATAAGTAAGGAGAGAAACCAAAAAACTGGCTTTACAAGTGTTAACATTATTACAAACATATATCCTAATTTGTCAATCTCTCTCTCAACCCCCCAACTAAAACATCCTATATTACCTCCCTCCCTACTTTCTACTCCCCCTTCAGACTCCTATAACTACTTTATCTATTCCACTTGAAAGAAAACTAACAGAAGGAGAGATCCAAAATCCTTAATCCAAAGGAGTAGTTTAAACTCCTCTCTTTCCCATATAAATTTCAAGGGGAAAAAAGAAAATGAAAAATCTTTACCTATAATACTTTCCCAACCTTTATACCAATGAAGAAAAAAAATAGAATTACTATATATTGTATTGTTTCATACAGTTCATACACACATGGGGGGGCATGGGGGGCAGGGGGATGCAGGGGGCCCTGGGGGGCGATTTTGCATCCCCCACTTGATGAGATTTGTTGTACCCAGGGACAGAGATTACCCCCTTGTCCCTAGTGGAGTTAATCATTAATAACCGGTTCTCCGAACCAAGAAAATTTTAGTAACCGGTTCTACCGAATAGGTGCGAATAGGCTGCATCCCACCTCTGGTGTTAAGTGTGTGCTATCGAGGGCCAGGCCGATTTACAATACTTAACATTCAGTCAGAGCCTTTTACACAGTTTTTGTTAACACTACACCGAACAACATCTTTCCTCAGCCAGAGTCAGAGAGCAACTGTTTTCAACTGTCACCTTTAGAATGTTCGTTGAGATCTCCCAAAATTCCATGCTGCTGCTGCATGTGGTCTCACTTCCCCTTCATACTGTTATTAGATTAGATTAGATATTTAATTTATATACTGCCCTCCCCCGGAGGGCTCAGGGCAATGCACAACATAATAGAAAACAATAACATAGTAATACAATACAGTAGGTCAGAGCATAATAACATATACTGGTATATATACAAATACATTTTATATATTTATACCCTGGCTTTCTCTCTAGTGGCTTATATCATTCTTCCATCCTACATTTTATCCTGACAACAACCCTGTGAAGTAGATTAGGCTGTGAAAGTGGCCCAAGGTCATCTCCACCAAGCTTCCACAGCAGAGTGGGAATTTGAGCCTGGGTCTCCCAGATCCTAGTTTGACACTCTAACCATTTATCCAGTCATTCAGCACCATCATCTTTTCTTCTTCTAAAGCATGATTCCTTTATAAAATAATATAAAATTGCTCTAAGAAACAGAGGAGAAATATAGCACTCTGCACAGCTGGCTGCCAGCCATATCAGTGAACTGTACAGCAGATTTTGCACTGTGATTCTTCTGCAAAACCCACAAGACAGATGCTCAAACTCAGGCCTAGTCAACACATGTTCTATGTTTTGTTTTCAAAAGTATGTCTCTGCAAGTTATGAGAAAACAAGAACAGAAGCAGAAGAATATGTTTTCATTCCCTACTTTTCTCTACCAAAAGAGTCTCAAAGTGGGTTACAATCACTTCTCCCCCACCTCTGCCACCATAGTAGGCACCTTCTGAGAGAGCTGGGAGAGAACTGTGACTAGCCCATGGTCACCTAGCTCACTTCATGTAGAAGAGCAGGGTAACAATCACTGCTTGTGTGGAGGAATGGGGACTCAAACCTGGTTCCCAGAATAGAATCGGCCACTCTTAACCACACCATGCTGACTCTCAGCAGGGTTAAAAGCTCGAGCCTAGCCTACTCCTTTCTGTGCTACTTTTCCAACTACCGTTAAGTTTCATTTTTAATTTAGAAGCATTTTTAGAAAGCATGCTACTACCGCTGGAATCTACCAAATTATGCCCATTTAATTCTAGTGAGTGAATGGATCTCAGTTAGAGTACTTCCAGCACCTCATGACTGCTCTTCACTGGGTATAGCCTCACACTATCTTGCTCATCCATTATAGGAGCCTGGCAGATAACTGGGAGTTAGAATTATCCTGATGGATCACACCACAGTCAATGTAGTCTTTGTTCTGTCTCCAACCCTGCCCATACAGATGCTTCTATGAAACTTACAAACTGATTATGGTGCAGATAAATATATGTTTAATTACATTCTGTAAGCATGGGGTGGTGGGACACAACACAGTACAGCAGAGGTGTATCTAGGAAAATGGAGCCTGGGGAAAAAATCTGAATCACCCCCCGGCGTCCAGGTCTACCGCCAAGAGCCATCACCAGGTCTACTGCCAAGAGCCATCACCAGGTCTATCGCCTGGAGCCAGGAGGCCCAGGTCTACCATCCAGAGTCAGTGCCGGCGTCCAGGTCTACTGCCTGGAGCTGGCACTGGCACCCAGGTCTACCTCCCAGAGCTGACAATAACAGCCTGGGCCCAGCACCACCCCCACCCCCACCCCCGCACACACACATGATTAGATGGCAGGCACCCGGAGACATGTGATACCCCATGTCCCTCTGGCAGATACACCCCTGCAATACAGAAGAAAAATTGTGCTAATGCACATTGTGGGTGGCATAATACACTTGGGAAAAGTTGTGCAAACCTCTCTGTTGTGACTTGCTCTCATATCTCCCACCCAAACACCCACCCACCCACTTTTAATTGCCCACTAATACAATGGGCAGCTGCCTACAATAACATTAATGTGTGACTGAGGAAGTTACATTTTCTTCCTGAGCAAAGCTTTTTGCATTTACAGACTTATAGCACTATCCCAAGCAAAATTACCTCATTGTAATTTTACTGAATCCAGTAGACTTAGAAGAGTAGAACAGTGTTTAGGATTTCACTTTCAGTTACCTTAAGTAGATAGCCTGCTTTTAGAATATTTGCCCAGGATATTTATTAATAATTTAAATTTAATAGACTGCCCACCCCCAAAGGGCTCTGGGCGGTGTACAACATATTTAAAACCAACAGTATACAGTTAAATAACATAGACCTTAAAATCTACATTTTATAGTTGGAAGGCACATGATACAGAAAACCTGCAGAGATTAAGCAAGTCTGGGTGGCCTAGATGAGAGTCCTCCTGGCATCCCTATATAAACTGGAAGAAATGTGTATAAAAGAAATATCATAGAGGAAAGGTGGTAGTTAAATGAAAGAAGGACAGTTTTTAAATTTGGGGAAGCCATCCTTTAAATGGCAGAGATATATTTTCCATCATGTCATGCTTCCACTTTCCCTTGTAAATGGATACTAATTATTTTATTATATTACAGTTACAGTATGCACTTACCCCAAACTAGGCCCATTAATTTCAATTAGGCCTGTTTTAATCAGATTCTGTACTTCTTTTGTTCCATACCAATTTCCTGAACATCTCATTTTGTACTAATTCTGACCCAGCAGAATGTGGAATTCTCTTAGAGTTATGCTCCGAATGATCTTTTCTAACAAATCAGCTAAGAGATCAGTTTGAGTGCATATGGACACCAGACTATTCTTTCCGGTTCATCATCAAGGCTTGGGGACAATGAGATAGTGGCAAAGTCTAGGGGTGATCTAATATAGAATCCATCGATGGTGGAACTAGCAACTCTGGTGAGAAAGGGTGGCAACATTTGTGGGTTGAGTAGATTTTTACAAGACAAAACAGTTGTGGTCCAGTCAAAGTGAGCATCCTGGAAAATGTCACCCAATATAATGTGTAGGAAAATGCAGTGAGCCATATAAGTGGAACACTACAGATTGGATTCCATGGAAAAGATATACATATGCAAACGGAGGAAGTGATTTGTTGAAGGCTTTCAGTGCTGGAATCACTGGGGTGCTGTGGAGTTTCCGGGCTATATGGCCATGCTCCAGTAGCATTTTCTCTGGACGTTTCGCCTGCATCTGTGGCTGGCATCTTCAGATCTGAAACCCAGAAACCCCACAACATGCCTGAGGAAGTGATTGTTACAGGTTTTCCCCTCCCCACACTGTGGCAGCCCTTCAACTCCCCTCCCCCCTCATAGTGCTCTTGGAGATGCCCCCATCCACTGTAGCAGCATATTGAGGGGCATCTCAGGCTACAGTGGGAAAGATGAGGGGGGAAGCCATGCTTTTGGGCTTGGAATTTAGATTGGATCCAACACCTAATATTCATTGTGCATGATTTTTACATGTATACACATGTAATTTCATGTTTTCCATTCTACTGGGATATTATTTCAGATCACAGAGGAATAAAATCTTGTTTGTTTGATTTAAATCCCGTCCAATCCCCAAAGGGCTCTGGGCGTGTTACAAGCTTAGAACATTGAAATATGACTCTCAGCTCAAACTGGCTGAACACAACATTAACAACCAGTGACCCATGCTGGAAAATGATATGTGTCTTCCATGTGTTTTCTTCCTAGGCACAGATCCCAACAAGCACTATATCTCAATATACAGAAGCCTGGCAGCAATTTGGATTGTTTTTGGCTTAGCTTGGCTTGCTCTGATCTTCAACCTAGGGGCTAACCTGATGGAGAAGTTCCTGCAACTTAATTGGCAAAGGCGTGATCCAGGCACTGAAGAGACCCCTGTTGCCAAATTAGAGGAAACCCCTGATCATCCCAGGATCCATATACCCAGCTGAGAGTGGCTAATGGACTGGCATCTTTAAAAAGAAACAGAAAGCACTTCCATGCCCCCTTCCCTTATGCCTACAGAGCAATGTTTGCAGGTTGGTTTTGTATCAAACCCATAAGGGAAAGGTGATTTTTCAGAAGAAATCCTTGACATTGTGAAGAGAACAGGCATGAAGCCTTTGAAGCAAAATGAAAGGGAAATGCCTACATGTTTTGCACCCAAGTAACCCTTCAAAAATTTCTTCACAGGCTATGTGCAACTATTAGATTATATCATCAGGGATGGTTGGTTCCATTCTGCTCTGCAGCTGTTCGACACAGCTGGCTCCAGAAGGAGTGAAAGGCTGCACCATTAGCGCTGCTGCAGATCCTTTGTAGGAATGACTTTTTTCTCCGTAGCAGATAAAATGAAAAACAAGGAAAGCCACCACTGCTGGCTTTCCTCTTCCCATTAAAAAAACTGTTGTTGCACTCTCATTCAATTGCTTTGATCTTTATGTATGATGACTATGTCCTTAAGGCTACATAGGCCAGACTACAAAAGATTTTTTTAATGCCAAAATTCAAGAGTTCTGAGGAACATCTTTAAAGGGAGAGGGGAAAACAATATGTTATGGAAATTCTTATATCTGTCCCATCTTACATGGATGCAATTCATGTGTCCCCATGGCAGGAAGCAGGATAAAAATGGTTGTAATATGTAAGTAACTGCAATAAAATAACAAGTTTTTTTGGAGAACAGCACCCCATATACATTCTATAGTCATTGTGTATTTATTCCAGTGTGGCTAAAATGAACTGAGTTGATACAGCTTCAGCTCTTGGTAGATTGTTCCGTTAGCTTGCTACTACTCCAAAATGTTCTAGTAATTATGCTGGTTTGTAACTCATCAAGACTTTCCCAATCCTTATTTATTTTACTTCATTTCTGTTCCTCCTTAAACACAGCAGATGTATTCAATGGTGGGATTCAAATCATTTAACAACCGGTTCCGGTGGTGAGATTCAAATCATTTAACAACTGGTTCTGCCGTAGTGGTGTGAACCTGCTGAATCCCACCACTGGATGTATTCCACTTGCTGTTCTGCCATCAAGTTTACCCAATGCATAAAGGAAACAGAGAAATTATAAATGCAGTCTTAGGCATACTTCATGGAAGTAGGTTCCACTGAATTCATTGGGATGTACTTCTGTGTAAACCAAACTCCTGTGCCATCCCTCACATTCAAGGATGTGAAAAAGTACAACGCATCCCCCCACAATACACTTGACTTTGAGTATAAACATAATTTTCATTTGCTTAACTGACCAGATTCACTTAGGCCGTTTCCGGCAAGACGGCTCTTTTTATACTCTGGGACGGGAAAAACGCCAGTCTCCCTTAGGGGAGCCATTCGCGACAGGCAGCGCCAAGCTGCAACGCAGGCAGCGCTGACCTGACTGCGCCCCCTCCCCCTCGGGCAGCTGCCAGGGTCGCCTTCTAAACAACAACCCTTTTTTAAAGGGTTGCTTTTTTCCCCGCTAAACATGCGTTGTTCCCTCGCGATGCGGTGCGAATCCACACCGGGCCGAAACATGTTAGTTTCCCTTCGCCCATTTCACCATGTTCAGCGCCTGCTTGCCTTTGAAGTTTCTTCCTCACTGTCCTCCGACCCCTGGAGGTCGGAGGGCAGCGTGGGCGGGGCTTCAGAGGCCAGCAGGCCGACGATGGGGACACGGTGAGTGGGACGGGGAAGGGGGCAGAGGCGGCTCCATGCGGAGCCGCCTGTCCTCCGCCGGCCTCTCCTGAGGCCGCACGCACGCTTGCGTGCGAACGGCCTCCGCCCCCACGCTGGCAGAATTCTTGCCGGCGTGGGGGCGCCTCGGGGGCCGTGCGGAAACGGCCATCCTTTAACAGTTGTTGCCTTGTATTTCTATGACTCTGTGGAATGGATAGCCATGAATGGACAGCCATGAATGAATGGAAGGAGATTCTTCAAACTTTGTCCCCATTAAGAATATCAGATGGAGAGTGCTTGGAGAATGTGATGAATGGACAAGATTCCTTTGGAGCCACTTCCTTCCTCAGAATTGCATGAGGATGGACTACTTACCATTAGAAGTACTCTCTCTGCCAAAAACAAAAAGAAGTTCATTTTTACATAATGTCATTTGGTTCTGGCAAATGTTTATATTGGTATTGCTCTAAACAGAGTTTATTTTTAAATAGTTGCAAAGTAAAACTCTATTTTAAGAAAAAACTTGAAATTTTCCAAACAGCAACCACAAAGATGATAGAAGATAGATGCACACACCCAGAACTGCCATTTATACTGTATATCCTGAATTAGCTCAGTTTCTCAAACTGAAGCTTCAATCCTCTGTGTCCCCCGTATCTACTAACCTACTCATGAATTGTCCTACATTCTCCACATTATAGTGTGCTATATTATTTATTTATTTATGATTTGATTAATATGTGCCCTTCTACACGGTGTGCCCAGGGTAGCTTATATTCCTATAAGCTACCCTGGGCCCACCGTGTAGAAGGGAACATATTAATCAAATCATAAATAAATAAATAATATAGCACACTATAATATAGCACACTATATCCAGATAATATAGCACACTATATCCAGAGGCCAGGAGCACACTATATCCAGATAATATAGCACACTATATCCAGAGGCCAGGAGCAGACAATGTCCGCATTGTGAGGCAGCACCTAATAAATTAGTTTGCATGAGAACTGTCAGTTTGCTCATCATCTGAGACCAGTTCACCCTTAACTCTCTTGGGCATTTCTTCAGTAAGCCTCAGTAAGAAAGGTGGACTATAAATCAGCTAAACAAATAAATTAGCAATTCAACACAACAGTCATTTTTTCCCCAAGTCAATCTGGTTGCTGACACTAGATCGTGAGATTCTGCCCTTCTTGCCCTTCCACCTCTTGCCCTTCCACCCAAATGCCTTCAAGTTCTATTGGGGATGTGAATTTTACCATGACATCCTCTTCTGCTACGGTAGCTTTGTTTGTGTTTCCAACCCTGCTTCCTAGTGCTTTTTGTTTGTCACATGGAAAGAGAAAAAGGAAATTATTGACCAGTTTCTGTCAAGTTGAAAGTACACTGGTTATCAAGTATAAAACTGGTTGCTTGGAGCCCCACAAGAGAGACAGTGCCAGTAAGAAATTTAAAGTACTTTCTCCCTTTCTCCTAATGCATATCTTGCAGACTTTAGGAACAACTCCTACATCTTCATATATACAAGAAATATTTCCCCTTTCTCCCATATAAGACTGTCCTGAACAGCCATCAGTCCATTCTGAAAAGCCATCTCCCATATAGGACTGCCCTAAAATACTCTGTAAATTACAGTTCCCAAACTCCAGGTGGTGGCTTGAGACCTCCTAGGATTTGCAGTTCCCATGGAAAAAATTACCAGTTTGGAAGGTGGAGTGTGGCATTATCCCCCACCGAAGTCTCTCCCACAACACCCCCCTCCTCATGTTTCATCCCCCCAAATATCCAGGTATTTCCCAATCTGGAGCTGGAAACCCAAAATGAGTGTGAACTGAAACTGCACCTCCAGTTCCTAAACCTAAAGCCAAAGTCTAGAAATGCCTTTAGAGTGAGGATTTCCTTACTTGTCACCTCCTTTCAACATCTAGTGCCTTCATGGGCTCATTGGGCTGAACCGAGGCAACTGGGTTAAATAGCTGGACTGCCACAGCAGGAGGATCAAGTTCCGTCATAGGCTAATATTATTCTCGTGACTAAATTTCTGCAAAAGTTGCACAATGACCTCTTTGCTATAAGTAGCAGTTTCTTCCTGAAAGCAAGCATATGGTATATTTATATTATTTATCTCATGGACTGGAGCAATAGCATTGTTCTTGCATATCCGCACAAGTGAGCTGTTTCATTTAAAGTGCCACGGGACTTTTCTTTTGCTATCACAATCCTTTGGAATTACTAAATTGGCTTTAAGCTTCAGCAGGCAGCTAGGCAGTCTCTCTTCCTCTTCACCTACTCTTGGGTCAACAACAACCTCCCCACACGACCTGTTCAAAATCACAGGAACACTAGTCCTTTTTTTAAAAAAAAAATCAATTTGGGAAAGGGCGCGTCTGATGCCTGCACAACTCCTCCCAAGCCAAGCGCCGGGCAGAGGAACTCGATTTTTCTCCGAAGCAGCAGCCCCGCTCCAGAGGGAACTTGGGGCCGCCCACGCGGCTCCTTCCTTTTCCCCGCCTTCCCAAGCAGTCTGGCGCGCCGTCGAAAGTTTGCCCGGCGGCTACCCGAGCGGAGAGATGTGTGGCGGCGGCCAAGGAAGAGACTGTGGTCGCCGGACGCCGCCGGGAGCCGCTCCTGAGGCAAGACGACGACGCTTTCCCACCACGCTGCTGCTGCTGTGCGCCTACCTGGCTTACCTGCTGCTGGGCAGCGCCGCTTTTTGGGCTATGGAGGGGCCGGTGGAGCGCGACACGGCGCTGAGGTTGCTGCACCAGAAGTGGCAGCTGTTGGACAACCACACGTGCCTCGACGGGGAAGCCCTCGAGCGCCTTGCCAAGGTACTCCCCCCGACAGGCCAGCCGGGGATGGGGGGAGCAAGTCACGTGGGGAATAATGCCTTCGGGACAAGGGCGGGGGAGCATCCGATGGTGGGGACAGTTGGTGAATTAGGGAATCCTCTAAGACAGGCAGGTGCCTGCAGCTCTACCCCTTCAGTTCCGAGCTGTGCAAGTGCTGGTTGTGGTTTCTCAGTCCTGGGGCGGTTTGCACCTTTCTTCTCCCAGGTTCTAAGGTGGAAAACAGATGTGTGGTTTACCCCTTAAAGAACACTTGACTGGAAGGAAGGAATCCCTTGGGAGAATTAACTGGCCTTGAACTCTATTAGGTTGACTGGACTGAGACCTGAAAAATCTGAGAGAACGTTTTTGGGAGGTAAAAGGCAGGCTGGTAGAAGATCCCAATTATTTTCCTTTGCAACTAGTTCAAAGGCTAGGATGAGGGTCACCATAGCCATTTGGGAAGAAAGAGTGTAAGAGCATCCTCACAGTAAGGATTCTGCCCTCCGGAATTCCCTGTGATGAATGGGAGGCAGCCTGCAAAGAGAATAAAATCTGCTTTTTTTTTTTGAAACTTGCTAAACAGCCGGCAGGCAAGGTATGCTAACAAATGCCTTGGTGACCCACCTGGCATCTGTTAATTGTTCTGATTCTTACTTTAGCCTGTGAAGGCTTGTGCTATAATAAATCATTTGGTCTTTAAAGGGCCACAAGCCTTGACTTTGTTTTTTAGACTTTGGTCTGATTCAGCAAGGCATTTCTTGTGTTCTAGAATGCATAACTGGGATCACTTAACACAGATTTGTCAAAACAAAAAGGAGTCTTATGACTCCTTGAATACTTATTGAATCATATGTTTTTGCCAAGTGGGCTGTGGCAGATTAATAGTGTCTTAACTCTAAGGAAATCCTGGGTGTGCACTCTTTCTTGTAAGCTTTAAACAAGTTGTGGATCACAGGGCTTGCAGTTAAAGTAAAAGAGCAGGTGACCTGATCCAGAAAGTAAAAAATGTAACTATATAGGAGATAGTGTCAGTAGTTAGGAGAGGATGAAGGGAATTGGGATGATTTTACCCACAACTCCAGATAGTCGTGTGACTTGATGTATTTGATTAATTGCAAGTTTTCAAGCTGTGTCTTAAAATGAATTCCAGCATAAGGTATTGGATAATTGTTCATAAGCAATTTAGGCCTCGTTTAAAAATCCTAAAGTTAGAAGGTAGGCAGAAGGTATGCCACACTGAAAGTGGAGAGGGTCTCATTTTTGAATGCTCACCTGTCTAAATGATGGGTCCTGCATATGGGAAGCCAGCACAGTAAGAAACAGTCTGCTGCTGTGCTGGTTTCTTTACCTGCTGTGCTGATTTTTTTTGTTACTTGCATGGCACACATACCCCCTTTGCACTCAGAAGTGGTCTGGATTATTCTGCCTCCTCATTCTGTTAAACGTAGGCTCAATGTAAACATGGCTGTGACAGGCAAGAGGACCTCATCTGCGCAGGACTGAGAGCACTTCCTAACGTCTGACTTAAATTCAGTCCTTAGCCATTATGCTTACAACTTGAGCACACCAGCACAACTTTCGTCCCAACTACAGTCATGCTATAGTACTGTATAAATCCCAAACACTATTTATACTACTCATAGCAGCAGCATCTTGCTGATCCATTCTCCCCCCCCCCCCCCCTTATGGTGCTAGATGTAGCTTTGGTCCATTCACGGCTTTTTTAGCCACTTCCCCATCTTGATCTAATGGCCTTCTGTTAGTGGTTGGCTTATCTTCATGAGCACCATTCAGAAAATCTTGTAATGCTGTTTGATTGGGCAGCTCTTCCTGCTAAAGATTCTGGCAGCTGGAGTTTGGCAGTGTGTTTATTTTGTGGTGGTGATAATTTTTTATTGTCTTTGTGGTACATTTTGTGAGATGCTGTGGCTCCTCTTCTTGCAGGGTGGAAAGACAAGATGTAAAACAAGCCTAGATAATAAAAATTAACTAATAAATAAATACATTGCATACTAATGAACAGTCTATTCCAGGGGTAGGGAACCTGCGGCTCTCCAGATGTTCAGGAACTACAATTCCCATCAGCCTCTGTCAGCATGGCCAATTGGCCATGCTGGTAGGGGCTGATGGGAATTGTAGTTCCTGAACATCTGGAGAGCCGCAGGTTCCCTACCCCTGGTCTATTCATAAAACTGTGGATATAAGCCCAGTTCAGTTACCTGTCGGGCTTGTTTCTGTATGTTGTGTTTGTTTTGTATCTTAACTGGGTTCAGGGGAGGCTGGATTAACATTTCCAGTTTTGTTCCATCTCATGTATTGACAGCCCTATTAGGGAACATGACATGGCCCATTAGTTTTCAAAGCTGTTGATAGAGACAGATGGGTGTATTGGTACCACACGATTTCCTTGCAGCATTTTACATAGATAATAACAGTAGAGGGCCTGATTAGATCCTGGAAGCTGGACTTAATAAACATCATGAGAGTGCTGTTTTACATTTTTTTTGATCCTTGCATTTTTGTTGAGGAGATGAGTAGCTCACCAGTTTATGTGACTTGGCAGTTGTTGAGAGCAGAAGGGTAGCAAAACATTCCAGTGGTAAGGTAGAGATGCATGTCAAAAGAAGACTGCCATAGTGTAATTACTGATCAGTTGCAATGAAGTGAATTCTATAGTAGTAGAAGAAGAGTTTGGATTTATACCCCATCTTTCTCTCCTCTAAGGAGACTCAAGGTGGCTTACAAGCTCCTTTCCCTTCTTCTCCCCACAACATATGACCTTGTGAGGTAGGTGGGACTGAGACAGTTCCAAAGAACTATGACTAGCCCAAGGTCACCCAGCAGGAATGTAGGAGTGCAGAAACACTTCTGATTCACCAGATAAGCCTCTGCCACTCAGATGGAGGAGTGGGGAATCAAACCTGGTGTAAAGATCTCAGTGGTGCTGAATCTCTTCACAGCCGTTTGGCCTTGACTGGGTTCCCTGGCACGGGCGACGGGCCAGAATCCGCAGCAACCACACTGTTAGAGGGCTTATCTCATAGAGTGAGATGAGAATTCCGTTCCCATGAGAATGGGACTGGAGACACTGGGAGGGGATGGGACAAGGGGGTTATATTCTCTGTAGCTTGCCGTGGAGGCCCCATTCCAGTCATGCCGCGGTGTATGAGCTTTCTAAGATGTCTGAATAAAATGGTCTTTCAACCAAAAGCCTTCATATTTCTGCCTCGCTGGAATTCCTTACATTATGACTGGAATCTATCTTTATTTTCTTTTAACACTCAGTGGATCTCTCGGTGCTTTTAACACGCAGAGATTGGAATATTCTTCGAAATCTGTGGAAGGCGCCGGGTAGCCCCCATAGAGGGTTCCCGGAGCCTTCCCTTCCTGATTCTGAGGAACCAGTGGGGAACGGGGTCTCGCTGGTGACTCTCTCCGGCCCTCGCTCCAGCATGAGTTCTTCCCTACTTCGCTGGGATGAGGGGATGCTGCTGCACTCATGTGGATTTGCATGGAGTCGCTTTGGGGCTGCTCTATGGATCGAGCCTGTGGGATCGGATTCTCACCAGCTTCCGTGTGGGATTACAAAACCCCAGATGCAACCTGTTTTCGAAGAGATGGGTCTGACTACACTTCATGCAGCCACCCAGGAGTCAATTGAACGGTATTCTTGACTCATACTTCGATGATGTTCTGGCGATCCCCCCAGTGGCAGAGCAGCACAGGCCCGCCCCAAGTCCACAGCTCTAAAACCGGACGCGATTTAGATCAGGATCGGGTGGATCGGGAGGGGTTTCCTGCGTCGTTCCTCAATCTGGATTTCCAGCCCCGGCCTGTAGCAATTGATGCCAGAGGCTTCCCATGGAGCCGGGCTGTGGAGCCGCTTCGAGGACTTCGGAGGAGTTACCATCCGAGAGGAGTGAATCTGGAAGAAGACCTTGACTCCCTATCCAGATTTATTTCCTCCTGTCCAGAGAAAGTTGGGACGATGAAGTGGCTGTAGACTGCCGATGATAAAGAGGCATGGGACCGAACGAGACTCTGGGAGGAGGAACGCCAACAGCTGCAAAAAAAGATCGGGAATGCCTGCAAAGGAACCGATGAACAACAATGCAAGGATCGCCCAACTCGAGCTGAACCGGCCAAAGAAGCGTAACGCAGTATCAGCAGAACCTTATTGGTCCATGACAAGGTCTTGATCACTCCAAGCTGGATCTGGAACGCCAGCTACAAAGCATTAGGGCTATCCAAACGAGCGAAGCTGACTGGCGCTATTCAACGCGATGGAACAAGCAAAACTGATCGCGGAAAAAATGGCCTTTACATGCGCATCAAGATGCCTTTTAACTCGCGAAAGAAAGAGAATTTCATCGCCTTGGAGCAAGAGCTGAAGAGGCAGCTGGATTACGCATGGCAAGAACCTCGGCCGGTGCTTACACTTCGGCTTCAGAGCTGCTTACCACCGCTTCCCTGCCATGGGGTCGACGCTTCGCAAGGTCCTACTTCAACTTCCGCTGCCTCCTTTCGCCGGAGGAACGACGTGCAAGGTCCCGCTTCTACTTCCTCAACTGGCGTAACTCAGCCGTGCCCCTGCTCTCCCAGCCCCACCGCCCTGGAAGCCGCTAAACTACAGCCCCAGCGTGGCCCTAAGAGCTATTGAAAGAGGATATTATAGGCCTCTATCTCCTGCCCGCTTTTCGACGGACCGCTTCTAAACCCTCCCTACTTCATCCTGCAACTGGACGACATTATTATGGAGGAATTTTGGATGATTTGTATCGCTTCCTGAACGCGGAAAGATATGTATTACTCCGGGTCCGGCTCTTTGGATGGGTGGCTGCTGACTGGTTTGTGACTCTTTATGAATTGCGTAAGCTGATGATATTTCGACAGTGGCCGGATTTCTCTAAGCCCACGCGTCAGTTGCCTAAGATCCGGATGCTGAAAACGGCCATTCGGTAATTGTTAAAGTCCATTCAGCAGGGCAACCGCTTTTACCGAATTCTGTAACCGCGGAATCTGTATGCTACTTCAAACTTCCTCCTGACTGGCCTCCGGAACGCATGAAATGTGAATACTTCTTTGAGGCTATGAATACCAAACTTCGAGACAGTGCTCCTCCGGCTATCCCTATCCCGCGACCGCCGCTGAGTGGATCGATCTGGGATCACAAGTAGCAGCCTGTTCAGAGTACGCCATACCGGGGACGCTTCACGTCCAAACTCACCACGTTGCCCCAACAACTCGCAAACTGCGCCCAGCCGCTCCACGGAGACCACATCTGAACGCCGTCGCCTGGGATTATGCCTCTATTACGTGGTCCTGGCCATCTGGCTAACTGCCCCAAAACAGAAGCCCGCCGCTCCGTCTCACGACTCTCTGCCAAGCCTTCCATCGAAGTCTGCCTCCCCCCCAGGCTCGCCCAAAGCCACCATCGAGGAGGACTGAGGAGGGGAAGTGGCGGTTGTCTATCTTCGCTTCAGCGGACACATGGGACCTACTCCAGATTCGTGGAGCGGGAAGGTAGCCACTTCCATTACTTATTCAAGCCTTCTTTTAGCCAACCCTGCCAAGCATACACGATTATAGCCTCCCTACTGCTGGATTCTGGCTGCTCCTACTGCTTAACGCGCGTCGCAGGTAGCTGAGGAACTTGGCTTAGACCGAATTCTAGTGAAGCCTATATTCCGCTTACTCAAATGGATGGCAACCACTTGGAGCCGGAAGGCCTGGCCCGATTCAAAACGCGAACCTGTTTTGCTCCGCTGGCGCTGACCATTGGGAAAAAATTAGTTTCGTTTCTTGCTCCAGTGGCCAAACACTCCATTGTCTTGGGCATGCCATGTTGTTATTATATGAGCCAAATATTATTTGAAAGAGCCACCTCAGAATTACTGACCTTTCCCGCGGGGAGCACATGAAGTGGGGAAAACCCGCCTTCCAAATGACATTGAACCGCTGGCTTCCACCGCTTTACACACGCCGCGACTTCTAATCCCAATCGATATCCCACATTAAAGTTATAAAGATCTGGCCAGGGTGTTTCAGGAGCAAGAATGCGATCAGTTACCCCCCCATAGAGATACCGATTGCAAAATCATTTTGCAGCCCGGAGCTCAACTGCCCAAGGGTAGAATCATCGATGAGCCCTACAGAAGAAAAGGAGTCTGCATTGGATAAGAATCTGGCTCGCTGATTCATACGACGAGCCACCAAACACACCCATGCCGCCTCTGTTCTGTTTGTAAAGAAAAAGATGGCTCCTTTGAGACTTTGTACTGATTATCCGGATTAAAATGCTGTTTCCATGTCCAACAAATATCTCATGGCTCCTTAATCAAAGACCTTCTTAGGATGCACTTTCGGGCAAGGGCCGGATTTTTTACTAAGTTGGATTTAAGAGAGGCCTATTTGCCAGGGTCAGTCAGAATTGGCGGAAGCGCTATGAACATTTAACAGCTGCTTAATACTAAATTTGGACAATATGAATACTTTAATAATGCTATCTGGGTTTGGTTGAGCCTCCCCGAGCTTTTATGGCCCTAATCAATGAGGTTTTGCAAGATTTATTGTATAAAGGGTGGTCGGGTACTTAGATGATAAGTTCTTGATTTATTCACAAACTATGGAAGAGCATGAGGCCCTGGTTCGAGAGGTGTTACAACGCTACTTGATATCAATCTCTTCACGAAATTGTCAAAAGTGTTGCTTTCATCAGTCCTCCATAGACTATTTAGGCTATCGGATTCTCACCCCGACGGCTTAAAAAATGGATCCTGCAAAAGTAGACGCCGTACTTCAAATGGCCTGCCCTTCACCAACAGAAAAAGAACGGCAATCCTTCCTTGGTTTTGCCAATTTCTATCGCGGATTTTATACCTCAATTCTGCTAAAACTGGCCCTTCTTCCGCTCACAGATTCTTTTACGCATTCAAAGGCAAGGATTCACAGGCTGCTAAGCTCCGCCTCTCCTTCGGTTCAGGGACGTCAATCGGGCATTCCAGCATCTGGAAATCAGCTTTCACTACCGTAACCCATTTTGAAACACCCCGATTCCGAATCTTCCTTTCAGAAGCGTTCACGTGGATGCATCGACAAGGCGCCAGCCGCCAGCCCTCTTTGCAGAGAAATAAAGATGGTAAACTTGTGCCGCAGGCTATTTCTTAATATCCAAAAGTTTTCGGCTCTTGAGCTCAACTGACCGTAGGGGATAAAGAGACTGTTGCTATCAAGGTATGCCATGCACTCATGCGTCACTGGCTTGAGGGGGCCAAACATCCCTTCCAAGCTCTGGTCGATCATAAAAAATTTACCGCCTCTTCTGGCAATTTCTCAAAATGTCCGCTAAGCAGCTACGCTATTGATTTTTTCTCCTCGCCTTTCTCCTTCACCGGGCCCATTTTTTTCCCTGGAAAAAAACCAATAAACTGGCTTGATGCGCTGTCTCGCTTTTCCCGAGGGGGGGGCGTAATTCTTCGTTACTTGTGATATCCCGCTAAGATCGCGTTTCCTCCTCCCAACTGGGTATGGCTGTCATCAGGGTCACAGACTTCCGCTTCCTCCTCCCCCCTTCGCTTCATTCTGAGTATCGCCTCCCTTCCCGCGGGAATCCTCGAGAGGCTGGCCCGCGAACTTCCTTCCAGCGGAGGAAGGAGACTTCAGATACGCTTTGAGGATGGCGTTTGCCAAACGGTTCCGGATGCAGCATACGCGTTTCCTCCTCGGCAAGCAGGTTCTCGGCTTCCGCCACGATGCCAGGTCGGCTGGACATTTTGGCTTCCTCAAAACGCTACATCTGGCCCGTCGCCAGTTCTGGTGGCGCGCCATGCGCAAAGACATTGAGACTTATATCAAGGGATGTTCGGTCTGCGCTGAGGCCAAGTCCTTTCTAAGATGTCTGAATAAATGGTCTTTCAACCAAAAGCCTTTTATTTCTGCCTCGTTGGAATTCCTTACACCTGGTTCTCCAGATTAGAATCCACCTGCTCTTAACCACTGCATCATGTTGGCTTCCAACTGTTCTTTAGAAGACAAAAATCCATATATTTCAGGCACAGGTATTTGCTTGAGTTCCATTTAGTAGGAAAGTTCAAAGAGTCTTCCATAGACAGCTTTATGACTACTAGAAAATTTACAATCCGGCCAGGAAAAACTAAACAGCTGAGCAATAGAAGCCATCCAGCCCTTGGAAACTGATAATAAGACTGGCTTTGAGAAGGAGAGGATCTTCTCAATGTTTGTAAAACTCCTTCTCTGGAAGAAGTTTCTCTTCGCAAATAAAAAAGAAATTGTACTCTGGAGAGAGAGTAGGCCAATGCTGCTTCAATAGTTTCAGTTTGAGTTTTTGCTGTGAATGAGTTTACGCAGAGTTTTTGCTGTGAATGAGTTTACTAGCTCAGTTCCTTCAACTTGATATTATATCTTAAGCATACTGGAGAAATTAACAAGACTCTCTGTTATAATCCAGGAATCCAAATTAAATATTGGGTAGAGAAAAGTAGAGAACAGAAAAGAAAAACAGCAAGAAAGAAAAGGGGGGAGGCTGCCTATAGCTTTTCTTCTACTGTCTAGATGTCAAAAGGAAGATGTACTAATCAAATTTACCACCCCCCCATCACATTTAGAGGCCCTTTTGGGAGGCTAGGCGTACAATCACTCACCTAAGCCTGCTTAATAAGCTCTCAGTGGGAGACACTGGGAGCACTTCTCAAAGGCTCCTATGACAAGGTGCCATCTTCTCCAACTCCCTAAAAGAAAATTAGTCTTGATGTCTGCAGTCGTTATTCCCAAGTTTAGATGTCACCCTTTCTGATCTAGATCAGTGCAAGTAGTGGGAAAGCTAAGGCTGCAGTCCTATGTGCACTAATGAGGAGTAAGTGGGAGTTAATTCTGAAGACCTGCCCTTACACTGTTAGCATATTTACTGAGAAAGAAGGATTTTCCTGATTTCTGCCACCTGTTAATAGGCTAAATGAACATGTATCTTGTTGAATGATCACTTCAGGTTAAAAGAGGCTTTCGTGCTCAACAGCCAAAGTGAAGTGGGATATAAAGGTGTTAAGTCATGTTTTGTTTTTCACCTCAGTTCTCCTGAATTGAATGTTCTTCTGTGATTATCAGTATACCATTTCTGGCTTTGCAAAATAAACAGAGCTGGCACCTGCAACATAAGAGGATTTTTAGACATTATGTGATACATGACAATGACAAGCACTGGTGTGGATCAATGAGGAAGGATAAGGGTTATAGCCGCTGCATCAATAAAACAGAATTAACAGTCCTTTTCCAGTGCAATATTGCTGCTGGTTCTTTAGATGATAAAAAGTGCTGGATTGGCCCAATGGTTAGGATATTCTGGAGCTACCTACTATTCACGTTCTTTGGTGTAATTATCAGCTTCTGGTGTGTTCCATATCGTGACTTAATCCTTAACAGAATCTTGCTTACTTATGAAGAGCAGCTACTCATGTTTAGCTTGATGGCTTCTTCAAGCTCTTGTGGCTCTATTGTTTCTTCCACGCAAGACAGTGTCTCCAAAAATCTGCTTATAATAAACTCTCAGATGACTAAAAGCACAGGAGAAAGTTGAGTGGAAATGTTTTCTTCTTTTCTGATCCTGAATAACCAGAACTTGGGAATAATAAGATAATATTTAAGATTCTAGAAGCATCCTTACTTCAGGTTTCCTTTTTAAAATGTCATGTATAATCAAACTGTGAGATGATCAACTAAGTCCTTATTCACAAAAGGCAGCATAATATCCACTCTTTATTTGTGGAGAAATTAAAATGGCATGGCTGGAAAGGGATAGGTATACTGCTATTTACCCATTTTTGTAAAGCTACATGCCATCTCATGCTAAGAAAAGAGCTAGAAAGGCTTTCCCTCTCTATAATGCTGAAAAACTCTACCTTCAAGAGTCTAATGCTATAATAAAAAATCAAAATTTCTTAAAAATGGAAGATACTGCTGTGTATATGACTGGAGGGGGGCATGCTTAACCTTGCTAGTGCTTGTTATTTTTAAGCATCAGATTGGTACAGCAGGAGGAAAGTCTAGTATAAAGCATTAGTTTGCATTGTTCATATTCACAGAATAACCACTATTCAGTGCCCATATTATGTCCACTTTTCATGGGGCAATTGCATTGCTGCAATCTTTAGGGGAAGGTGCAAATTTTTCCAGGTACAAAATGTTGCACTTGTATGCTCGGAAAATTAAATATGCCTGTAATGGAAGTTCTGCCTTGAGAAAAAGTAATGCATGAGAGTTAACACCTTTGTATTTATTGTATTAGGAGAAGATTGTGTGGAAAGATTTGCCCTTGAGTAGTGATAAGCTAGTCAGATCTGTTGCATCTGTACAGAATATAAGCTGGTACATGTAATATATGTTTATCTGCTAGATGGACTTAAATGTCCAGATGTGGAAATGTAAGTAGCTGCAGGAAACTGCTGATGATCGGTATATATTTTGAGGAGACAAGATGTCATGTGCACAAGTGAAAGTTAAAAAAGAAGAAGCATTACTTGTGTCAAATCAAAACCATCTAACCAAATGAAGTTGGCTGCTTCCCAAGATTCCCCCACAAACATTCCCCCTATTTTTCTAGCTGGCATCCTTAAACTGGAAATCTTAGGTATTGAATCCCATTGTAGGTATCCATAGTATTCCTGTACTGAGCCATTGGGATTGGCTAAATGACCTCCAAGGCAGAGGTGGGATTCAACCAGTTTGCACTGGTTTGGTAGAACCGGTAGCTAACCAGTTGTAATCCCACCACTGGCAGGGGGGTGGGCACCGTGGGGCCAAGCCGGCTCCTGGACCGGCCTGCCGCAGCGGCGCTTGCTTGAGCACCATCTCCCCAGCCTTTGTTCAGGCTGCCTCCTGCCCTGGGGAGGGCAGAAGATGGCCTGAATGAAGGCTGGGGTGGCAGGAGCTGCACTGCAGCGCTTACCTGAGCCCAGCATCCTCAGCCTTATTTCAGGCTGCCTCCTGCCCTGGGGAGGGCAGGAGATGGCCTTAACGAAGGCCAGGGGGCAGGCCTCACCAGGAGCTAAGGCTGTGGTGCAATCGGCGGGCGGCCAGTCCCTGGCATGGCCTTCCCTCGCCTCCCCTTCCGCCTGCCCAACTTTGGAAGGGGGCGCCCTGCACAGCACAGCAGACAGGTAAATAAGGGGGAGCGCAGCAGGGGGGCCAGGGGGCGAACCGGTGGTTGGGATTTTAGAATCCCACCACTGCTCCAAGGTACCTTACAACTGTAATACTCAGTGACTATGAAGTGGAGCTTTTAAACTTGCAAAACATCTACTCTGGTGCTATATCAATTCTCTTGGAAAGTGAAAAAAAATCAAGCTTTGCATGAAAGCTTTGCATGAAAGCTTTGCATGAAAGCTCAGACATCTCAGACAAGTTTTGCATTAAAACTCAGACATCCTTCCTGTATACAATAATAGACCAATGATCCTTCTACATCTGTACTGTCTATTATTTCTGGGGTGTTTTCCACATGGGAACTGACTGTGGCTGCCAATACATGACAGCAGTAACACAATTTTCACAGGGCAAATTTCCCTGCTCCAGTTCCCCAGCACCACCCATTCCCCCTGCCCCACTTGTGGCCAGCTGGACTTTTCTGTTTCTTTTTTAAAAATCAGCATTTGACACATGATTTTATAATAGTCTATATAATGTTCTTTGAATTCCCAACTTTCATTTTAAATGGAGAAATCTCATTCCAGTCATTGTAAGATGTACCTTCCCCTTATATATCCACAATGAAAGGGGTTAGACTTTCAGAAAATGAATGCAGGGAGTTCAGAGAACCAGATATGCAGGTTATTATAACATTGTAATAATATTCAACTTAAAGCAGAAATAAAAAGCTGGTCGAGGAAACTGCCACTGCAGGATCAGCAGCAAAATGGCTGCTTTAAGTAGGGTGGAGATGTGGGTGTCATTTTTTTCCCACCCTACCACAAATCAAATCCTCATCCAGGACTCTTTTACCGTCAGAATTTGATTTCTCAGTGAAACATTTGGAAAATATTGGAGAAAATCTGGGGAAACCCTGGGAAATCGAATAATGTATCACAGTGTTGTGGTTAAGTGGGTGGAGCACTTCCCAACAGCATTGGACCTGGCTAACATAGCCTGGGTCTTAAGCAGAAGTATCCCCAAGTTCTTCTGACATCTTCTACCTAATGGCACCAAGAATTCCTTATATATGAAGTATATGATAATAATAAATTTCCAGGGGCCAGGAATCAAGTAGAAGAATCTGAATGGATTACTTAATCTAAATGCTGCTATTTTGCAGCAGTGCTCGCAGGATGACTACCCTCTTCTGCTTGACTTCTGCTGTGTACCTAAAAATAAAAGCATATGACATTAATCCACATGTTACACCCCCCCCACACACACCAAAAAAAGAAAACAACCCCTTAGTTAGCTGTAACCTTTTAACTTGTGACAATGTTTTTGATGTGGTCCTTGGTATTAGTAGGCTGTTAACCCATCCTCTACTGACTTATTTCCTGATTCCACAGCATAACAACTTGCCTTACTCAGCTTCTTGTACCGTGTTTCAGTGTGTTTCACTCTGCTTCACTCTGCATAGTTTCTAGCCTCTAAGCATGTTTAATAGTTGCAGCATGATTAGGTCTATCCAGAGGAATACCCGTATATACTCGTGTATAAGTCGACCCTCAAATAAGTCGAGGCACCTAATTTTACCACAAAAAAATGGGAAAACTTATTGACTTGCGTATAAGTTGAGGGTGGGAAATGCAGCAGCTACTGGTAAGCCCTGATTCTCCCTTTAAATTCACTCAGAGGGGAGGGGGTGGTTTAAAGGGAGAATCTGGAGAAAATTTGAGAGTGCCTGTCCGGGGAGGAATGTTTATGTTAGCAGTACCAACATTTCAGAGTATCTTTAGGAGACCCCCCTGATGATATCACCCAGGTTTGTTGAAGGTTGGTTCAGGGGGTCCAAAGTTATGGACCCTCAAAAGGGTAGCCCCATCTACTATTAGCTTCCATTGGAAACAATGGGGGATGGGAGCACCCACTTTGCAGATCCATAACTTTGGACCCCCTAAACCAAACATCACCAAACCTGGCTGGTATCAGCAAGAGATTATCCTGATGATACCACCCAGGTTTAGTGAGGTTTGGTTCAAGGGGTTCAAAGTTATGGACCCTCAAAAGGGTAGCCCCACCTACTATTAGCTCCCTTTGGAAACAATGGGGGATGGGGGCATCCCCTTTGGGGGTCCATAACTTTGGACTCCCTGAACCAAACTTTACCAAACCTGGCTGGTACCTGATGTTAACCTGAAATATTAGTGCCACTAGCTCAAAAACTGCACCCCCTGGAGGCTGACAAAGTAAAAACCCTAAAATATTTTTTTAAAATACACCTCACTCGCGTATAAGTCAAGGGAGGCTTTTTCAGCACAAAAAATGTGCTGAAAAAGTCAACTTATATCCGAGTATCTATGGTACTGGCTTCCTAGTAATGAAATCTCTCCTTTTTTCCTGCAGCAGCTGCAATTATCAAAGGCTCATTCCGCACATGCAGAATAATGCACTTTTAAACTGCTTTCAATGCTCTTTGAAGCTGTGCGGAATGGCAAAATCCACTTGCAAACAGTTGTGAAAGTGGTTTGAAAACTCATTAATTTGCTTGTGCGGAAGGGGCCTTAAATAACACATTCAGCTGTAGGTGGAACTCCTCAGAGGGGCTTGCATATAATTTCCAAATTCAAACTGGGCTTGTTTCCCCACTGTGCCATGGAAACTTGCTGTGTGAGTTTGGACCAGGCATACTTTCAGCTTAATCTGCCTCACAGGGTTGTTTGGAATATAACAATGGAGGAGAACAGTATAAGTCACTCTGGGTCCCCATTGGGGAGAAAGATGTAGATGAGTGAAAGAGACTGGCAAATGGGTCGCTGTACTACTGTGGCAGAAAATGTACATTCATTGCATCTTCCTATCCTTGAATTCTCAAAACCCAGAAACCACTGCAGCTTGGAAGATAATGTCAGCTCTAACCCCCTGCTACTTTGGGAGTTGGGGGGAGGCACTGGAGAATATGTGAGGGAAACCCAAAGAATGAAGTCACTTAAATGCTTTTTTATGGCACTGCAAGACTCAAAATTGAAGAGGTAAATTGGTAAATGTGGGGGGGGGGGGGGAGAACACACAGTGATGTCTGCTTTCATGTGTTACAAGGTTATCAGAATATTGCCATCAATATGCTATCAGAGGGAAGTCTAGAAGAGTTTACTATGTATAGGGTAGGAAAATGTATGCATATGGTTTTATTTGAGATACCTGAAGGTATCCAGCCCACACATTACATTTTCAGAATGTGGGATCCTTCATTCCCAAATATGCCGTGAATGTACCTTTTTGCTTCAGGTCTCTTAGGCACTATTAATATCCATAGTATCAGTGTAGGAAAGCAGATACCTCTGATAAGGAGTAATTATTAAGTTTCACCTATGTACCTGAAATGTTGTCTTAAGGTTAATATTCACTGCCATGTGTATTTTTACTTATCTATATGAATATACTTAAGAAATATTTCCACTCCAAGGGGGCAAGGTGCAGCTAATGTCAAAACAGGAACCAAAACCCACTGGATAATCCAGATTCCTCTAAAAAGAAACTTTGATTTCAGATTTGTCTGATGTTAAAATATTCACATTGTGGAGAAATGGCTCCTCCCCCTTTTTTCTCTCCTCCCCTTCTCCAATCAGGTATCATAGATTTGGAGGACTTTGAAATTCCAGAGGGACATCAGGAAGAGCTACCTGACCTAGGGGGGAAAGATATATTGACCCAGCCTGACCAGGGTAAAAGAGGGTGGAGGTCTGGAAAGTGATAAAACTCTGGGAAGAGGGGGGCGAGGTCTCTTCTCTTTCTCTTTCTGCTGGGTCAATTAAGGGAGCAGACCTCTTGCCAGGGCTGTGCAGAGAGCAGCCATTTTTGAACCATGTGCTCATCCAGGGAGCTCACTCAGCCTGCTAGGTACTGCCAGGTCTTTGAGAATTGCAACCTTATAAGCTTTAAGGGCATACCCTATTTTCAACAACTGCTAGGATATGTTGAGAGAGAGAGACAGAGGATTTGCGTTTATATCTCCTTTGTTTTGGAAGCCCTTGCTTAATCTGGTGCAGTGCTAAAATATACTTGTAACCATTTTAATAAATACATTTTAAACCTTAGATGTGGGGAACAGTTTTCTGTACCACAAATGCCCCACCGTCTTGGATGCATATCTAACTAGGAGGATGGAGGGACGCGGGCAGCTAGCAAACAGCTTTTCCTCTGGGACCTCCAATCTGCCCTGTGGAACCCAAGAGAGGGGAACCAGGGGGAAACTGAGGCTAGGCCTCACAGTTGGAAAGGAAGTTGGGGAGCCCTGATCTTCTCCAGCAGGCAGTTCCTCAAACGGTCAGGTGGTGGCAGCGATTTACCCAGAGAGAAAGCTAGCCCTCTCCAGGAAGAGTTGGCAACCCCTGGGAGAGGCTTGTGAGCGGAATAGGGCCTGCCAGGCAAAGCAAGCTCTTTCCACCACACACATGATTAGGAATTATCACATACTAGTGGGAAATACATCATACTTTTATGTTAAGGTGGGTTCACATTTTCATCTGTCATGCCAAAGTGGATAGGTTTTTTTCTATTATGCTTTGACATCTATTGCACCCCTGTGTGATTTTAGTGGCATGTGAGATTTTGGCCCGCAGATGATACTCATTCTTTTACCATGATACCTCTATGTGTACATTCATTACTATTTGTCTTTTTGTGGTTTTTAGCTCTCTTTTAAAACTTTTATTTATATTAATTAATTCCGTATATACTTGAGTATAAGCTGAGTTTTTCAGCACATTTTAATGCTGAAAAAAGCCCCCCTCGGCTTATACTCGGGTATATACGGTGCTTGCTTGCTTGCTTGCTTGCTTGCTTGCTTGCTTGCTTGCTTGCTTGCTTGCTTGCTTGCTTGCTTGCTTGCTTGCTTGCTTGCTTGCTTGCTTGCTTGCTTGCTTGCTTACTTACTTACAAGCCTGGGAGCTATCCTATGTTTGTAAAAACATATACCCAAATCTTGGAGGTGGGGGGACACGCTTTTGTGATTTGTTTATCCACACAGTGGACCACCCATTGTTATTGAATAAACAGCTGCACTCATTGAGTTTGTGGATGAAGAACTCTAATAAGGCAGTGAGTTTGCTATGCCATCTCTGATAGGCTATCATCTTTTCCAGAAAGTCGTGTGTGTGTGTGCGTGTGTCAAAAGAACTTTGCCCGCTGCCTCTCACCAAGCTCCTGTTGAATTTCCAGTAGTTTGCATAGTGCTAGGGGAAAACCTGTTGAATTTCCAGTAGTTTGCATAGAAAGTGCTAGGGGAAAACCTGAAACTTTCGTATATTTATTTAAAAATTACATACTTTTTATTCCCAGGAGATCAGGGTGGTGCATACAGTTTTCTCTTCCACAGTCATCTTCATAACAGCTTTTTGAGGAAGGTTAAGCTGAGAGAAAATGTGACTGGTCCATGGTCTTAGATGTAACTAAGTCTGATCTACTGCAATGTACTGTACTAGAGGCTTGCCTGGAAGAGTATTTGGAAACTCCAGCTAGTACAGAATGTTGTGGCTAGGCTGCTGATCAAGACCAGCTACCAAGAGCATGTGATCCTGATACTATAGCAATTACTCTGGCTTATGCTGCATTCCAGAGCCCTGTTCAAGTTGTTGTTTTGTCTTTTAAATCCCACGTGGCTTTAGACCAGGGTATCTGAAGGGTCATCTTCTCCCATAATTCCTTTCTGGTAATTAAGATCACATGGAGAGATTGTTTCATAATCCTGACAGCCCCACAAATCTAAGAAGCTTTTCTGGTGGGCATGCAAGATGGGGCCTTTTTGGTGGTATCCCCACAATTATGAAACAATCTCCTCAGGGAAGTATTCCTAGCTCCCTCACTTTTGATCTTCAGGAGGCAGTCGAAGACTGTTCTAGTTAGGACTGCTTTTGACTAATTCAGTTTTTATTTATTTATATTTTATTTACTGGCAGTCTTTATTAGAGATTTTAAACTGTGGTTTTAAAGGTGAAGCCAGACTGAAATGGATCTGGAAAAAATCAGTCTCTTCCAAGAGACCTGGAAGCTGAAAAGTAACCATCTGCTCTAATACCTTGTCCAATAATGAAGAGAAGAGACTGGCTGGAAGTTGTCCAACTTAGTAGGGCTTGGGGTGTGTGTGTTCAAAATAGCTGTACTCACTGCCTCTTTGAATGCAGGTGGCACAACTCCTGCTCTTAAGGAAGCATTTGCAACTCCCCATACCCACTCAGCCAGTTTCCTTCTGGCAGTTTTATTGGCCAGGAAGGACAAGGGTCTCGAATACAGGTAGCAGATCTCTCTTGTCCAAGAATCTCATCCATGGGATTACCATCTTAAAAAGTATCCATATAATTTGGCCATGTCAAAGGTATGTCATCTGAATATGCATCTATGCTGGCATCTAAACCAGAGTGGATCTGGACACTTTTGTCTAAAGAAAGAGTAGCCAATTGATCACAGTGAGGCGTTGTGTACTTAGAGTTTAATTCCTGTGAGTCTATGAGGTAAAAATCCTTGAACCACACAAAACACATCAGCCAGTGGATAAATAATTCCTTTTTTGGTGCCATCACCACCACAGAATAGGCTCTAGTATGTTCTGTATGTTGTGCTTAATCAGTCTTGCTCCAGGTTTTCTGCCAGTAGTGCTCTAGCTGTCGCCCCATGCATTTCATCACTATTATTTGCCCAGGGAACCAGGGAGATGGTTTAGGTCTGTCTGAGAGCAGTGGATACTTCGAGGCCACTGTATCAGCAGCCCAGGCCTTCTCCCTATTCTAGACAGTGGTCAGGCCCTCAACAGAATCATTAGCAGCCAAGATGGGAAAATCCCCAAGTGCCAACAGGAACCCATCAGGATCCGCCAGGCATATGGGGCAGACCATATTAATAAGTGCTTCACCTCTGTGGAGGGAAGAGGAAGCAGCAAGTCAGGACTCTGTCAGATTAAAAGAGGAACACCCAAGCAGATCACTGTCCATGCAATCTGAAGTATGTAAATGCAGAAGTAAATCTGTTTATATTTCATGGGATTTGAATCCTAATAAGTGTGCTTAGGGTTGCAGCTCATGGTACCAAAAGTATACAGTTTAAAAGTGAGACACAGGTCTTGGGAGGATGAGAGGAAACCATGGCAAAAATGAAATTTAGACCTTTTTTTAAGTGCCTGCATCTTATATTGTACTGGGAGAAAGCCAAAAAATAATGTACTATGATTGGTAGAATAATAGAATTTGCAAATGGATTAAAAATGAAAATAGAAGGTAGTTAATGGGCAAACAGGTTGGGCAAAATAAATGGGAGTTGACTGAAAAAAATGGGCAAAATAAATGGAAGTTGACTGTAGTTTAGATCAGCACAGCAGAGAAAAGGGAGAAGAATGGAATTAAAATAATCTAGTCAGTTTTAGTGAAGGTTTTTATATTACAGCACGCTTCCTCTTAAAGGATTTCTCACTTCCTAAAGCTGGTTTCTATAGTCAACCAACTGTAAGAGCTTCTACAGTCTGGAATTTATCTGAAAGTTGTTTTTTGGCTGCTTTCAAAAATGTCAGGTACAGTTTTTCTAATACATCAATGTACAGCACAAACATGGAGTAAAATTCCCCCTGAAATTCTTTGCTTGGCCTTCAGCTGAACTGTTTCTCCTCCTCTTCTACTGTGGGGCTGCAAGTACTGAGCTTGTCTTGAGACAATGTAGAGGATAGTAGGTTTTTCCCTGTTTGCAGGGGTGAGTAAAAAAGTACCAGACCCTGGACCTCAGTAATGTTTCTACTTTTGTAACCCATTGGGCTCCTGTTCCCCTAAGAGAAGGTAAAGGGAACTATGGCAGGAGTAGGTTATTATGCCAACAGAGCTCTTAGAAGAATTTTGGGACAATACAGTTCCTTCTAGTATTTGATGTGCCTCTTGTGAACATTCTTGTTGCACTTTGTAATAAAGTCCTTTCCCACAAGCTGAACTTACCACATTTTGAAGGCACTTTCAATCTGATTGTTTTCTATAATATTTGTTCACACTCCTCTCCACAAATGCGGTTTCCTGACCACCATTTTTGTTGCTGTTTTCTGCACATGTGCTTTAGCAATGCTAATTCTAAAAAATGCCCCTCCCCCCAAAAAGAAAGAAAACACACAAAATGACAACAATTAAGAGGGGGGGAGCAATGACATGAAGGATGGGAAAAAATGTGGACCAAGTGCCAAAGGGAAGGTTGGAGGGCATAGGGAGGGTAGATAATGGCCAGGCTTTTTGGCAAGAAATAAAAGATCATATCAATATGATTGCTCTGTAAAGGAAGCTAACTTGGAAATGTTGCAAAGAAAAACATTGTGGCAAAAGTGCTTTCAAAAACAACAAAGCAAAAGGTTTTGGAAATGTTTCTAGAACCAAATGCAGAAAACGTGCGGAAGTCAATGGAAAATCGATGCATTAATTGGTTGGAAATGTTGTAAGCGACTTGTATGGAAAGGGGCATTCCTGTAGATTTTCCTGAAATAAAGCATCATTCTAACTTTAGATGTGGTGGCATTGTTAAGATGTTATCTATAGTGTCTTTCACCAATAACCTAAAAAGGAAGGAAAGATATGAGAACAGATTATTCAGAAGAGTGTGTGGTGAAATGAGAACTTGTTTGCATTTTACTATAAATGTTCCACAGGTAACAGAAACATACATTTTGGTAGGAGAGGAACAGGCTGACAGTGAGTGTACACTGAATTCACAGAGTAATTGCCAGAGGCGTAGCTAGGGGAAATGGAGCCTGTTGCAAAATCTGAGTTTTGCACCGCCACCCCCCTCTGGGCGGCAACTGTGATGCTGGAATCCACCCCCAAACAGCATCACTTTCAGTGATGTTTAAACTAGGGAGCCCAGATTCTCCTTTTAAATCCACCTTAAAGGAAGAATCTGAGGTCCCCAGTTAAAACAACATTGCTTTATTTTTCTTTGAAAATATTTCCGCACCTAAATCATAAAATTAGTACATTTCCATTACAGTAAGTAGGGAGAAAGGATCCATCATTGAAAAGCTCTATGACATGATGTAGACAAGCCCTCAGGAACCAAAGATAGTCCGGACACAGTTCTTAGCAGATTCAGTCGTTTAATAAGTACACAGAGCCTGGAACCAAGACAAGGCTAGAAACAGAAACAATGACCTGCAAACTGAGCCACAGTGTTGATGCCACAAGCTAGGTCAGCTGCCACCTTTCTGTTATAGCCAGTGCAATAACCTCTTGCAGCTGGGTTACTTTAGTTTGGATTTTGCAAAGACTTTGCATCCAATTCAGCTTGCCCCATTGCTGCTAACCTGCTGCTGCATCTCCTTTGCTGTAAACTAGCACGCAGTCTCCTCCTGTGTTGTTTCTGGGGCTCTGGAGACAGAGTGGGTGACGGAGCTGGCAGGGTCCCCTCTGGCTTAGTATCAAAAGGCTGAAGAGTGTTGGCGCTCTGCCTTACTGGGGACCAGCGGGGCCCCCAATTCCGTCCCACCTGTACCATTCCCATGTGTTCTTTGTCCCGTCCTCAGCCCCAGTGTCCTGGGGCTGTCCTAACTTGGTCTGGCTCTGGAGCCACAGGATTGCAGAGGCACAAGCTAGCCCTAGCACCTGTCACCTCCTTGGCTCCCCTCTTCCGTGGGCGGCTGACCCAGACCTGGCCCTTCCCTCTGTGCTGAGCCCCTGGGTCCCTGCAGCCGCCCTTCATAGTTTGCTTGCCTCCATGTTGCCTCCTCAACCACTCTTTCTTCCTCCTTCCTTCCTCCTCCCTCTCTCCCTGTGTTCCTTGCTCTGTTCTCTGTTTCTCCTCTTCTTTTCCTCCCTCCTCCTTCTTCCCTCACCTCCCTTCTACCTTCACCACCCCCTTGTGTCTTCTCTCCTCCCCCTTATATCCCTTCCCCTCTTCCCCATGCCCCCTTACCCATCTGACCCAGCAGCTGCAAGCCATCGCCCAGGCTCTCCCTGGCCACCGTGCATCCCTGGTAAGTGGAGGGGGTCGGGCGATGGTCGCTGGGCTCTGCACCAAGGCTGTCCGGGGTGGGGCTTGTCTCTCAGGCCTGCTCATGGCCCCTTCCCAGCCCCAGACATGCAGGAACTACTGACTGCTCAGGCTTTGCGTTTACAGGTAGTTCCTCTCTATCTGAGTCTTCCTCCCTGGGGTCTCCAGCCAGACCAGGCTGAGCCATAACCCCACATCCTTACCTCCAGTATTCTATTGTGGTCCTGGAAAAACATTTTCCTGGGGTCATGGGACCTGCACAGACAAATATCCATGCTGCAATGGAAGGCTGCAATAGGGAAGGGAAAGGGAGTGAAATTGGTCTGTGCAGTTCTGATTTTCAGTTCATGGTTTTCCTATTTTTAAAAAACTTTCATCACTGATTCTGATTAATTCATGGTACTACTTTTGAGGAATTAAACAGAAGTCTCCCTCTTCCTTTACTATATGACTTTATTGAGAGCTATGGGTGACTTGGTGACATATTTGTATAGACTAAATGGGTATGCCTGCTATTTTCTTTTGCCTCCTGTGATTTTGCTGTAGCCTGTGTTCACCTTACATGACATTATTAGTAATTTCTACCACTTGGACAAATTTGGCACAGTTTTTAAATGTGTATTATGAACTCACATTAGCATCAAAGCAAGAGAGTACATGAGAAAAAGAGTCTTCAATATCCCTAACTTTAGATAGTAAACGTTCAGGGAAGCTAAAGGATCACCCACCATAGAAAACAGTGGCTGAACATGTGGTGGTGCCTTAAATAAAACTGAATTCTGCATAGATTCCTATTTACACAAATTTAGGCTCAAAGAAGATGATAAAGCTTCAGGGTACACAGGTGAATGACAAGTTATGATATAGTCTGGTATGACTGATGTCCCATTAGTCTATTGATTTTGGTATACAATACAGGTGAAGAATTTTGTTCTAAGCATCAACTTTTGCTGGTCTTGTTACTGACACGTTTTCAGAAGGAAAACTGGATTGTAACAAGTGCTGCGGGTTTTTTAAATGTTTGGCCAAAGGAGATTGAGAATAGGTCCTTTTACCTTTTAGCAGGAATGTGGTATTTTTCTGGATTCAACTGTATAGTTCTCACTGAAGCCCCTGAAATGCATTTTATATTTTATAGTTAAGTTGCTCCAATCTGCAGATAATATATCCATGAATTGAGGCCACTCTGACACAGAACGGTATCAGTATCAGTTTTTCTTATGATGAAAGATCAGTAAAAACGCAAAACAGATGGTTCTACAAACTTAGACAACTCCCCCCTTTCTGGTTTGCAGATAAATCTTCTTTCTTTCTTTTTTAAAGGGAGACTTACGGTACTAAAATACCAGAAATCGAGAACAGTTCACTACACAAGTGCAGAGAACCATTCTCAGAGGCAGGTAAGGGAAAGGAGGAGATGACAGATTGGGGGACACTAGGACATGAGGAAGACACAGACATCCACATAAACCATTGCTGCTGCCAGCCCAAGTGATTTGCACTTGCAAGGTAGAGAAAGGTTCAAGTTAAAAGGGTCTGTGTGCCAGCTGGAAAGAGAATGTTGGCTAAGTCACTTCCTTCTGAGCAGGAAGTCTCACCCATCTTCTTTGTCATCTGTTTGCAGCGTATCATCCAGGCCTACAAGAATGGACTTATCCTTAAAGGAAATGCAAGCCTGGGGAGATGGGACTTTGTTGGCTCCTTCTTCTTCTCTGTTTCCGCGGTAACTACCATTGGTAGGAATTCTTTTGTTGTCCTTTTCAGAAAATCCTGTAAATAAATCCTAGAATCATAACCTTTCTACCTCCTTTCTGGTTCTTCAAGCAGCAATGTTAGCATAATGTCTGGAGAAATCTCTGGTGTCTTCCCTCTACTTTGTTTTACAGTTCTATAAAAACACCACGTTGGTTTGAAAAGCTGTAAGGCCCCAGGTCCTGATGCAATAATACCAGAAATACTTAAATCCTCACCCGAGTGGTGGGCTACAACTCTGGCTTCCTTATTTACCCATGTAAATAACACGGGCCGCATCCCAAAGATGTGGCTGGCATCTATAGTTGTCCCAATCTACAAAAAGGGTGATATTACTAATCCTTCAAACTATCGTCCTATAAGCCTATTATCTGTAATTGGCAAACTATATGCAAAACTACTCCTTAGGAGAGTGGAAGATTGGGTCATAATAAGGGCAGAAGGGCTGAGGTAACCGGAGCAAATTGGATTCACTAAAAAATAAAATCCAACACTGGATCATGCTAACAGTTTTAGCACCACTTAGCTAACAAAAAAGTGATAACTCATAAGCCAACCATGAAACTGTTTGCAGCCTTCCTGGATTTAAAAGGGGCATTTGACTCCATATCTAGAGCCCTACTGGTGGAGAAAATTGACGGCGTTACACATGGACCCCAGACTACTGTTTCTTATAAAACAGCTACATCGCTTGCACTAATAGCTGCAGAATATTTCAGAGCACATAACAAAAGCGACCGCTCACAGAAAAAAGCCATCATCACAACCTGTAGAGGGTCGAAACGAAGGCTGTACATTCGGCCCCACTTTGTTCAATATATTCCTTTAGCATCTAGTGCCCAACCCTCCGGCAGGAAGGCCAATGGGCATGTTCCCAAACTAAGCACTAAACATTACGCGTCTGCGAATTGCTGTATGCTGACGTATTAACCGTTCTTCTTTCCCACACTCAAAGTTGACTTCTAACTTTCGTCTCTTAAATTGCTGTGCTGAATATCATTGTAAAGGAGGAACGAACTGGTAATTAACTTGTATGAAAAAACCGAAATAATGGGTCTTCGCGTAGAAGACCCCTAGTCATACATACATGATCTTCATCAATGAAACAAGGAACCCATAGAACAAGTTGGTCAACCAGTTCAAATATTTACAGGCATAACTCTTACTAGCAACCTTAATTGGGCGGTACATAGAAATTAGCACTTTTCGCGCAATCTAACAACAGTGCCCTAGCAATTCAGCCGTTTCTTTTTTTCACTGTGGGCCACCAGTATATACTCATCCGCGTGAAGGTGTTCAATGCTTTAAATGCGGCTCTCAGCTCCTCTATGGAGCACCTATTTGGATCGGACTATAAAACAAAATATAAACACAGCCCAGTCCCGCTTTCTTCCACAAAATTATGGTTTACTCAAATTGTAAGCTTCATATGCAGCCCTATAAGTTTTTTTACAGAACTTCGGGCCAAATATCATGTGCCACGATGGCCTGGCGCGAGAACTTTGTCAGATACTGGCTACGTATCCACTATTTGGTGCAGGATCACTCCAGTTTGTTACACCTCATGCTTCCTCGACTATGCAAATTCTAGGTGGCTGCTTGAAACTAGTTGAGGGAAAAATCAACACTCTTGGCTTTTTTCATTAGAGTCGTTAGTCCCTCTTTCCTATCAAGGACCAGCTTATTATAGCTAGCTTGAAAATCTAAGCTATTGCCAGGAACAAGAGTATCGGGATATGATAACAGCCAAGCTTGAGGGAAAACGTGTTCCCCTGACCTGCTTTATTCCAATTGAAACAAGGACACATGGCCACCATTATTTACAGTGGATCACCAAGCCCTAAATTTCAAGAAAGAGCTTTAACACTGGCTACGGATTCAATCCTAATGGCCTTCTATGCTGCCTCTAATGGCAGATATCAAACAAATTGATAAACAGAGGGAGGCTATGTCCATGCAATATGGGTCAGGTGGAGACACTTCGATCATATCCCTCTTTCATTGTGTAAGGTTTGCAAAAATCAGAATGTCTGACAATCTGCACTTATCCCATTTCTCTGTATAACAATCTAACTGATGCTCTTAAGATACCTATGCTTTTGAACAACATGGATCCCACAGTGTGTGAGAATGTAGCAAAATTTCTGCTAACAATAATAGACGTAAGTCTAGATGAATGTACTCAAATCCAATGTCTATGTATTATGACCACATATAGCCAGCAGTAATTTTTCTAGCTTCTGTCAGTATCCGATGTCGTTTAAGTGAGTTAACTTAGCTGAAGGAATGTCCTATAGTTACAGAAGGACCATGTATATATTTTAGTATTTAGTATTTTAGTACCAGTGTCTATAATTGTGAGCAATAATGGGCAAATTTTCTATGCTGATTTTGTATGTTTATTTTATGCCAATAAAGGCTTGTGACTGTGAAAACACCACGTTAATCTGCTTAATAGCCAAAAAGTGACATTATCGCTATCCAGCTAGGTATTTCTAAATCCTGTAACAGAGTAGGTTTCATCTTTCTGTGGTAAGTAAATTTTTTCCATTGAGGGTAGGGAAGATTCAGGAGCACCAGATCTCCACTGTGATAACTAAATCATTGTAATGTGCCCCTGGTCTATAGTTTTCATGCACACTGAAGGCATTGTGTGTTTCCCAGCCTCATGGATAACTTGGTGCAGGTTTTTTAAATAGAGCATCACTGTTAATTTTTTGTGCAGCTATATTTTCCCAACTAGTGGTGAATGCAGGAGGAAGCTGGTAGAATAAGATGGAATAACATTTTTTTAATTCCCCCAGCAGAGAGCTAATCTGCTGTAAAATGGATTGGGATTCTTCCACTGGAATAAAGAATCTGTCCTACCTGGTATCTGTGTTTTCCCATGTTCGATATTGCTTCCCTGTAATACATTTTCCCAAACAAGTGAGCAGGCATCTTCACTGCAACTGTGAGGCAACCCACTTAATATTTCCTTTCTGTATCTCTCCTTTCATCAGTCTTAAAATATGAGACTGTATAATTTTTGGTGATGCTGCTGGGATTCCCCATGTTTGTCAGCAACATCATGGCCTACATCAGGAAATTCTAAGCTATTTTCAAACCATAATTTGGGATTATATGCCTTCCAAATATTGGGAGAAAGAGGAACAATCAGTATTATTACATTTGTACCTCAGTTTCATTAAGATATTGGTGCACACATGCATACTAGGCCTGAGTTATTGGATTACTTCAGGTGTCAGCACTGTTTGATTTTTAGTTGGCTTGTATAAGGGAATAGGGCCTTTGCAGGTGTGTCTCTAATATAACGTAAAATAAGATAGGGGTGTCTCTAATATGATGCAAGATAATGCAGTGAACTTACATAGTGAGGGATTTTATGTAGTGGGGGATTTTCCTGGCAACACGGCCAGTGCTCCTGTTGAGGCCCTAGTCTCTCTTTGGAATGATGCAATCAGGAGGGCCATTGACAGGATCGCTCCTGAGCATTCTCACCCAACTGGTAGAGCTCGTTGGGCCCCGTGGTATACTGGGGATCTGAGGGCGATGAAGCTGGACAGCGGCAGCTTGAGTGCAAGAATCAGAAATTGCACTGTGGATCTGACTGGACATTGGTGAGAGCCCATTATCGATACAGCTTACTACTAGTCCCCTGGACCTTTGTCCATCCTGGTTGATAAAAGCTAATCGTGGGGAGGGGAGGGGAGGGGAGCTGTCCTAGTGGGATCAGGGGGTGGTAAATACCTCTTTGATAGAAGGGGTAATGACTGCGCTTCTGAAAGAGGCAGTAGTTGGACCTTTGGACATATATTGTTGTTGCCCAGTTTCCTAGTGCAAGTGGCCACTCAGGCTATAGAAAACTTTGCTTGGGCTTTGAATGAGCTATCTTGTGGTTATTTTCAGAGATGAGCACAATTTTTTTTTACTCGGTAAATTTTAGATTCAGATTTTTAAAATCTGGACATTCTTGGTAATGCCTAATATAGCTGTTGGCTTTATTCAACTTTTTACTAATATTTTTTTTGCAGGGGAGTTTAAAACCTGAACTTGAAATTTACCAGTTTCTGCAGCTTAATCCATGGGAGGGAGAACTTCAACTGAATGCTGAGCTTGATGCACTGAGCTGAGCATTCGGTTCTTTTCCACCGCCACTATTTTCTAAGTCCATGAGGACTTGAAAAGCAATGGTGGCAGTGAGAACTTGCTTGGCCATGCCCCCCTCAGTTCTCTTTCCTCCCACCGCCATAGATGTTTCCCAGGTCCACGGAGACTTGGGAAACACCAGTGTGGGGAAGCGTGAGAATGCTGGAGTCCAGCATTCAGTTGAAGTTCTTTCTCCCCCTACCACCATTTCCTAAGTCCCCATAAGCCTGGGAAGTGCTGGCAGGGAAAGCTTCAACTGACCTGGGAAATGGCAGTGGGAAGAACTTCACTGACTGCTGGACTTCAGTTGAAGCTTTCCTTCTGCCACCATTGTTTCCCCAGTCCCCATGGACCTGGGAAATGGCAGCAAGGGTAGAAGAATGGAGACTTGAGCTCCAACTGAAAAAGTTGAATCCTGTTTGTTTTTTTGGCCCCAGGGCTGTTTGGGTCTGACAAATACCCAGGGGTTTTTTTGGTAAATGGAAAATCTGAAAAAATGCCACTATGGCATTTGGTTATTGTTTTATTGAATTTACCACCCCAAGTTATTTTTAATATTCTGTTGAGTTTCTCTCTTTATTTTGAATCTGATCACCTTTCCTTTATTAACAATATCTCCATTGACCAGAGGTTTTGAACCAAAAATGCAATACAGTCAAGACACCAATCACATCAAAATATTTACAAAACAATAAAAAGTACCATTAAAAATATGAGACCTGATTGTGAAGGCAAGGAATCACGAGAGATAAAACTGGTACCTCCTGTATACCCAAGGGCAAAGAATGTTCCCTAAATCTTCTCTTTTTTCTGATCTTCATTGCTGGTTAAAATTACTATATATGTGTATAACTTTCTGGGAATTTTCTTCTATTGTCCCACCCTGTTCCTCTTTAAATTAATGTTTAGGGAACTGAGAGGACCCCCCCCCCCTCCTTTTAGTCTCAGAAACCTCTTAGCATCTTGCTTATTTCCTCAAAGCCACTTCATCTACCCCTTTCTCTTCTTCCAATATCACAACCCAACTGGAAGAAAAACAGGGATATTGCCAAATTTCACCAATCTACTATTTCAATTTGAAAATCTATCTTTCTAACATGGACTCCCCTACTTGGGGTAAAAATTGCAGTCATCTTTTTTTCTCTCTCTCCCATTATACAAACAAAAAGATGATAGAATTATTACCTTTAAAGCTAACATCTATTTTGTGTCAATTGCATACAAATGATATAAATAAAGCAAATGGGAGTCATCTCAGCAAGGCAGGACAATATCAGGAACACGCAGTGACAACACACAAAAATAGGCAAGACTTAACAGTGTATGTATCAATCCCTGAAAGAAATCTGTATTCAAAGAAAGTGTGTGAGGAAATAACTGTATGAGGAAGAGGCAGTAGTGGCCCACATATAATTGGAGCCCCTCATTTTAAACATCTGGCACAGCCCTAGATATAAACAAAAGGTCTTGAGGCTGCCAAATATATCCTGAGCGGCTTCTCTTGTTTTGTTTCACAGTGTGAACATAATCTATGTGGATGTGACTGTTGGCCTGTAAGCCAGAGTAAACATCTGGAAGCAACTTCTATTTCTGCTCCCAAGTAGTGCAACAATTCTGGATGTGGCATATCCGCATACAATTTTAGATGTACAGATGTAAAAGGAGAAGCCTCTGTCTTGCCTTTTCTAACTGGACTCTAGCTCAGCCACAAGATGGCAGTACAACATCAATATGTGACTGGCTTTTTACAGGCATTTGTATCACCCTACCAAATAGTGTTAATTTCAGGAGCAAAATCACCCAATGAGAATTTGCATGTAGATTGACTTGAGACAAAGTACCATATTAAGAGCACTGATGAAATCCAGAATAAAGTAGTGGTTTGGGAGACTATTTTCTGCAGCCTACTAAAAGCTGTCCTTTTCTTCTTACACGTACAACTGCCTTCAGTTGTCTACTTACTTTACAACTCAATCACCCAATTTTAATTGCTTCATAGTTGTGATTTCTGTGAGCAGTTATCCCAGTATTTATAGTGCCCTCTTAAGCAGAGATACAACCCTGTAAGTCCATTGAAGTCAGTGATCTTAGAATGATATCATTGTTCTTAGAATGGCACAATTGGGGACCCACAAAACTTGTGGGTGGAATCCTATCTCTCCCCCTATTGCTGCTGCTGCTGATTCCAAGCCTAGCAAGGCTCCAAGCTTCTACTGGAATTTTGCTGTGGCTACCCCCTACTCCAGCTTCACACCTCAGTCACTTCTGCTGCGGCGGCCAATTCAGGGCACAGTGAGGCTCTGCGCCACTGCTGGAAGCCCGATATGGTTTCTGTCACCCCAGCTTCCTCTCCCCCACCCCATCACTGCTGCTGCTGCTGAATCTGGGACTCTGCAGCTTCTCTGCTACTCCCTGCAACCCCAGGCCCATCAAGGCTACCAGTGACATCCTCATCTGAACAGTAAGATCATTGTGCATGGATAGACAGTACTGTGGTTTTTTTAAAAAAAATCGGGGATTTAAACTCGCAATAATTCTTTTTAAAATTTCAGATTTTTCTGCAAACTGAGGGGGTCCCCCAAGTCTGCAGAAAAACCTGTTGGGATCAGTCTGCCCCCCTCTGTGGATTTAATTATCTGCAAGGAGGGAGCAGAATTGGGAATCAGATATGTAGATTAATAGAATCCTACTTAGTACACTCTCCTGTACTGAACTGAGCAGCACTTCAAAAGCAGCAGGGATTTTGAAGAGAACCCATTTGGAAAGTGAACAGTGTTTCCCCACATGAGCAGTTTTTAGAAAATAGGGGAAGGACTATGTTCCCTACCTTCTCCTGTTTCACAGCCCTAATTCTGATACATCTCTGGGTTACCACACTGGGGAGTAAGAATGGAATTGCAGAACCCAAAAATTGACTAAAACAAAAACTAAATCTTTGCCCACTTCTTGTTCCAGACATCTGCTTGGATAAGCTGAGTGTCACTGGCTGAAGTTCTCAACCCTTCTGTCTGGGGGCAGCAGGAATAGAATTAAATATGTTTAGCCTGAAAAGGAGTTCCCCAGCCAGAGTACCTTTTTCTCAAACTCTAGTCATTTTGTATGTTGTGCCCATAGTTTGCTTGTCTTTTTAAACCAGTGGTTCTCAACCTGGGGGTCGCGACCCCTTTGGGGGATGAATGACCATTTCACAGGGGTCGCCAGGCTAGAATACATTTCTCAGATGCGTTTTAAATTTTTTGTTTTTTTCGCGTTTTGGCCTGCAGGGGGCACGATCCTAGCCGTATTGGCACCAAAATTTCAGGGTATCATCAGGAGACTTTCTTGATGACACCCCCCAAGTTTGGTGCAGTTTGGTTCAGGGCGGGCAAAGTTATGGACCCTCAAAATGGGTGCTCCATCCCCCATTCTTTCCAATGGGAGCTAAGGAGATGGGAGCTACCCCTTTGAAGGTCCATAACTTTGCCCCCCCTGAATCAAACTTCACCAAACTTGGGAAGTATCATCAGGGCAGCCTCCTGATGATACCTGGAAATGTTGGTGTCACTGGATTAATGCTTGCACCCCTGACAGGCACCCCCAAATTTGCCCAAGATTCTTAGTTCTGCATTGAGTTTGTTGCATTGCTGTCAATGGGGAAATTCTGGGAGTGTCTGTGGAGGGCACATTTCTGAAGGCACAGTCACAAAACTTTCAGGGTATCTTCAGGAGAGTCTCTTGATGACACCAACCAGGTTTGGGGGACTTTGCTTCAGGGGGTTCAACGCTATGGGTAGGTTGCTTGGTCACACACTGTTGCCAGCTTAGGTCACCTAACCTTCAAGCACCTCTGGAGATGCCAGCCACAGGTGCAGGCCAAACAGTAGGAACAACCAACTGCTGCAAGTGTTGTGTGTGTTTTCTGGGCTGTGTGGCCATGGTCTGGTAGGTCCTGCTACTGTAGTTTGGCCTGCACCTGTGGATCCTAATGATTTTTTCACTTGGTCACCCCAAAATCACCACCACATCATAGCTGGCATCTTCAGAGGTGTATCACAGAGAGAAGTCTGTTATACATTGTGTCTTTTGGGAACGAAGGCTTCATGCCTACAATTGTTACAATGGTGGAACCCAGCAGGCTTCATGTGGAGGAGCGGTGAAACACACAAACCAGTATTTTTAAAACTAGTGACACCAAAATTTCAGGGTATCATCAGGAGACTGTCCTGATAATACCCCCCCCCCCCCAAGTTTGGTGAAGTTTGGTTCAGGGGGGCTTCCGAGGACAGGCTGGCTAAGACTAGTCACTAGTCACTTTTTCCTCGCCTCCCCATCCATCTCTCCACCTCCAAACTCGTCTTCCACACAACCCGTCCCCTGCCTTCTGTCCTTCCCACTTTTAAACTTTCCCATCTGTTTCAAGGCCTCCCACCAATCCCCACGGCTTGCCTCTGACCCTGCCTTTTTGCAGTCAGCCTCAGGCTCCAGGGGGTGAATGCCGGGACATTTAAACTGTGCCCTGCCCCACACTTGGGGTTGTGTCGCTGCTGCACTGCAGGTGTGGGGTCAGCAAGGCATCCTGGCTCCTCCCACCTTGCTGTTGGGGGGCATCGCCATTTCTGCTGGCTATTCTGGCCTCTCCTGAACTTTTGAGCTTTCCCTGGCATCTGGGCACACTCCCACCTCTTGGCTCTTCCTCACCGGTGAGTTGGGGTGGTTCTCATCCCCCTCCCATTGCGAGGTTGGGTCTGCCTGGCCCCGAACAGGGGGCTTGTGATTTTTATATCATCTTTCTCCCCCCCTTCTCTTCCCCTCTCTCTATCTTATCTCTCTTTCTCTCCTTACTTGCCCACCTATCTATCTCTCTTTATCTCCCTCCCTCCCTCTCTATGTCTCTATCTATCTTTATCTCCCTCCCTGCCTCTCCCTCCCTCCCTCTATCCCCCCTCTTTCATTTCCATGGCCCCTCTGGATTTGTTAGATCTCCCCCACCCCCATACACACAAACTTGTTTATGTCTGATTCCATAGTGAAAAAGCTGCTGGGTTTCCCACAAGTCAGAGTGGAAAACAGAAAGGAAACATCCAGTGGGTGAGGGAAGAGCCTCTATCCTGTTGAGATACATAGAAATAGCTGGGGCAAGGTGATGAAGAGGGGTGGGTGGGGATGGAAGGCTCCTTTTGCCCAAATGCCACATAGACCCCTATCCTTGGACCATGCAGGCTTGTATAATATCAATATTTTGTTCATCATTACAAAAGCACCTTTGGTGTATAAAGGAGTGGATGTTTTTGTTTGGATTTGGGGCCAATCTCACTGCCTTGACTTAATTAGATCTGTGGTGGTGCTCAAAACAGAATCCCTTCCTGAAATATAGTCCATGTTTTTCCATGAGTTACTTTCCTATTCATATCTTTGCAACAAGGCTGAAGGGAGGGGGGCAGCTGCTCCAAACACAAGGAAGAGGTCAAGGCTAAGGGGGCTGCTGCTTGGGGCCCCTGCCTAGCCAGGTCCCAGTGCAGCAGGCATTTCACTGGCCCTGTTTTTGAAAGGAGGTGGACGGAAGAGAAGAGAAGGAGATCCTGGTTTCCTTTTTAGAATTAATTCATTTCATGCTGGGTCTTCTTTTCCTGATGCTATCTGCTTTTCCTAGTATTATTGTCTTTCTCGTCTTTTCCACTGAGTCTTATCTTTTCATGATATGGCCAAAGTCAATAGCTTCAGCTTAGTCGTTCTTAGCTGCTAGAAAGGATTCAGATTTGATTTGATCGTTGTGTGCATTATGTGCAGCCAAGTATCTTCCAGTTTATGTCAACCCTATGAATTAACCACCTCCAAAACATCCTGTCATTAACAGCTCCACTTGCGTCTTGCAAATCGGTGTGTGTGTGCAAGGCTTCCTTGATGAAGTTAATCTGTCTTGTGTTGGGTCTTCCTCTTTGCCTTAGGGGCCCGCCAGAGGCCTTCTCTCTCCCCCCACCCATCCCAAAAGGCAAGCTGGGTGATTGAGGGTTCAGCAGAGGCCTTCCATCTCCCCCACCCACCCCAAAGGCCAGCTGGGCCCACGGGGACCCGGCAGAGGCCTACCCACCCACCCCTTGCTATTTCCCACACCCCTTGCCACCCTCTGCCACTCCTAGCCATCTGCAGCAGAATTTCCTGGGCAGAGTATCACCCTATTTTGGGAAAATGTGTCTGTCTGGGAGTGCCTGAAGAGCAGAAATGAACAGTGGTAAACAAAATTATGATATTTTATTGTGTAAAGTTAAACATTCACTTTACATATATATTACTATTCAGCTGTGGTCAGGACACAAACATGGGGCCACGAGAGTGCATTTTACCGGGAGGTGGGGTATCTGGCCTGGGCTGCAAGTATATCATTTTAAAATTTCTAAAACAACACAGGACTTTTGTCCATGGTTCATTGGATGAATGGCATGGAGTCAGGCTGAATTGCAAGCTTGTATTGGACCCTGAGAAATGATTGTAATATTACAGTGCAGTGGGGGCCAGTTTCTCTGGATCTCAGTAGAATTTATACTCAAATGCATTATTACTAATATGAAAATTGTTGATATTGTATTTTATATGACAAATTACAGTTATGAAGTAGCAATGAAAATAATTTTATGGTTGGGGGTCACCACGACATGAGGAACTGTATTAAAGGGTCCCGGCATTAGGAAGGTTGAGAACCACTGTTTTAAACTGACGTATTTCTATATAGTGAAATACGATATGCTAATATGTTATGTTTATTCATAAGTGGCAGGAACAACCTAACTGTATTCTCTTAGGCTGCATATCTCCAAGCACAGTTCTTCCCTTGTAGAAGGCATTCTGAGTTGAGGGAAGCACTTCCCATCCCTAGTGGAAAGGTGGCAGTTGTCTTCATGAAGAGACCCTCTGCAGGCCTGTGATTGAAGAGCTACTTCTGTTTCAAGCAAAGACGTTTCAATAGTTGTCCTTAGTGCTGTGTCCATGGAACAAAGCATTCCAGGTCCGCAAAGAATATTTATTTCTATAATATTCAGATCAGGAACTATGGTCATAAACTGGAAGGGTGCAGTTGTACCCTTTGCTTTGCATTTATTTGCAAGGAATGTGAATTCTGATGTATATCCCTGTTGACATGTGCATTGCATTCCACTGAAAGCCATGCAGTGTGGATAAAAGAGTAGCTGCAGTAGACTACTGAGCAGTTGAATTACACCAGCAGCTCCTAAGCCCAGACATGTGGATCCCCAGAATTGGATTGAGGAGTTACTAGAAAGGAAGAAAAGTTTATTCTGAGAGCACGAGAGTTGCTGGCCTAAGAATCAAACGGTAAGATTGTGTGCTTGTATTTAGTTATTATATCCCATGCTCCTACTGAATAGACACTCATTGACAGATACAGGTGAAAGGCAAAAAAAGAAAAATAAATGAAAAGTCTTTAGGATTCTGCAGATTTAGAATCCAGTACGGTGAGTGTGAATGATCTCTCTAACACCCACACGTACTTCATGTAGTACACCATAATTCTGTTTTCAGGTCTATTTAAACTTTTCATAATCTCACTGTATATTCCTCTTCTCAACTTTGTGATTATGGCTTGCTGCTCAAATAAGTAATGATGCACCTGCCTAAGCCAGTATTAAGTATCTCCAATTTTCAACAGAGAGTAGAAGTAATAAACTAGTGGTGGCTATGGATAGAGTTACATACCAGGTCATCATGACCTATTGAAGATTCCAGGTTTGCTGCAAAAAATCTTCTAATTCATACTATACAGGGCAATGCAAGACTTCTGTGGTCCATTCTGTGCCTAAGGATAATTGGGGGGTTTTCCCCAGAAGGGGCAATGGCTTAGTGGCAAAGCACATACTTTGCATGCAGAAGGCCTTGCAGCTCAGCTTAACTTATCCGAGGAATCTGGTATTGGGAAAGACCATTCTGTGCCTAAGAGCTGCCAATGAGCCAGACTAGACAGTACTAATGAATTAGCTTGGCCAGTTCTCCCACTCAACACTGTCACACGAGCTCGATAATACATGCTCAAACCACTTGCAGTGCACTTTGCAAATGGATTTTATTGTGTGAAATGGGAAAATCCACTTGCAAATGATAGCTAAAGTTCATTGAAAGTGGTTAAATGTGCATTATTCAGCATGTGCATGTGAAATTCAGCTTGTTATTACTTGTCACTTCCACCTACCGTGTTTCCCCGAAAATATGACAGTGTCTTATATTAATTTTTGCTCCCAAAGATGCGCTATGTCTTATTTTCAGGGGATGTCTCATTTTTCTGTGTTCTGTTCGTCGGGCATGCTTCCAAACAAAAACTTTGCTATGTCTTACTTTCAGAGGATGCCTTATATTTCGCACTTCAGCAAAACCTCTACTACGTCTTATTTTCAGGAGATGTCTTATATTCGGGGAAACAGGGTATCTGAACTGTAGAAAGATTTAATTTTCTGGCTAGAAATACCTTCTGCTCCATCCTTGATCTATAAAGCAGGATTCCTGGCTAACTGTTCTCTACAGGAGTCTGACTCAGTAGTTCCAGAGCTGCTGCTCTTATCCATGGAGGAGCAAAAACTCTCAGGGCAGATAGGTTCCCTAAATATGAATCACCAATCACAAAATAATATTGTTTCAGATGATTTATTTGACATGTGACACAACTCTCCCAAAACATTTTGCCTAAGATGATTTCCTGATAAAATGCAAGATGCAGTAAAATTGCAAACAGTGAAAACAGTATTCAGAAAATCTAATGGAGCCTGTATTATGCCAGTTTTGTACCATCTTCATTGGCTGCTGATCAAGTTCCAGATAATATTCAAAGTGTTTGTGTTAACATTTAAAGCTGAGCACAGTCTTGGACCTACATACTTGCAGGACCGCCACTCCCCGTATTGCCCCATTAGGCCCCTCTGCTCGTCAGAGGGGAACCTACTGGAGATCCCTGGCCCAAAGGAGGTTCAGCTGGCCTCTATGAATCCCAGGGCCTTTTCAGCCATGGCCCCTACCTGGTGGAATAAGTTCCCCAATTAGATCAGGACCCCACGGAACTTGAATGAATTCCTCAGGGCCTGTAAGACGGAGATTTTCCACCAGGCATTTCCATCTGGCCAGTCGGCCTGACTACTATCATTATTGGCCTCCAGTGGGCGTTATGGGGGGGGGGGGTGTAGATAAATTTGCCATCTGAATTGCTCTTACTGTTTTTACTGTCATGATGCTTTTTTATCATGGTTGATTTTGTTATTATTTGCCACCCTGATCCCTTATGGGGAGGATGGGTATAAATATGAAATAAATAAATAAAAATAGAATGAATAGAATGAATGAATGAATGAATAAATAGAATAGAATAGAATAGAATAAAAGCGACAGCATAAATAGGAATACAGTCTACAACAGTGTAAAACAAGAAATGGTATGAAACAGCTCCCCCCCCCCCGTAAATACTGTGTGCAGCTCTTTGCTTTTGTAGCTGACATATCAAAACACTGCTTCATCCTTCAGAATTCAGGTAATTGAAAAAATCTGGCATGTTTGTCACTAGAACGGCTAATCTGTGTTTGAAGAGGTAGTTGATATGTCATCAGGGTAAACTGATCTGTGCTGTGGAATCTTGTGGGTATCTCCTTCATACCAGTTTTGTACTCACTGGTGTTTCTTTTCATGTTTTTATATTTTAATGGACAGCGGTTGTTTTTATGCAGTCCTCTTTTAGAACAACTTCTGTTTGTGGAGTGTGGTTTGATGTCCAAATGGATGTTTTTAGTACATTGCTTGCCACCTTCTCCCCCTCTGCTAACAAATGTTAAGGCCAATATAAATGAAGTTGGATCAAAGCAAACCATACTTGTGGTTTAGCAGTGCAGACCTTCAAGAGTTCAACTCTCCCCACTCTTCAGAAAATGCTAGTGTTACAAACTCCAGGAGAATCTTAGAATTTGTTTGCTCTTTTATGCTTAAAAACCCCTTTCTGCACATAAAATGCAGCATTTGTGTAGCAAGGATAACACATGGAGCAATGTGCTACCATTCACAGACTATCAAGGGCAAACCAAACATGATGTGGGAGATTCAAGATGGATTTCCTGACATCTTTTCTTCACTTGAAAACAGCTGAGTTGCTTTACTTTCAGTTATTATTGTGCTGGCTAGGGACTGCCATGGACACAGAGCTTCTCTTTTCTTTTGTAATCTCTTTTTACCAAAGGTTATTGCTTTGAAGCGCCCATGAGGCACAGTCAGTTAAGAGCAAGCATTTCCATGAGGTAAGTCAAGTGGTATACTGACTTCTACCATGAATTTGCAAACTTCTAATAAGTCATTGCCAACTTCATGTTGAATTAAGTGAAGTTGCATGGAATGCAATGCACATTTAAAAGTGGAGCATGGGGCATGCAGAAAAAAGCAAGCATGCATAACCCTGAATAAAGGATCCTCCTGTGATCTGGAGTGTCTTCTTCATAGCATTTGACAGATGCTGATGCTTCTTTGCATCTGAACAAGCAAATGCATTGCTAGAGAAGTATTTGGTGCACGACCAATAGAAGAAGAGTAAAAATATCTGAGAAAACCATTTTGTTTTTCATCCCCCCCCCCCAAAAAGGTATTTCTATTAGAGAGTGTGGAAAAGTATAAGAGCTATTCTGTTACCCTTAGTAGGATGACTGATGTTACTATGTGCTGCATTGGAAGGGCTTGGCCTGGTTGGAAATGTGACTGGAAGGGGGTAGTTGGATGGGGGTAGGACTTGGCATTTAGGGGATGTCACGAGCTAGAGATCTGTAGGAAATTTACACATTTTATGCTTCAACATGATTATTCAGAAGTAAGTCCTAATAATTTTACTGGAATTTATTTTCAAGTATATGTGGCTTAGAATTGCAGCCTTAGTTAACAGTCCGGAATTCTGTTGCCTGACCATGTTGGTGCTAAACCTATAGCTAACAAAGTCCTCCACACTATATGAAAACATTTTCCTTTGCACCTTCCTTTAATCCCACATGATAATTGAATATCCAAGGGGGAATGGTTTCTTGGTTGTTGTTTTTTTAATTTTCTTCAGCTTTTTCTGCTGATAGAGGGCCAGTCGGCCACTTCCCCCGTTGTCTTGGCACAGTGTCTGGAAGCTGTGGCTGGTAGTTGAGAAAGACTAATTTGAAGCTTAATCCATCTAAAACAGAGGCTCTGTGGCTGGGTCAACTGAAGCCAGTGGAGGGTTTCCAACTGCCATGTTTAAACAGAGTGACTTTAACATCTGCCTTGTTGTCAAGAGTCTGAGTGTGACTGTGGAGTCCTTGTCTATGGAGTCCCAGGTGTACATATGGCCAGAGTGGCCTTTTTCCATCTTGACCAGTTATGCACAAAGTGTCTACTGCACTATGGCGGTGAATGCTCATTGAGGCAAGATTTCCTCGAGCCCCACTTTCACCTTCCGTTCTTGCCCAGCCAGTAAGACCACTTCTAGCACAATTTTAATTTGCCTTGCCACCAGAGCAGGACAGATTTGCCAGTAAGCATAGCTTTGCCTGGACATCTTCCCTCCACCCAAGGCCAGCCTTTCCACTCCCTCACACTGCCATCCACATCTTCCCCCCACCCCACCCTTTTCCCATGTTGCCGGCTCCTTCAGATCTAGAAAGGAAGCTCACTCACATGGGCATAGCCAAAACACACAGACCTCTATATTCTCATACTGATATATCAAGATGTTGATATAATAATAAGAGAGAGTGCTTGGAAATAACAAGCCTCTCTGTCCTCCAGCAGTAGCAGGTTTTGTGTATGTGTGTGTGTGTGCGCACATGCGCGCGCAGGGAGGGGGAAGAATATCAGCTCTAGCACATGGTTGCCTTCTTTAGCAGCATATAGTCCAGGGAATTGCTTTGCCTCTTTCATTTGTGGGGGGATTATCTTTGGAGCAGTAATATCAATATAAGTACAACTCAAAGGGCTGAGCCAGCAATCTTGACTACCAGGTGTAATGAGATCTGTGCCTTTAAGAATTAGTTTATGAGTGGAGTTAAGGGAACCAGGCCCAGGGGAGTTCTCTGCAAAAAAAGCTCTATGACAAGGAGTGAGTGCCTCCTGACATGTAAGCAGAGAAACATGTGGAGGCCACACTACGGGTCCACTGCAGAGAGAAGAGCTCAGAGGTAAGTGTTCCATGCATAATGGGCCCTTGAGACTGATCCAGGAGTTAAATTAGTCCAGAACACAGCAGCGAGACTCCTCAGGACAAACGTGAGAGAGCATATCACACCTATATTAAGCCAGCTGCAGTGGTTGCCAGTAGAATTCCGAATCATGTTCAAAGTTTTGGTTTTGATCTTTAAGGCCTTGAGTGGTCTGGGGCCCTTGTATCTTTGAAATCACATCTTCCCATATTGCCCACAGAGGATGCTTTGGTACTCCACTAATAACCTTTTGGTGGTCGCTGGCCCCAAAGACATCCAGTTGGTTTGAACTAGAGCCATGACCTTTTTGGGCCTGGCTCCAGCCTGGTGGACATCAGTTCTGTAGGGCCTGCAAAACAGATGCTCCACTGGGCCTTTGGTTGAGGCCACCCATGACTCTGTTCTGTTCCAAGTGAAAGCCAACCTTCCATCTTTTAGGCAATTCTTAAGTCATTGCAATTTTTTTTCAATCTTGTTAAATTTGATCTTGACCATTTCCAACTTCTGTACCTTCCTCCCCCCCCCTCCCAATAAACAGAGAAGACATTATGTTGGGATGGGGGTTGAAATAAATTTTAGGCTGAGAGTTTAATTAAATAATTCATCATTGTAGATACTAGATTTTAGAGTACTTTTTACTATACTATTGAAAATGTGGTTTTAAAATTTGTACATATGCTATTCAGAGCCCAACTTTGGCTGGAAATGGGTGCGGTATAAATATAATTAAAAAATAAATAAAATGAATCTTCTGGTATCTGCTTTAAATTATTTGTTGGCTTCACTTTTTCTACTGTATCTCCGATAATGTGGAAGGGATTCTTGCCTTAGTTGATTGTAAAAAAGAAGCTGTCGAGAAGTGGGTTAAAGGCTCCAAGTATGCTGAGCCATGCCTCAACCTCTGGCCCCTTATTTGTTCAGAGTTCTGCAGCTGATAGTGAAAGAAAAGATTGTTGTTGCAGCCATCTAATTGTGATAACTTCCATTAAGTTAATTATCAATCCTGTTCTGTCCCTTCCAGGTTATGGAAACTTGAGCCCCAGCACAGTTGTTGCACAGGTTTTCTGCATCTTCTTTGCCCTTTTTGGGATTCCCTTGAACCTTGTGCTCCTGAACAGAATAGGACAGCTAATGCTCTCTGTTGTTCAGCAATGTGCCTGCCACCTAGGTGAGAAGTTTCATTGGCAGGTAAGTGGTGCAGACTTCCTTAATAAACCAGCTTCTGTAATCCAAACTACATGGTTTTGCATATATGCCAATAAAGGCTTGTGTTGTTTAAAACACGGTTTTGCAAATAGAGGCCCGGTCTACCACAGGAAGGTACTTATAAAGCAAATATTTTGGAATGATAGAAAGATGTGTAAAAAAAACCTCCTGTCTATTTGGCATTAGAATCACTGACCAGAGCCTCCTCCCAGGGTCATCTCCCAGTTTCTGGGCTTTTTTTTTGTAAAGAAAAAGTATGCTATGATTTTGTTTTTTAAAAGTTGTACTTGGAAAGGTTAAAATGCTTTATTAATCTTTCTCTTTTCTTTCAAGAGACCTGAGATTCAGTGAAGGGAAATGCAAAATGTTGTATATCCATGTAATATAGTCCAATTCATCCCTGTGGCAGGACAAAATTATTACATGTCTATTCACTCCAGTGATAACTTTCATAGATGATATGGAACTGGATGTGACTTTTTCCACATGCTCAGCTTACTCCTGATTTCCTTGGCAGTCAACCCACAAGCACTGGAATCAGGTTGGGTTGGGCAGATCTGCACATCTACCCTCCCTGTGAATTTTCACAGTGTATTTTCTTCTACACATGCCTTAAATAATGAGGAATTTCAAGAGAGTGTGCTGTCATCATCAGTGACATCTCAGTACCCCCCCCCTTTTTAATAAAATGGCTCTAAGAACATAAGAAGAACATAAGAACATAAGAACAAGCCAGCTGGATCAGACCAAAGTCCATCTAGTCCAGCTCTCTGCTACTCGCAGCGGCCCACCAGGTGCCTTTGGGAGCTCACATGTAGGATGTGAACGCAATGGCCTTCTGTGGCTGTTGCTCCCGATCACCTGGTCTGCTAAGGCATTTGCAATCTCAGATCAAGGAGGATCAAGATTGGTAGCCATAAATCGACTTCTCCTCCATAAATCTGTCCAAGCTCCTTTTAAAGCTATCCAGGTTAGTGGCCATCACCACCTCCTGTGGCAGCATATTCCAAACACCAATCACACGTTGCGTGAAGAAGTGTTTCCTTTTATTAGTCCTAATTCTTCCCCCCAGCATTTTCAATGAATGCCCCCTGGTTCTAGTATTGTGAGAAAGAGAGAAAAATTTCTCTCTGTCCACATTTTCTACCCCATGCATAATTTTATAGACTTCAATCATACCCCCCCTCAGCCGCCTCCTCTCCAAACTAAAGAGTCCCAAACGCTGCAGCCTCTCCTCATAGGGAAGGTGCTCCAGTCCCTCAATCATCCTTGTTGCCCTTCTCTGCACTTTTTCTATCTCCTCAATATCCTTTTTGAGATGCGGCGACCAGAACTGGACACAGTACTCCAAGTGCGGTCGCACCACTGCTTTATATAAGGGCATGACAATCTTTGCAGTTTTATTATCAATTCCTTTTCTAATGATCCCCAGCATAGAGTTTGCCTTTTTCACAGCTGCCGTGCATTGAGTTGACATTCCCATGGAACTATCAACTAAGACGCCTAAATCCCTTTCCTGGTCTGTGACTGATAGCACTGACCCCTGTAGCGTGTATGTGAAGTTTGGATTTTTTGCCCCTATGTGCATCACTTTACATTTTGCTACATTGAACTGCATTTGCCATTTCTGGGCCCACTCACCTAATTTATCAAGGTCCGCTTGGAGCTCTTCGCAATCCTTTGTGGTTCTCACCACCCTACATAATTTGGTATATTAAAATTAATATAGTGTTGTAGTGATAGTTTAAATGGTACTCTAAATTCCCAGGTTTCATTAAAAAAACCCTCCAGTCTTCCCTTCATGGAGATATCTCTGCAAAAGGGGATAGAGACTTACTTTTAAAAAAAAATGAAAGCTAGAAATTCGGAGGACCTGCTTGAACTATCATTGCATTGTTATAGTGATACTTTAGGGCTTTAAAAAAATAAAAACAGAAACCATTCACCTTCAGGGTGTGGGGAGGAGGTGGAGTTGTTGGAGGATGATGACCATCCAATCATTGAAAAGTGAGAAAATCCAACAGAAATATTATGCATGAAGAAAAAGCTGGCTCAAAATAAGCTTCCAAAAACATCAGGGGTAAAAGTAGTTTTTAAAGAACTGAAGTGAAAATGAATAAAATATGTGTGGAAATCAGGGGATAAACTGAAGCAGTATAAGGCCAGAACTGATGGGGGGGGGGGGGAACCCATGCAGAAAAGGCTTAACTGTCTGTTGCATGGTTTCTGGAGAGTTTGTTTCTTTGTCTTGCTAGAAAGGGGCTGCTGTGTTGACACGGACTTGCGCACTGGTTGGTGGGCTTTTACTGTTCCTTCTGCTGCCTCCTCTGTTATTCACTGCCATAGAAGGCTGGACCTATGAAGAAGGATTCTACTATTCTTTCATTACTCTCTCCACAATAGGCTTTGGAGATTATGTAATTGGTAAGTCATTCTGCTTTCCTATGTGCTTCATCTCCCCCCCCCCCCCAGTAAAATAAACCTATTAGTTCATCATTTGGTCAAGTTTATTTATTATATCTCTTATGTGTGTATGTCTGATTGTGGACAACAAAAATGACCTCTTCACAATGGGTCCAACAACAACTGCTCTATTTCTTCAGGTTAAATCTTTTTGGCTTCTGCAGCATTTCCCTGAAAGAGGCTGCTCTGAGTGTGAAGGGCCTTTTGTGCCTGAGAGCTTATGCACTTGAATAAGAACACTTTTTGCTTCTCCTTCACAAGCAACCTCATGGAGCCTTGTTGTGGTGCCCTTCAGTTTGCAGAAGAGAGCATGAACTCTCAGGATGAATTTCTGAAAGGCCGTATCTCTCAGTGTATTGTCAAAGACTTTTACCTCCAGAATGAACGGCATGTTGTGGGTTTTCTGGGCTGTGCAAATGTTGTCTGGCAGTTTTAGCTCCTAACATTTTGCTCACAACTATGAAGACTCCAGCAATAGATAATGGGCAAAATGTTAGGAGCTAAAACTACCAGAACGTGGCCAAAAAGCGTGGGAAACCCACAACAGCCAGAAGAATCTCTCAGTCTTTCATTTTTAAAAAGTGGATCAGGCTTGATTATCAATACCAGGGACTACTCAAGGCACCAAGGGCAGGAACTAGGAGTTTCCACCTCCCATAAGGACATGGAGAGGGCTGTCTTCCAACAATTGGTTACCATTTACAGATATAGGCTGTAGTGTTCAAAGGAACACCTCTCCACCACCCCTGTCAATGATCTTATACCCACGTGCAGGGATGTGGGGGGGGGGGGGCAGTTTGTCCCTCTTCTGAGCCTAGCACTGCTTAGAAGTTTATTATTTATTTATTTATTATTTAGATTTTTATACCGCCCTATCCCCGAGGGGCTCCAGGCGGTGTACAACAAAACTAATACAAAATCAGGTTCGGGAGCAAACTATACAATTAAAACAACAGCAGCCCACAGAGGCTCCATCTGTGTGGGTATTCGTTAAGATGTACTAAATTTCATTTAAAACAGCGGTTAATACCATAGTAGAAGGCGTCCGGTAAACCCGTTTTCTTAAAGCCCTCCCCAAGGGAACGGCTGGACTCCTCCATAGGAGGGTAACCTAGATGTAACTGAGCAGGGGCGCCATACTCAGCGGCTAGTTGCTCCAAAGGCCCGGCGGAACAACTCAGTCTTACAGGCCCTGCAGAATTCACCAAGATCCCGCAGGGCCCAGTCAGCTGGAGGAAGAGTGTTCCACCAGGCCGGGGCCCGCGTGGAGGCCAGCCGCATCATTGAGGGGCCGGGGACCACCAGTAAATTAGCCTCTGCTGAGCGCACAGGGCGAGTAGGGGCATATGGGGTAATGCGGTTCTTGCAAGATTGAAACCGTCTCTCCACATGTACACTGGATACCGTTAAAAAAATTATCAGATCAACTGAATCAAGTAGTTGCACATCCCTCATATTTTATTTGTTCTATGCATCTGCAGCCAATAAAAAGCACTTCACTGTGTATTTTTTATTGCTCTCTGCCTCACCCGGTTCCTCGTCCATTCTTGTTTGGTCCAGGTTTCTGGATTTTTACGTTTTAATTTTCTGAATCCTCAAAACATTCTAGGGCATGCTTAGTATCAGAATAGTACTTTAAAATTCTCTTGAGGGAAGTGATGCTGTACACCTCTGAACCGCTTGGATGTTATTTTTATTCCCCTCTAGGTATGAACCCTGATCGCACTTACCCTGTCTGGTATAAGAATGTGGTATCTCTGTGGATTCTGTTTGGAATGGCCTGGCTAGCCCTGATCATCAATCTTTGCATCAGCTTACTAGAAAACTACAGTGAACTCTGCCAGTGCTGCAAGAGGAAGGGCAGAGTGGTAGAGCAGGAGCTAATGAATGGCAACCAAAATGTCAGTTTGGGACTTGAGGATGAGCAGAGCTGCAGTGTGAAGGCCACCAAGCCAGTGGGGCCAGACTGATTTGCATACACTGGTGTTTTTCTAGTGAAGGGTTTTTATGATCTTGCTGACTAACAGAAGTGTTGCTACTTCAGAAATGATGGGACACTGAGGCCATGGTGGAAATCAAACTGTTCTTTTGGGTGGTCAAGATTTGTTTTACATGAGAGATTTTTTTTCCTGCATGAAAATGAATTGTTATGGAAGAAGAGCAAGTAAATGCCATCTTGTGGGAAACCATGGGAAGGTTTCCTTGCTGAAGTTCACGAGTTGAGAAACCACAAGCTTTTCTACTTCTATGTTTGCGTGTCTGTGTAGCTGGCAATGTATATAACTTTCTCCTCAGCTTGATGGGTTACTTCTGTGTCAGAGAAATGTGAGGGGCAAAAGGGTTCTCACTTTTAAATGAGTATCTAAAATGTCTCTGTTATCGTGTATATACTGTTACTTACCAGCTTTGTAAGGCCATTTGCCTAGCATAGAGTTGCACAGTTGTACAGAAGATTTTTATAAGCTTGTAAAACAAGTTGGGCAGTCAGTGTATAAATACCATGAAACATATCTTTTTTTTAAAAAAAAGATGAATGTGTTACATTTTAAGAAAACACACAGTTGATTGCAATATGGTGTGCCTTGTATTATAACATGCTGTAAATAAAGTTTTGGATCCACAAAACTCTATGATGCCTCTGTAGTCAGAGATACCAGGAACTGTAACAGGCATGCAATATAGCTGTAGCACTAGGCAGACATTGCATTCACAGAATATTGGTTTTGTTTCTTCCTCATGCATGCTTCTTGCTATAGAACATGCATGGTCAGATTGCTCAGTTCATGCAATAGTGCTAAGGCATGGCTTAGCAGAGGGTGCTTATGTGATAACTGAAGGCTACTCAGTTGCAATGATGGCCACATCAATGAGGACCATTGTCCCAGGCATCAGTTGCCAGGAAAGTAGATTAATCTCTAGCACCTGCTTATTGAAATTTCTGAACAAGTAGGTGCTATCACAGCATTTTATGAGAGATCAACTAGTTTTATTTATGTATGTGTTTGTTTATTTTGCTTATAGCCCACCTTTCTCAATGCAGCTTACATGGTCCTCTCAATGCAGCTTACATGGTCCTCCTTACAGCAATCTGTGTAGTAATTTACGCTGAAAGTCTATGACTTGCCCAAGGTCACAGGCATTCCTGAAGGGAGAGGTAGAAGTGTGGCAGCCAGGCACAGGGCAGCCCCACCATCCTTAAAGAGGTTTGCAGCACTGCGGCAAGCAATAAAAGAGAGAAACATCACCAACCATGCTTCAAGCCCCTGATGCAGCCCAACAGGCTGCTGTACCCTTTTTGCGAGCATAAGATCACACTAGCAAAAGGGGGTGTTCCTGGAAAGAGTGGCCTCAGGCAGTTGACATTGCCCAAATTGGCTTTGGCCTGGTAATGCCCCTGTTGGCACTGGAGTTGGCTCCTATGCCGGAGGAGCACTGGCGCTGTTGGCACCTGGGTGTCATGCAGTTGCACAGCTCCCCAGCACCACTGTAAGTGTCCCTGTACCAGCATGGATGACACTTATACCGTGCTAAGGTATTACAGTGCATCCAGAGCCCTTTCATCTCCCACTCCAAGGATTGCACTGTTAGTGATCTTCTATGGATGAGTTGAGACTCAAACCTGGATGCTAGTCTGAAACTACACTACAGTAGCTCTCCTGCTGATTTTCACCTGTCTTCATACCCCGCCCTTCCAACTTGCATCATTACCCAACGGCAAAAATAAACATTAACCCCGTGAAGCTGCCTTATACTGAATCAGACCATGGTCTGTCGAAGTCAGCATTGTCTCCTCTGACTGACAAAAGCTCTCCAGGGCCTTAAGCAGAGGTCTTACACATCACATACCATCAGGTCCTTATTTGAGATGTCAGGAATTAAACCTGGAGCATTCTGCATGCCAAGCAGACGCTCTGCCACTGGGACATGGCCCCTTCGCAAACTTAACCAGGTGTAACTGTGAGGGTTTTGAAACAGCTCACAGCATCTGGAACTTCTGTCCCCAAATTCTAGTACTGTACGTGAGGTTCGCCCCATGATTTTGCTTTGATGGATCTCATCTAATCAACTTTCAAAGATCCCCTCAAACCAGTAACACTTTGATCTTCCTGTAAATTTGTACCCTGGCTATGCTTTGTAGCAGGCCACATTTTCAGAGATAGCCATAGCGGAAGGCAATTTGTAACACAGAAAAATAAAATCACTAAGAGAATAGTTGTCTGCCAAAACATGAAAGGTTATCTGTTCAAGGGTGAGTAAAGAAAACATAGTCATTTGGCTGCTATTGTGCTTTTTACAGATGACTTGGATTCTTTCACAATGTACACTGGAAAATTACAGAAACTCCTTGAAGGGCTTGAGGTGCTGTTTGAGGTTTTACTTACAGAACTGTGCAAAATTCAGTCTATGTTTTTCACTGGCCTTACTTAATTTTTACAAGTGTTTCCTTTCTAACTTTCTAAAGTGTTATTCTGGCTTACTTCAGACCTAAACCTATTTACTTGGATGTTCAAATGACTACAAGGGTATGACTTGTAAGTAAATATGATTTTTCGTAAATCATCAATAAGAAAAAGGAAGAAATGATTTTGGCCTAGAGTGCCAGGAAAACATCAGATAAGCAGCTGTGGTGTTCTATAGAGAAAATGAATTGTTGATACCTAAATCATACACTATTGTTTGCATAGCCAGCTGCTTCTTTTCTTACGATAGCCAGATTGTGATGCAAACTTGGTGAACATGTTGTCTGAATGGTTTATCACATTAAAACAACCCTGTAATCTTTCCTTCTTGTGTGCAGTCCGCATTTGGAAACTTCAGTAATGGTTCACCAAATGCATTTGCATTTTTAACTAGCAGAAATCGTGTTTAACTACATGCAAGACCATCCTGCATTTGCATAAAATACTTCAATGTGTACACATATCCAGGAATAACAAGGCTCTATCTATGCAAACTTTATCAGGAGGAAGAAAGGACTCTCATTTGGATGTATCCAACAGGTGCACAGTGATTTTTTTAGTATTTTTCTTGGCAATTAGGTCACCAGGTCTCAAAGGACCCATCACACTTGGGCATAAACAGAACTAAAACTTGGATGATGGAATAGAGGGCATGCTAATCAAATTTGCAGATGACACCAAAATAGGAAGGGTAGCTAATATCCCAGAGGACAGAGTCAGAATTCAAAATGACCTGGATAGATTAGAGAGCTGGGCCAAAACAAACAAAAGGAATTTTGACAGAGATAAATGTAAGATACTACACTTAGGCAGAAAACATGAAATGCATAGATATAGGATGGGTGACACCTGGCTTGACAACATTACATGTGAAAGGGATCTGGGAATCTTAGTAGACCACAAACTGAACATGAGTCAGCAGTGTGATGCGGCAGCCAAGAAAGCCAATGTGATTCTGGGCTGTATCAACAGGCGTATAGTGTCCAGATTGAGGGATGTAACACTACCTCTCTATTCTGCATTAGTCAGACCTCACCTGGAATATTGTGTACTGTTCTGGGCACCGCAATTCAAGAAGGATATTGACAAGGATATTGACAAGCTGGAATGGGTCCTGAGGAGGGCAACCAAAATGGAAAAAGGTCTGGAATCCATGTCCTACAAGGAGAGACTAGGGCCCTTTCTGCACAGCAGAAAGGGCACCTCTCCACCAGCAGAAATTATGCCAGTGGAGAGGAGGGGGCAGTTCTCACGGGAGCGTGCGAGCGGCCCCCGCAGAGGCCAGTACAGAAAAGCTGCCTCTTTTGTGTCCCCCCCACTCACCTCGGCCTCCCTTCCCGAGGGAGGTTTTTGGAAAGGGCTGCCTTCCCAGGGGTCAGAGGGCAGCGTGGGCGGGTCTTAGCAGCCCTCCAGTCCGACGCTGGAGGACGAGGTGAGTGGGGGGGGGGAACGGGAAAGGGGTGCCTTCAGCAATGGGAAGGCAGCGCTTTCCAAAAACCTCCCTCGGGAAGGGAGGTGGAAAGCGGCACCTTCACGCCGCTCGGGGCTGCACAGGATGCAGCAGCGCTGCCTGTGCGAACAGCTCCCCAGGGACCAGTGTTTTTGGCCCCATGCAAAAAGGGCCTTAGAGAGCTGGGTATGTTTAGTTTGATGAAGGTTAAGAGGGTCACATGATAGCCCTCTTCAGATATTTGAGGGGATGTCGTGTTGGTGAGGGAGCAAGCTCATTTTCTGCTGCTCTATAGACTAGGACCAAGTGTAATGGGTTCAAGATAAAGGAAAAGAGATTCCACCTAAACATCAGGAAAAACTGACAGTAAGGATTGTTGGACAGTGAAATGCCCTACCTCAGAGAGTGGTGGAGTCTCCTTCTTTGGAGGTTTTTAAAGAGAGGCTGGATGGCCATCTGTCAGGAGTGCTTTGATTATATGTTCCTGCAATGCAGGGGGTTGGACTTGATGGCCCTTGGTGTCTCTTCCAACTCTATGATTTTATGATAGTTGTACTCATGTGCGTTCAGGCCAAGTACCTCTAGTTCAGGAATTCTTAACCTGAAGTCTATGGATGGTCTTCAGAGGGCATCAATGAATTCGGTGCAAAAATTTGATTTTTTTTTGTGCTTCAGTTGCTTTTTTATTATTTTGAAAATTGTCTTTGTAGGAAAAAGTTCTTCCTGATATCAGATTATATTATTAAGGTATTGGCATTGTTTATTTTATTTTTTCCAGGAAGTAGTCATTAATTAAATAAAAAAATTTAATATGGGTTTATATGCATTTTTATGTGTATTTATGTGAGGGAGGTACATCTGATTCTCGAAGGGACATGGGATACCCCCCAAAAAACAACCTTCCTAAGAGTCACTACTCTAATGGCATCATTCAGAAAGGCAGCATGCCAGCACAGAATGTACAAATTATTTTTTAAAATACAGGAAGACATTAGGTTTTTGGATGCTTCTGTGCTTTTAGTAGTGGGACTGATTACTATAACCATGGCCCTATAATACTGCAGTGTATCTGCTGAGAGACTAATCTTTAATTGGAAAGTCAGTCTTCTGCCATGAATTCTGTAGTTGACTTGAAACAAGCCACTGTTTCCACAGCTGTACCATCTGCCACATGGCAATAATAATATGGATGTTCTTCACAGAGTCATTGTGAGGACTGCAATAAGATAATGAATGTGAGGTATTGGTAAGTTGCCGCGCATCATGTGACACTGTCTACTGATCTGCTGCTGATCCCATTTCAAGGTGTTGGTTTTGCTCTTTCAAGCACTACATGCATCTGAAGGACTGTCTTGACACATATACTCCTGCTTAAGAATTACATTAATAGGGAGAGGCCCTCCTGGCCCACCAATCAAAGAAGTTCATCTGGTGAGCACACAAAAGAGAGCCTTTTGGTAGCACCTCCATGATTACAGGACAACCAACCAAAAGAGGTGCACCTGGCCCCCTCATTTTGCTTCTTCAGGAGGCAAAAATAGTCTATTTAGGACTGAATGTTAGTGTTTATTTATTGGAAGTCTCAATTGAGATTTTGGTGAGATCTTTTATGTGTTTTATAATTGCTTTATTTACATTATAAATAACCATGAGTTCCCTGAGGTAAAAAAGCAGCCCATAAATGTTTAAAATAAAATAAAAGAAGACACTTTAGGGACAGGAGTCAATAAAATATAGTAGGAGTAATGCTTGGTTGTGATTTATAGTCTACATATGTTTAGATTTTTGGTTGTTACAACTCCGGGCTTAAAATAATACTCATTGACAACATACAGTTGTGCTCATTTCTTTGTACTTTTTTGGCGACTGATATTGTGTTCTGAAACATTGTTTTTCAGTTCTTTTCCCAGATTGTCCCATTTATAGCATTTTAACAGGCATTCACCATGACTTGGATAGCTCAGGATAGCCTAATCTTGTCAGATCTCGGAACCAAATAGAGCCAGCCTGTATCACCATTTTGCATGGGTTGCTATGCAGAGGCAGGCAATGGCCCTGTTGCCCTAAGGGTTCATCATAAGTCAATTGTCTGTAAACAAGCAAACAAAGATATGCATGGGCATGGAATGAATAACCAAATTGCTGTCTAAATATAAGTTTAGCCCAGTAAGGCTTAGGTTGGAACATTTAAAAAGGACCCTTTTTTTAAAAGCACAGTCACCCAGCAGTAATATACATAAAGGTGAGGTGAGTACAGCTGCTCTCATAGCTGCTGTTTCCAAGATGGAACACAATTGTGTAATTTTTACTGACATGGTGTTCAAGGGCAAGAGGCGTCTCCAAGGAAATCAGAGTATGGCAGGCAGGATTTCAAAGGAATAACCTAATACTTCGCAGAACAGAATTCACTTCTAAAACAGTCTCAGGCGGAGCTGTGTCTTCTCTAATTTCATTGGTGCAGTATCCTGGATTTGGTACAGAACTTGCATTCATAAAAAACAGGTGTTTTTTTTTTAAAAAAACAGGCTTCTAGTTCTTGTGGCTGCAAAAAAAAATTCCCTCACTGCCTTCAGCCCCTTGTTTTATCTACAGTTCCTTTCTGAGTGCAACTTCTGGAAAAAAAATGGAAATTTGCTTCCAAACTAAAAAACATGCAAACAGATTTGATCTAAAGGTAGGAATTTTGAGTGAGATAATCAACCTGGGTTTTTTTCCAAACAAAAAAAGTGGCAGCCATATTGGGAGGCAGAAGAGTTTAATCCTGCCACTTGTGGGAAGCAGCCGCTTGCAAGGTTCCATATTGCTACTGTGCTAGAAGGAGGGAAAAAAGTATGGACATCTATCTTGTCAATTAGTTTACCTTTAAAGGACAACAACAGTATGGTGGAATGATTTGTTTCACCAGGTAAAGCTATTGGGGGGGGGGGGATAACCTCCCACCCTCTACCTCCCACACACATGGTCACAGCATGAGAGGGGTGCCAGACAGCTGGGGTACTTCTATTTGAAGAGTATCTGTCCATGGATTTTCCAATGGTTTGTCTAATTAGAAGCCTTTAATATGACATTTAAGTTCTCTTGGTGAAGAATTACTTAGTACATTTAGTTCTGTGAGAAACTGCAAGAATTGCAATTCCTGCAGATCCTAGAATCAACCTGTGAACATTGGAGATGTGTGAATCAGCCTGTATTGCACAAGGAAATCCAGGGGGAAATAAAGTGGCTTGGTGGAAGCATTGCTTCCTGAACTTATAGTTTAGCATTTAGCAGCAGTTAAGCAATTTTTTCTGCTTTCTCCACAGTTGAGGAAGGAGTGTTGTTTGATCTGAATCATGAACCTTAATTAAAATGGAAGCTGTATCATTGGACTAGTGATGAGTATAGAGTAACAGTCACAATCCTGTGATTTGGGACACTAATACAACATCCTGCTGTACAGGATGTAATTGGGTGGTAATAATATGTTTGTGGATCTACCTTAACTTTTTCTTAGCCATAGGAGTCTATTCTTCTCCAAGTCATATAAATGCCAATTCTCAGGACAGATCTTGCTTTTTAGGGTATAGTTGTTGTCACAGTGTTTCCAAGGCTGTTTCCAAACTGGGATTTTCCTTCAGTGCTACATAGCATGCCCCTACTTTGTTTGAGAATGTACAAATGATATTGTACTTTCTCTGAACATGTGGAGCTCCAATCCTTGCTCAACCTTAAAGGGCAAACAAAGTACCACAGTGGCCAGAAGTGGTGTCAGCAGCATGTGGCTCAGATATAGACAAGTGTGAATGTCTTTCCTGCACACCTCAGTCCCACTTGTTGCTGCTTCCATAGTGGGAGGGGGAGGGCAGCTTTTCCCACCTCTGTGCTGATGAAGCCCCAGAGTAGGTAGCCTTTTCACTGCAATACTTAAAAGGTGTGTATCATTGAATCAGTTTCATCAGCAACAGCCAGTCTGCTTGGAAAGGCATATAAGCAAGAAAAGCAACAAAGAATGAGAATACAGTATACAACATATAGTATCACCATTGCCAGAACAGCAGAGGTAGATTGAATTGAATACAACTCTAAGCAGGGCTGTTTCCAGTCAGGCTAAGTGAATGTAGCTGCTGGCAGCTCACAAACAAAATAAAACTGAGAAACACATGGAGTATCGGTCATGTAGGATCGCTCTTCCCCGCCCCTTCCAGTCCATGACCTTTGCTCTTCTTTCTACAGGAAAGAACTACCAATGAAAGCCCGATATCATTGCTGGCATACTTTTATCTAACTTTCAGTCCACGGAACCAATCTGATTAGACAGGAGATCCTCAGGGCTAATGACCTCTCATTGTGTCTGAGACGTGCAGAGCTGCACAACATTGGCTTAGTTTCCTGTTAGTACACATTTGGTAACCTGTAAGACAGTAATGCAGGAGATGAGGGAGCAGAACTGAGTGGAAAATCACAAGCATTGGATGTGTAAGTTTTCATTTTTGATCAGATGCTAAAGAGCCACTGCCTGTCACAATAGACAATTCTGAATCTGAACAGGTTGAATTTAATTTGGCATATCTCAGGATATTATCAACCCACAGCACTGCCAACACCACAACCCAGGGCCGGAGCGAGGGGGAACTGTGCCCGGGGCACGCCATGCTCCTGCCCCAGAATGCCATGTCACACACTGGCCATGCCCCTGCACCGGCATGCGCCCGGTGTGTCACGCACCCCCCGCCACTGCCATAACCTCAAAAAATGTGAAGCAAAATCCAGAGAGAGAAATCTGAATGCAAAAGAAGGTCTTTGTGGCAATGTTTGTAAAGAAAGTTTGTAGGAACCTTCAGGATTTGAGCTGTAACCCTGTGGTGTGTATATTTGGGTCAGGGGCGTACCACCAACGGGGACATATGTCCCCAGGCAGTCACCATTTAGTCGTGTGAGGGCCCCCCAGAAAATCACCCCCCACACTTCTAGCCTGGCCAATTCTGCCACCCCCTCCCCATTGCAGCAGCAGCAGCAATGGCAGCCACGATTGGCACGGCTGCCCCATTAAACCCCTGGCTGCATTTGCTGAATCAAAACGGGGGGAGTTAAGTTGATCAGGAGAAACAGGGCTCTCTGCTCATTTTCAAATCAGTTGGCGGTTTTTGTTCTCCTGGTTTTGCTTTTTTCTGGTGCTGAAGTGGGGTGGGGATGACATTTTACCCATTTTACTCTGCTTTATTCCTCTCTCCCCCGCTTTAGAGTTTTCTTGTTTGGCTGCTTTCATCAAGGTTTGCATCTTGCATTGCGATCTGAGGTACATAGGCTCCGAAGCAAATGAAGCTTCACATCACCAACAGCAAGCAGCACAGAACAGTCTGCTGCCTCTCTTGAGCTCCGCTAGTGCAAAAAAATCATTGCTTGGTCGTGGTGGGGGGAGGGCGGCTGCCCATACGGGGGGGGGGGACGACAGAAAACTCAGATTTTGCCCCAAGCTTCATTTTCACTAGATATGCCTCTGATTGGGATAACCTGAAAAAATAAACTTCTCGGGCTTATGTGAGATGATTTAAGGCACAGTGATAGATTGCAGGGAAAAGTTAATTTTAAAGTGCAGATCTGTAAGGAGTGATTACTGTTTACATCCAGAGTGAGGCATATAAACCTAGGAACAGGGAAGTCACCTCAAGAACTGGTGGAAGGGTTTATTGAAAGGCCAAACTGAAGAGCCATGTAAAACAGAAAGGAATCTCTTCTAGTAAGGGAAGAATTCCTATATACAAATTGGTATGGGGTTTTGCTTTGAGTTTCTTCAGTAGAGAGTTTGTGTTTTATATGAGGGTTTTCTAACAGAGTGTGAGGGTACTGAGCCTGTGCACCAAAACAGGGTTAGAACCTTGAGTAAAAGTGAACAAGCCATTAGCTAAAGCATTTTGAAGTAAAAAGGGAACTGTATAATCTGTGAAATATCTAAGAAACTGAATAGCATCTAAGCTATATTGTAATTGAAACTGAACAAATTTTAAGAATACTAAAAGACAAGGATGGGAACTTTTTAAAAGCGAGATCTTGAAGGCACAATTTCAAACAGTTCCAATGAGGAGGAAAAATGGGAGGTGTCTAAGGAAACCAAAAACCAGCTTTCAACTGAGCTCAGATTTAAAAGGGACATGTACAAGAAATGGGAAAAAAAGGGGAAATCCCCAAAGAGGAATTCAAACAAATAGCCAGGATGTGTAGGGAGAAAGTCAGAGAAGCTAAAGTGCAGAATGACTTCAGGCTTGCCAGATTGGTTAAAAATAATAAAAGAGGCTTTTTTGGTTATGTCTGCAGCAAAAGGAAGAAAGGTCAAAGTGCTAACAGAGGATGGAGAAAAGGCAGAACTACTCAACATTTTCTTTGTCTCAGTCTTCTCCCAAAAGAAAAGCAGTGTGCAACTAGGGAAATGGAACAGAAGATGCAGTAGGGAAAATTCAGCACAGAATAAATAAAGAGGTAGTACAGGAATACTTGGCTATTTAAAATTAATTCAGATCTCCAGGGACTAATTAACTACATCTCAGGCTACTAGAAAACTGGCAGACGTAATCTCAGAAGCACTTGCAATAATCTTTGAGAATTCCTAGAGAACAGGAGAGGTCCCAGCAGACTGGAGGAGGGCTAACATTGTCCCCATCTTCAAAAAGGGGAAAAAAGAGGACCCAAACAATTATCACTTGGTCAGCCTGATATCAATACCAGGCAAAATTCCAGAGCAGATGATTAAACAGTCTGTAAGCACTTAGAAGGGATGCTGTTATCACTAAAAGTCAACATGGATTTCTTAAAAACAAGTCATGCCAGACTAATCTTATCTTTTTTTTAAATTGAGTGACAAGTATAATAGATGAAGGGAATGCTGTGGATGTAGCATACTTTGACTTCAATAAGGCCTTTGACAAGGTCCCCCATGACATTCTTGCAAGCAAGTTAGTAAAATGTGGGCTAGACAATGCTACTGTTAGATGGATTTGTGATTGGCTGACTGACTAAATGCAAAGGGAGCTCACCAATGACTCATTTTCATACTAGAGAGAAGTGGCTAGTGCATTGCTGCAGGGTTCTATCCTGGGCCCAGTAGTATTCAATGTTTTTATCAATGACTTGGATGATGGAATAGAGAGCATACTGCTCACATTTGCAGATCACACCAAATTAGGAGGGGTAGGTAATACTCTAGAGGACAGGATCAGAATTACCTGGACAGATTAGAGAGCTGGGCCAAAACTAACAAAATGAATTTCAACAGAGAGAAATGTAAGATACTACACTTGGGCTGAAAAAATAAAATGCACCCATGCAAGATGGGTGACACCTGGCTTGGCAGCAGTACTTATGAAAGGGATCTGGGAGTCCTAGCAGACTACAAACTGAGCAGCAGTGTAATGCAGCAGTCAAGAAAACCAATTCAATTCTGGGCTGCCTCAGTAGGAGTATAGTGTCTAGATTGAGGGTAATAGTGGTAGTGGTAATAGTGCCACGCTGTTCTGCATTGGTCAGACCTCACCTGTCCAGTTCAAGAAGTTCAAGTTCAAGGGCTCCGCAGTTCAGGAAGGATATTGACAAACTGGAATAGATCCAGAGGAGGGTGACCAAAATGGTAAAAGGTCTGGATTCCATGCCCTATAAAGAGCAGCTTAGGGAACTAAGTATGTTTAGTCTGGTGAAGAGAAGGTTAAGAAGTGACATGATAGCCATGTTTAAATATTTGAATGGATGTGATGGTGAAGATGGAGCAAGTTTGTTTTCTGTTGCTCCAGAGACTAGGACAAGGAGCAATGGTTTCAAGGTGCAGGAAAAGAGATTCCACTTAAACATTAGGAAGAAGTTCCTGACAGTAAGGGCTGTTCAACAGTGAAATACACTGCCTCAAAGGATGGTTGTGTCACCTTCTTTGGAGGTTTTTAAAGAGAGGCTGGATGCCCATCTGTCAATGGTGCTTTTAAGTATTCTTAAGTCTGTGCTGTGCCAACAACCAAATACTGATAGTCTGTCAAGGTCTTTTGTAAATATATATTTACCTTGCCTTCCTTATCCATTCCTTTCTCCAAGTTAGTCATCTCCCATTGCCATTTCCACTCTTGTTAAATAAATATTTTCTTCTGTTTAAGTTATCTCTGCCTCTGTATTATTATTTGGTGGGTCTTAAGAAGAGGTTTCCAAGGAAGTGTTTAGAATGACAGGATTCCTTCACCTTCTAAAAGTATAATGCCTGAGGGAAAGTGCGTGTCACCCAACAGTGCCATTACTAAAGCTTATCAGTCCCTGACAGGAAAATGTGTGTGTGTGTGTGGGGGGGGGGAATCTGACAAGCCAGATCAGTGGCTGATTATGCACAGTGTGTTTGGGGCGAATATCCATTGTAGCAAAATTTGTTGTACAGATGTATTTCTTCAATGCCCGCTTTCACTTTTCATTCTCTCTGCAGGAAGTGAGACCACTTTTAGCATGATTTTAATTTTGCTTCACTGCCAGAGTGAGCAGATTTTCCACTGAGCGTCGCTTTGACCCAGATATGTTCCCTCTGCCCATAGCCAGCATTCCCACTTCCTCCCACTTCCAACCACACCTTCCCCCTCACCCCCCTTCCATGTTGCTGGCTTCTTCAAGTGAAAGAAACGAAGCTCACTCACCCTCTGGATTAATATATTGATATCTCGTCATAATAATAACAGAGAGTGCTTAGAAATAATAAGAAATAATAAATAGAAATAATAATAATAATAAGAGGAAGGAGAGAATATTGGCTCACAAACATGGCCAGGGAACTGCTTTGCTCTTTCTTTTAGAGGGGGATTATTTTTGGAACCGTAATATCAGTAAAAGTTCAGTTTAAAGACAAAGACAGCAATCTTGACTACTGAATGTGATGAGATTTTTGCCTTTATGATCTGTGCCTTTAAAAATAAGTTCAGGGTTGGAATTAAGAGAACCAGGCTCAGAGATTGCAGAAAAACCACAGGAGACAGTGCCTCCTCTCATGTAAAGTCCACTGTGCGGAGAAGAGTTCCATGGTAATAGGTTCCATGTGTAATAGGCCTGTGAGTGGTTTCTCTACCTTGGTGATATTGGAAGGTGTTGGAGTCTGTTGCAGCACCTCTAAACTTACAGGGGAAAATCAAATCAACCCTACAAGTAATCAGACCAGACATTTTCCATGAAGAGTGGGGAGAAGGTAAAATGATATCAGTTTTAATTCAGCCTTAAAACATATTTTATTTAACTGGTATCCCTACAGATACTTAGGATTTTCATTAAAAAATACATATCTAGTTTGGGATGCTTGAACACTGTATTCTATAATACACAACTACACACCTGTTTTCAACAGCAGTCTTGTATGGGAATATTAGGCCTACACCCAATGTATGGAGCACAGCATGTTGTGCCAATGATAACATTAATGACCTACAATGCAGCTGCTGGGTTTGTGATTGTCAGTGAGAGACATGAGTGGGGAAAGGGGATTATTTAAGCCTTTATTCATAAGGAAGCAGGGTCAAGATAATCATGCTCTGAGAGCTGTTTTGATCCTGCTGATGAAAACTTACAAGCCTTTCAAAGAAGTAAATTGTTCAAAGAAAGCGTAAAAGCAGTGCGGGAGGGGTTATTGCCAATTGCCATAGAACTTGAAAGAGTTAAATAGTCCGGTTATCCTCATTGATCTCCCTCTTAATGCTAAAGTGTCACAGCTGCTACATTAAAAAAATCAGAAAAGTGCAGTAGTTCCACTATAAGAAATCATATACTTTAATCCTCAATTTATTACATTACCTAAGGCAAGTTCATTAATTCACTGTAGTTCACTTTCTTCTGGTTAAAATCAGAGCTAATAAACCTCCCTGACTTTACAGCATCATTGTAGGGATTCTTTCATCAGTGTTTACACAGTACTTTGAACAATAAAAAAGATCTTTCTTAAGTACTATATAAATGCTGGTGAGCATTAGCTTAATATAAAGACCCAGTCTGTCAATTAAACCAAGTGTTACTGTCAATATCATTTCCTGCCATTTGGTTGGTTTTAGAGGTCAACTCTTGCTGTAGAAGTAGCTCTTGCTGCAATGGAAATATTGAGCCGTAACAGCACCTCCCACCACTACTTCCTTTGTATTGATTTCCAACAGTGTAGTAACAAAGACGTAAAGGCACACAGTCATACTGTTATCACCTGAGTTTTATCACTTCTGTTTGTTAGCTGCACTAATTTTGGACACTGTCACTAATAGGAGTTAATGCCAGTCATAATTTGGACACTAGTGATTATTGGTGCTTGTCAGAAAAGGACAGGGTGCAAATCAAACAAATGAAATGTTCAGTAAATGTCAACATTCCCGTGAACTTGTTAGCAACCACAGAAAAATCATGTGAATGTCCCAAAACATAGAACTATGACAGTTAATGAGACAGGTGCCAGATTGTGAATATTCATCAGTTTGATAAGTGGGGATCTATACCAGTGGTTCTCAACCTGTGGGTCGCAACCCCTTTGGGGGTTAAATGACCCTTTCACAGGGGTCGCCTAAGACTCTATGCATCAGTGTTCTCCATTTGTAAAATGGATAAATGTTAGGGTTGGGGGTCACCACAACATGAGGAACTGTATTAAAGTGTCGCGGCATTAGGAAGGTTGAGAATCACTGATCTATACCAATGAACATTAAAAGTATAATCTGGGATTGTGAAGTTTCAGTGTTGACATTCAACACATTTTGTATATTCACTATCCTATGTGTAGTTCCACATGTGTTTGCCTTTAGTGATCATCAAAATCATAAAATATGCTCACTTAATGAGCATAATATGTATTTAATTGGTGGTCTAAAGGGTGTTTTTTCTTCTTTAATATGAGCAAGGAGACCTATGTAATAAAGACTAAGCAGGCTTGTGAAAGCACTGTTGAAATGAGAGGCATTCTTTGCTGAGCTTTTGTTCAAAAGTTTTATCCAAGGTAACAGCTTAAAGAACTATGACTGCACTACAAATGTTTTAAGGACTTTAATGACAAAAACTCAGCAAAACAGTCTCTCATTTTTACAGGGCTTTCTCAAGCCAGTTTGGCCTTTATTACATCGGACTCTGGGTTTTGTCTACATTATACCACGTTTTCCCATTATCTGTAAATTACTCCTTATATGAGCACCATTCAAAGTCAGGTATATAAGCAAGTGTTGGTCAGTGATTTTCACAGTGGTGGTTTATTTATTTATTATACTTGTTATGCTGCCCACCCCCAAAGGGCTCTGGGAGGTATACAGAAGATAAAACCAATAAAAGATTAATCACAATTTAACAATTAAAACCAAATTAATTATATACAGTATCAACAAAAACAGAACAACCTAACATCAGATGTTAGTCTGAAGAAACCTCCTACCCTCTGAGAGGGGACCAGGCACAGCATATGACAGCCAGTTATGATGGCATGTGGGGGGGTAGTGGGAGGGCAATCAGCTACCGGACCCCCCCCAAAGCCCGGTGAAACATTTCCCTTTTACAGGCCCTGCGGAACTGTCCAAGGTCCCGCAGGGCTCTGATGGCTGGAGGGAGACCATTCCACCAGGCAGAGACCAGGGCGGTAAAAGCCTTGGCTGGGGTAGAGGCTAGTGTGACAAATGCCCATATTTGGGAAGTGGTTTCCAATGAGAGACTGCCCTGAAAGAGTTAAGTCCTGCCCAGTCCTGATTGGCTGGAGGAAATTGCCAGGGAGAAGAAAAGGAGGCAGCTAGAGTGCTGAGGGTTCTTTTTCCTTGGTTCATGCTTGGACCAGGATCCAAAGCAGAGAGAGCAGATCAGGAAGGGAGATCTGTCGCTGCTTGTGTGTTCTGACAAGAAGTCAGAGTGCTCTAGTCAGGCTGAGGAGGCTTGATAGAGTGTGAGGGAAAGCCCTGGGCTTGGTGGAAGGTGAGTCTGCCACTCAGGTGCTGGGCAGCTTGGCTGTCCAGACTAGTGTCTGTCCAATTCCAGTTCAAAGCCCAGTCAGGAGAAGACCAGTCCATAAAGGGGGGCAGTTAGTCCCTAACAGGGGACTGCAAGGGAAGGTGGCGAGTGTTGAGCCAGAGCCTTCCAGTCTTAAGACTTGGGTGGTTGTGTGAACTAGAAAGGGTGTGGATCAGAGAGAATCTAGTGTCTCTGTGTGTAACAACTAAAAGCTGAAACCTCTGTGCGAGAAAGCTGAAGTAAAATTAAAACCTGTGTATGCGAGAAAGCTGAAGAACCAGAACCTCTTTAAGAGAAGAAGTATATTGGCCACCTGTGTGTGACCAAATGGAAAACTTTATTGTAACTGACTGAGTAACCTCGCAAGTAGAAGCTCTTTACTTTCTGTATTCAACAAGCATTTAAAACATCTCAAGTCAACTGAGAAGCCTTCATTTCTAGTAAAATAAACTTTACAAATTCTGTTTCACGGTACCTGAAGTTCCAGTCTACTTTTCCAGTGTGCCTACAAAGGGAGGTGTCTGTCAGCATATGGGCCAACACTCTCTCTTCCAGAGTTTCCCCTCCATTTTTGTCAGAGGTTCCTTCTTTTATTTCTCTGGGGAGAGTTGGAGTGAGGCAGACTCCAGCAAGGGAGTCTGAGCTTCAAAACCCTGAGCTTCAAAACTCTGTAGAGGCTAGTCACATCATCGGGCAGCCAGGGACCACCAGCAAATTTGTCTCTGCAGAACGCAGAGGCCAAGTAGGGACATAAAGGGAGATATATGAGGGCCCCAAGCCATGAAGGGTCTTAAAGGTATGAGGGCCCCAGGCCACGAAGGGTCTTAAAGGTCAGAACCAACACCTTGAAGGTGATCTGGTATTCCACTGGGAGTGAGTGCAGTTGGCGCAACACAGGGGCGATATGGTCCCTAATAGAGCCACCTGTGAGAAGCTGTGCCACTACATGCTGGACCAGTTTTAACTTCCAGATCAGCTGCAAGGGAAGGCCTATGTAGAGCAAGTTGCAATAGTCTAACCTGGAGGTGACTGTGGCATGGATCACCATGGCCAGGTCAGCAGGGAAGGGGATTAGCCTGTGTACCCCCTGCTCAGCCCATTACATGTTGAGGGATACACACAAAGTTGATTTTCAAACTTAAAATATGCTGGAACATTCAATGACTGATCTCTCAATTGTTCTACCTTATTCCTTTACTTACTTTATCTGTTCATTTATTGTATGCCTGTTGGTAGGATTATGATGGGCTTTATTCTATTTTCTTTTAAATGCTATTCTTTATTCTTTTACACTAGACCTTTTTCCGTTGTTAAGGAATAATGGAAAAAACGGCGGGAGAAACCTTGGTTTTTATAAAGGAGGGAGAAACCTTGGGCAGAAAAACGGTGTGTGCAGGTGCTTTGAACAGGAGGGTGGCATGCAAAGATTCCAGATTTACATTTTAGATGGAGGGGGGGAGGAGGACGGCGATCCCATCACACATGCAAGGATTTTAGATGGGGGGCCAAGGGCGCCGATTCTCAGCACCTGATTTGTCATGTACAACTAAAATAGTGAAAGTGAGTGGGGGGAATGGGGCGAGCTTCAGTCAACCTGAATACAGGAAATGGAGGCTGCCCAAGATTTCTCCCACCATTTTCTTCATGACACCGGGGGGGGGGGGGATGAGCCGCTTTTCAGTGCCTGTGCATTGATGGGGCGGGCTAGAGCAGTGAGGAAGGAAAACTGGCCCTGTTTATGTGATGCACTAGAGGAGAGGGGTTAGCGGTTTTGAATAAACAACCGCCTCCCTCTAGAAACTGCAGTCACTCTATCATTCAAATCAGGCTTCACTCGGTTTTTTAACAAATACTTCAGTCTTTTAAAACATGCTGTACTTCTTTAATCTAACCAGTGTCTAAACTAGTTTGTGCTTGTTTCCTATCAGTGGGGGAATCTCCTCCTCTTTCAAACAAAACCAATCAAATCTTTCTAAAGTGCAGAATTCACCTGATGACTCTAATCTCAAATGACTGCAAAACTGGAAGTGCTGCCCTTTTGGGAAGAGTTAAAGGTAAAGCATTTTCCTGAAATGTTATCACCAGAAAAGAGCTCAAGCCCCATGTTGACTATAAACAGCAGTTCACTTAAACAGGACAAACTTCAAGAGGTTGTCAAACACTACTGTAACTTTTTTCCCTGACAAGGGAGACAGCAGCAGATGATGATGGTTATCTCAAGGCTAAGAAAAGATTGCTGCATGCCAACCAGATACTAAAGACATAGCAGTTGTGTTTTTTTCTGATTAACTGGCAACTGGGTGACAGTAGATACATGAACACTAAGACAGTATACTTTATCATCTGTCTTCATCCAGACCCTATTCCTGATGCTGTTTTAACAATTAGAACACAGGTGTTACAATGCTTCATAAGGAGCTTGGCCACAGTGGTTGTACTTAATTCAAAAATGCTGGACAGTTATATGACCAGTATTTTCTCAGTTTGTTTACTGGAAGAAAGGGAAATTAATGGACTGTCCAGTTCAAAACTGGATGCCTGGCAATCCAAAATCACTAGTTTTTTTCCTTTTTAAAAGTTAAGGTGAATACTGTGCTGAAGCCCAGATGGTTGTTAGTATTGTTAAGATTTATAACTGTTATACTAATAATATATCATTCCCTCTAATAGAAAAGTAGCTGCCTCGTTATGGTCACTTCAACAGCATAAGATAGCCACTAGCAAAGATGAGGGAGGTTTCAGCATATACTGATTAGAACCTCTTGATATGCAGAAGAAGTTTTTGCTGCTCACTCCAAAAATGGGGAAAGTCATACCAAACTTTCATGCTGCCAGCATGAGAATGCAAGCACAAGCCCCAAACCTGCCCTTTCCATGCTGAATGGAAGCATCCACTCAGGTGTAGGGGGCAGGAATTAGATGGGGATCAAATTGCTTATCTAATAACACCCCCACCCAACTACAGCACTATAGAAAAAAGGCAGCTTCCTTCCCAAAGCTCTGATACTCAGTTGAACAGTCAGTCTTAAAGGGGAATACCTCCATAATACTATTGCAGGAACCTTCCCTTTAAGATTATCTGAGCTTGACAGGGACTCAGTTCTTCCAGAGCCCTGATACTCTTCAATGTAGATCTTCAGGGATCTACACCATCAACATATGTAATTCAAGTACTTTGTAACATTGTGTTGTGGTCTAATTGTCACATATTATGGCTACAATGCAAACACATTTGGCAGCATTTATTATCAAAATAATGGGTCCAGGTGTATTGGGTTTTCAGTTGGAGGTGGTGTTATATGTCCATTACTTAATTGCCCTGTGATGTTTACAGGGTCATCCTTCTGCATGGCCTCATCCAGCTTGAGGATGATGGTGGGATCAAAGTTATCCATCTTCTCAAGGATCTCCTTCCTACAAGTCTAGATGACAAAGCCATTTATGTATTTCACGCTAACAAATTTTGTTAAGATACCTCAATAGCTCAACCAACAGAGAAGACCAAACAGGGACTGGTGAATAGGAACAGTAGAGCATAAGAACATATTTTCATCTGATCCATGTTTGTCTTTATTGTTACTGGCTGCATAAATGGTGAAGCTTTAAGAAATGAAGGGAAAGAATACAGTCTTCATCCAATGGTGGGGTGTTTTTACAAGATTTAAGAGTACTTTTTCTTCCTTTCATTTAAACAATGTTTTTGGGAAGACACAAAGATAATGAATTCCTTCCCTAATCCCTCCCATGGTTTTAGGTTTTCTTTTTTGTTATTGTAGGTTTGCCTCTATGCATTGGAGCTGAACTGAGCTGGAGTAGATTAAAGATTATAAAAAGTTTGGCCTCACGTTTGTGAAGCTCATGGGTTTGTCACATGGGAAATCACCTGTACTGAGACAGCCCTGTTTACATCAGGCATAAAGTTCTCAGGCTACATCTTAGAATGGAGAAATGTGACCCTTGTTTATCTGAAAGTGAAGTCAGAGCTAGCAAACATTTTGATCTTCCACCCTTTGCTAGCAGATGTAATTCTAGATATGTGTCAGAACAAAAAAGGTGGTCAGCCAGTCCTTTGGAACTGTTATGAGGCATAATTTATGCACTTCCAGCAGCAATGTAGTGATCAAAATAACACCAAGAGAAACAAAGTTAATGAAGTAATGCCACACCCACTGTATCACAGCAACCCAACTGCTACCCTAAACACATCAGCAGAACTGTGCTGTCAGAAGAGGAAGGGCAATTTCATTTCTTAACCTCCTCTTTGCAGTCACCCAACTGCCAACTACCCTGGCAATGAAATTTCCCAAGGTTGGAAATATATAGAAAGGGGAATGGAGCAAGGATCTATGACCATCAGCACCTTCCACTTACAGATCACTGGATTCAACCTAGATTGCTTAGTCAGGGAGAAATCGCAGTACCAAGCCTTCACAATCCCCATTTCAAACTTTGCAGAAGGTCAGTAACAGGCATTTAAAGCCACACTCTGGGTTTGAGGGGGGAAGGACATCTAAAGAAAGCTAAAGAAAAAGTCTGTTTCTTCTGAAATTTCATATTTTGGCAGATAAAGCTTATGTAACATGAATGTTCTGGGAAGAAAATGATCCTTGGCAAGCAGGTAGTTTGGACAGCATGAATCAGAAGGTATTTAGAGCCACAAGAGTCTGCCTAGTTCCGTGGTGACGAACCTTTGGCACTCCAGATGTTATGGACTACAATTCCCATCAGCCCCTGCCAGCATGGCCAATTGTAGGGGCTGATGGGAGTGCCAAAGGTTCGCCACCACTGGCCTAGTTATTTGCTGTCGGTTGAAGGAATAATATACTCATTATTTGTTCAATCATCTATAACCCTGCCCTCCAGTGTTGTGCTCCCAAGATGACTTACACAGAATAAACATAACTGTGTTAATAACAATCTAGTCCTCCTGTTGTCCTAGAGACCCCCCAGCCCAGCTGAGGCCAGAGAGAGAAAAAATATTTCATCTACAAAAGCATATTGACACTTGGCTGCTGATAGTTGTTTTGAGGAGCTGATTCTCCTTACCAAGGTCAAATGACAGTTGGCAGCTCCTTTCTAGCCTCAGTAGTTATGGCAGGCTCCATGAATAGATGCCGTAATGCTGCAAAGTTCTCTCCCCAGATCTCTTGTTGTTCTGTGTTTTGATTTCTGCTGTCTTTGGTGCTCAACAGAAAAAGTTTCATCTCTCCCCATGTCTTTTAGTGAAGCTGGCCACCAATGAATCTTATGAGCAGAAGGTCCAGGTGGCGGGTGTACCAGGCCAGCTGATTTATTTATGAAATGCATACTTTTGTGTATTAGCAAATAAACTCTCCAGTATATTGTCTCTCCAGTGCTGTCATAGACAAAGGAAGCTTAGAGTACAGTCCTAAGCAGGGTTATACCCTTCGAAATCTATTGAAATCACTGGCTTAGAAAAGGGTGTAATTTTGCTTAGAATGACAGTGGTAACCTTACAGGATTGTGCTTCAAACTTCCTACCATTCTCGGACATGGGAAACATAAAAAGTATGTTTGTTAAATATTTTGTTAAATATTTATACTGCTTCCTATCTTCTGGTGATAATGCATATAAAATACACTAAAACTATATATATTCAAACATTAAATAAAGAACTTTGAATAGTTTTAAAATAAACTACAAATAAATGGCAACAATAAATGAAAAATAGATTAAAACTATACATTCACAAATTAAAAACATTAAACAAGAAAACTGCAAGTAGATTGAAACTACACTAAAAAATGCCCCCCCAAAAGCTGTTTACAGTCCAGAGAACATTTTCTTATGCTCAACTCAGACAATTTTACAGCCATTCCAGAAAGCCATGTAGGTAGATTCCCCCTCCCCCACAATTCTTCCATGAAAGTGTTCCATAAGGCTGCTTTTACCAGCATGGGACAGCTATGGCTGTGGTCATTCTAGACAAAGGGACCACAGGATGAGTGAGGCTGCCTCGAAGGAAAATTCTGGGAGAGGCAGTCTTCTACAGTCCTGAAGTCATGAAGGGTTTTAAAGTTAAAATCTCTCCCTCATATTAGACCTCAAAACAATTAGGTAGTTAGCAAGGGATCTCACAATATGAGTTACATGGTTTTAACAACTGGTCCTGATAACAAATGGGTTGTTGCATTTTTCACCCACTGAAATCTTCAGATTATTTTTAATTACATCCTCATGTAGAATATTTTATCATAATGTTACAAGAAAAATACATAACATGAATTGAGAGGTCTCTGGAAGCAGCAGCAGAGCAGTTGCAGTGGAGAAGAGGAGTGGGACAGAAAGAGCTAAGCGAGCTCTGGTTTTCTTTTTGGAGGGCTTTTCTCAAAGCCACATTATTTTAGCCACATCTTTTTAACAAGGGTTTTTAACAGGGGTTTTCTTGTTTTCTCTCTTTCTCACAATACAAAAACCAGGGGAAATTGAAAATGCTGGGGGAAGAATTAGGACTAATAAAAGGAAACATTTCTTTTTTTATAGATTTTTATTGTATAGAATAATTATGCATTTGTTACATTCAATCTCTTCATTTTCATCTATACATTTTTTCATTTCCCCCCTCCCCCCTTTCTATTAATTGTTTTATGCAAGCAGTAGGAGATTCATTCTTCTTATTCTCTTATTCCACATTTCTTTGTTAAATCCGGCTTCTTCCATCCATGTTTCATACACTGTCCATAATTTCATTATATCTTCCATCTTTTCTTCCCATAGTTTATTTTTTGTCAGTTTCTCAAAAATCTCTAGCTGTATTTGTTCCCATATGTATTCCAACCATTTTGACACTGTCAATTTTTTATCATCTTTCCAGCCCAGCGCCAACACTGCGTGTTCTGCTCTTATCATTATTTTATACATTGGTTCAAAACTTCTATTCACTCTTTTATCATCCATTATCCCCACAATTAATAATTCATTATTTATGTCAATTTTTACTTTTACTAAGTGTTCTACATATTTCATTATATTTTCCCAAAACTTTTTCACCAGTTTACATTCTATCCACATATGAGTATAATATGCTCCTTTTTCTCCACAATGCCAACATTTTGGGCTTAGTCCTTTTATCATATAGGCTAGTTGTATTGGGGTTCTATACCATTTAAGTAAAATCTTTCTTTCTAGTTCTACATATTTTTCTATCTTTACCTTCTTCATGCTCTCCATAATTCTTTCTATTTTTTCAACATCTAAGATATTTTCTTTCTCCCATTTTTGATTCAAAGTTCTAAGCATAAATTCTTTATCCTCTACCATATGCTTGTATACTGCTCCTATAATTTTCCCTTGTGATGTTTCATGGAGTTTTAACCATTGAATTATTATACAATCATCTTTTATTCTAAATTTCCTTAATTTTTCCCATAGGCCTCTTAATGCCAGCCAATTCTCTCTCCCTCCCAATTCTATTAAATTTTGTAATGGTATAATTTCTCCTTCCCTATCTAAATCCGATACTTTATGTATTCCTTTTTCTTTTAAATTCTTTATGATTTTCCATCCTTCTGTTCCAGTCACGCTTGCCACTGGGGCTCTATCCAGAATGCCAGGCATCCATTTGCTTCTCCATTTTTCCCATATATCCATATTCACTTTTCTTGGGCCTAATATTCTATGTTTCATGTTTTTATAATCATTAGTATAAATTCCATAATTACCTGCTCCTTGATTAACTTCGTTTTCAAACTTTAACCACTTTGAGATATTATCTTCATTAATGTCTAGTAAATTATTTATCTGGAATGCCTCAAAATATTCCTGGGTTTTTGGTATCCCCCATCCTAGGAGGCCATTTGGCATATACACTATTTTATTCATCACTCTAGCATTTTTCTTATTAAATATCCATGCTTTTATTTTCCTATCCCATTCCTCAAATTGTTTTTTGTTAATTTCCATTGGTAATGTTCTAAATAAATAAGAGATTTTGGGTAGCAAACACATCTTTACTGCTTTTACTTTCCCCGTTATAGATAGGTTTTTTACTTCCCAACTTTTCATCTGATTTTGTATTTTTTTCCATCTATTTTCATAATTATATTTATACATCCTATCTTTTCTAGTAGAAACTATAATTCCTAGATATTTAATTTTCTTCTTTAATATCTCTTTGTTAAACTGTTTCTTTTCTATATTCATTCCTAGTATTTCTGTTTTTTCCATGTTTACTGTTAACCCTGAATATTTCTTAAAATCTTCCAGAATTATTTTTAATTCTTTCATTGTATCCTCAGGATTAGTTGTTATCAATAAGACATCATCTGCAAACATGTTTAATCTGATTTCTTCCTTATTTATTTTGTATCCTTTTATTCTTCCATTATTTCTAATTCTATTAGCTAGGAACTCCATTGCCATTACGAATAGGGACGGAGACAGCGGGCAACCCTGTTTTACTCCTCTTCTAATATTTACTATTCCTGTTAATCCTTCATTTACTCTTATCTTAGCCTTAGCGTTCCTATATACTTCTTTTAATACTTCTATAAATCTTTCTCCAAATCCGTAATTATGTAATGTTTGGAAAAGAAACTCATGACTTACTGTATCAAATGCTTTGTATACATCTAATTTTATCATAGCGTATTTGTGTTTCTTACCATGCTCTAGCACATTTAGTACGTTTCTTATTGGGTGACATATGTCTCTACCTTTTACAAATCCATATTGGTCTTGTTCTATTATTTTTGGAAGTATATTTCTAATTCTATTTGATAATATTTTTGCAAATATCTTATAATCTTGATTTAATAAACTTATTGGCCTATAAGATTCTACTAAAGTTGGATTTTTTCCTGGCTTCAGGATTGTCACTATCTCCGTCTCCCTCCAGGTATCTGGGGCCTTCTGGCCTGCTATTATCATGTTAAACAAATGTTGAAGTTCTGGAACTAAAATTTCCGCCATTTCTTTGTAGTATTCCGCTGTAAACCCATCTGTTCCGGGGGATTTATTGTTTTTTTAATTCTTTGATAACCTTTAATATTTCCTCTTGTGTTATAATGTCTTCTATAGCTTTCCTGTCTTCTTGAGAAATTGTCTTATTCGTTTTTTCCTCAAATTGTATATTTCTTTCATAATCAAATAATTTTTGATAAAACTCCTCAAACTGTTTTCTAATTAATGTATTTTCTGTTATTATTTGATTTTTATTATCTTTTAGCTTTCTAACCCTTTGTTTCTCCTTTCTTTTCTTCAGATAATTTGCTAACCTTCTAACTGAGTGTATATTATTCCTTTGAAACTGGTTTTTTACCCATATCTCTTTTTTCCATAATTCCATCCTCTCTATTTCATCTAGCTTATTTTGTAATTGTCTTATTTCATCCTTTATTCTTACATCATATTTATTATGGAGCTTAAATCTATTTTGTTTTAACTCTTCTACTATTTTTGTTCTTTATTTATTTATCTCCTTTTTCCATCTAGCCTCTCTAGCCAGGCAATAACCTCTCACTACGGCCTTCGAGGCATCCCAGAGAATGTTTTCTTTTACTGAGTGTTTATTTTCTAGGAAATAGAGTTTTATCTTTTCTAATATCTCTTTTTTTCTTTTTCTCCCTTCCATATCATATTATTATATCTCCATTTATATTGTTTTCCTTCTCCTGTCATCCTGAATCTAGCCACCAATGGTGCATGATCTGAAACCCATTCTTTATGTGTTTCTATGTCTATAAGCTGTAAGTTGTTCATGTTCTTTAACATTACATAATCTATATATGTGTATTTTTTATGTCTGTTAGAGAAATAAGTTGGCTGGCATGATTTATTCAATTCCTTATACCCCTCTACTATATTCCATTTTTTCAGCATCCCATGTTCTCTAAGATCCATGTTACAATCTCCCATTATCAATGTGTCTCCACAAAAAATCCTCTGAAGTTTTTAAAATTGCTTTTCTAAGTATTTTTTCTGTTGCCTATTAGGTGCGTATACATTCAACACTGTTATTGGATTACCTTGAATCTTAGCTTTTATTACCATCATTCTCCCCTCTGTGTCAGTAATCATTTCTTGTAACTTAAAATCAAAAGATAAGATAGCTAAACCATTCTTCTTTACTATGGCCCGTGTTTCCCCCACAACTTTCCAGCCTGGAATGTTTATCAAAACATTTCTATCTGCCCTTTTTTGTGTGTGTTTCTTGAAGACAGATCAAATCTGGTTGTTCATTCTTTATAAATCTGGCTATTTTATGTCTCTTGAAGCCTGAATTTAAGCCATTCACATTCATTGAAATTATTTTCATATTATTTCCCACCATAGTTTTTCAGCTGTAATCCCTTTTTCCCCGCTTGCATCTTTATTTTATTATTTTTCAGATTATTTCCCTTCCCATTTCCCATTCTCTCCCTCCCTTCCCCCCTTCTCCATCCAGTATATAAGGGAATTTCTTCCCTTCCCATGTTGGAGGTTCGTGGCCTTCTGCGATTGCTTGTCCATCTCCCCGGCTATTAATTTTAATAAGTATACTATACTATTCCCAGATAATGTTTTTTTTCCCTTTTATGATCAAGTTACATTTACTTCATTTCACTATATTTCTATTAACATTCACATAATGTTATATATTCTTGGTTCTTCTTATCATCTCGATTCTGGGCTTTCATCCAAGACCTGTAGAAGTCAAAATACTTGGTTTGTAATCTTTCCTTAATGTACATCGCAATTCCCCGTTTCTTCTTCTCGCATGCAGAGAAGAATGAAGCACCTAATTGTTTAACCGTTATAAGCTCAAGATCACCACTTCTTACATGCGTTTCCTGTAAACTAATCAAGTCGTATTTTCCCTTGTTCAGTTTATGAAATACTTCTCTCCTCTTTCTTGGATTGTTTAATCCATTAATGTTATTTGAAAATATTTTGTATGACATAATGAAAGGAAACTTAAATAAGATTATTTATATATTATACAGAAAAAAAACCCGAAGGTAAATTTGTACCTGTATATTCAATTTTTGACACCATTTTATATAAATCAGTTTGTCAATTCTTTTTTATATTTCGACAGAAAATCATGGACCGCTGTCGTCGTATTAATTGATATTTTTTTCCTCTATATGAAAATGATACTCCCTCTACCAAAGCCCATCTATATACAATTTTGTTTTCCCGAAGTATGTCTACTAACGGGTAATATTCTTGTCATCTTTTTCTTATAGAGGTAGGTATTTCTTTAAACACAATCAAAGGGTGTCCTTCATACTCTAGTTTGTTGCGTGAGTGGTATTTTAAAACTTCATCGGTCCTTGCGAACAAGGTTGATTAAAATGTCCCTTATTAACCTTCTATCCTCCTCCATTCCTCTCGAGTTGACTCTGTAAATCGCATCATATTCTTTGAATGTGTCTCCTTCGGGTATATTCCATATTTTAGCCAATAATGGAGCAAGTTTTTCTGGCAATGATTCGTCTTTGGTCTCTGAAATTCCTCTGAATCTTAACGTCTTTTCTTTTAATTTTAACTCCAATAGAGCCATTTGGTTATTTTGATTATCCAGCTGGTTTTGAACTGAGTCGAATTTATTTTCCATATCTTCTAGATGTTCCGCGTTCTCCTGCACTATTTCTTTCATTTGTTTGATAGACTGTTCCATTTTTTTAATCTGTGTTATTTCCTTCTTCATTTCAGTTAGTTCTAACTCCATCTTAGACATTCCCGATTCCATTCTGGTTAGTTTGGTATTAGTCTCTGTTTGAAAGGTCTTAGACTCCACTTGGAAAGCTGTAATTATGCCTGTTATTTGGTCGAATTTTTGGTGTAAGTCCGGTTCTGGAATCATTTTGTCTGGGGTTTTGACTTCTGTCACTATGATGTTTTTATTTTTTCTGTTCGCCATTCACTGAAATAGCTTTAAGGCGGGCACCACCAGTCCATTATAGTTTGGCTTTCTAAAGGTTGGTATGTTCAGATGTTGTTGCCAAGTATCTGATTATTGTCAAATATCCAATAAATCCAAAAGAGAGTTTCAGCCGGTTTTTAGAAAGGTTGAAATTTGTAAGTGTCACGCCCTTTAAATCCCGGCACTTCTCTTTCACTTCTCTTTCACTTCCTGTTTCCGTTTTAATTACCGTAATATTTATTTATTTTTATCTGTTTGGTTGTTAAATTGTGTAACCTGGATTTCTCACAGTCTCTGTCTTGCCTGCTTTTTTCTCTTCCTTCGCTTTTTAATAACCTCCAGCAGCTTGTACTTATGCGTCTCGGCTCCCCGATAAACAAACCGCCTGGGCGCCGCCCTCGCCTGCGTCGCGTCTCCGCCGCGTCACCACCCAGCTGTTATTTTTATTTTTAATTTTCTCGCTTGCAGGTAAGGCAGTTCGAATAGGCTAGTGAGCTTGACGATTGGAAGTTCTCTTTGTATATTATTTGTATATTGTATATTGTATATTACTTTGCTTCAATTAACTTACTTTTAGAAGCTGCGGTGAAGGGAGTGGAGATTATGGCTGTTCCTGGGGATCGCCGGACGGTCGCTCCTTCGGCTCACCCCCGCCCCGTTCCACGGTTTGTTTCGCGGCTACGGGGGGTGAACTAGGACGAACTAGGACCTCGACCCTTAGGGCCACCACTTTCTCCCTCTCAACTATGTGTTGATTCTGTTTAGGGGGTAGTGGGGGCCAAATTCCCCTGGAGGGCTCTAGCAGCTACCGTGGTAGCTTACCTCTCCTTCGCACGTCCACCGGAAGTCCCTAGTATTTTCATACAATGAGGGGAGAACGTTGGGTGTAGAAATATCCTTAGAAGGAGTTAAAACATTAGTAGTAAGCTTGTATGCTCCCAATGACAGTAATGGTAAAACAAGGTATTATCTATCTCTGATGGACAAATTGCTAGAATTGAATTATGAAAATGTAATGCTCTTGGGCGATTTTAATGGTATTGTTTCAAAGGAATTAGACAGAAAAGAGAGTGATGGAAATAAGAGAAAATATAGGAAATCTTTTAACAAACTACCAAAAAGCTTTTTTGACCTGGTGGACACATTGAAATTGAAGGATGTATGGAGGTTGAAATATGGTAAAGCTCACGACTTTACCTTCTTTTCACATCGCCATAAATCAAGCACCAGGATAGACATGATATGGACCTCTGGCACTTTGTGCCAATTCCTAGGCGATATGTATACCCTACCCAGAACACAATCAGACCACAGCCCATTAAAATTAACAATAACAATAAGTAAGAAACCATATTTATGGAAACTCAAGGATTGGATGCTGGAAAAAAAGGAAGTATTTGATATATGTTCAAAAGCCCTGAAAGACTTCTGGGAAATTAATAGATCAACAATACAAAACCCAGCAATTACATGGGATGCCAGTAAGGCAGTACTGCGGGGAGTTCTGATCAGTCAAGAAATAAAACTTCGAAAAAGGAAAAGAGAAGAAGAGGAAATTCTAAATTATGAATTAAAAAATCTGAAAGGCAAATTAGCAAAATCCCCGCATAACCAAAAAATATTAACAAAAATAAGATTGGTAAAAAGCAAATTAGATGAAACTAATAGAAGAGAGTTAGCATTGAAGCTAAGGTATATTCGCCAAAGTAATTACATCAACGCCAATAAACCTGGCAAATGGCTCTCAGCAAAGATAAAAGAGACATACAATGCAAGAGTCATAAATGAAATAAAGGAAAAAAATAGAGTAATAACTCAACCAGAGAAGATAAGGGCATTACTTAACAGGTTCTATGCGGAGCTGTACACCCAAGAGGAGAAATCAGATATAGAAATCCAGGAATATTTAAAAAACCAAAATCTGACAAAAATATCAGATGAGGCAGTACAAAAATTAGATTCGGCCATCTCCTCAGAGGAAATTAGTATAGCGATCAAAAAACTTAAATTAAACAAAGCCCCGGGGCCTGATGGCTTTTCGGCCCTATACTATAAAAAATTTGAAAAAGAACTTCTTGACCCACTAAAAGAGCTGTTGAATAAGATAATGCAGGGAAACAACATCCCAGATACATGGACAGAAAACCATATGGTTTTAATACCAAAAAAAGATGATGAGATATTAGAACCAAAACAATTCAGACCAATAGCGCTGTTAAATACAGACTATAAAATTCTGGCTACAATACTCACTGAAAGACTAAAACAAGTTACAGAACAATGGATCCACCCAGACCAAGCAGGTTTTCTCCCAGGTCGCCAAATAAAGCAAAATATTCGATCTGTTATCGACATAATTGAAATTTTAAATAATAAACCCAGTGAGAAAATGGCTTTAATTTTCATCGACGCAGAGAAAGCCTTTGACAAGATTAATTGGAATTTCACATTGAATACATTAGAACATCTAGGCATAGGCAATAAATATATGAATGCCATAAAGGCGATTTATAAAACACAGAAAGCGTACATAAACATCAATGGTTCTTTATCTGAAAACATTTGTATACAAAGAGGAACTAGACAGGGATGTCCCCTTTCTCCCCAACTGTTTATAACAGTATTAGAAATACTGTTAAATAATATAAGAAAAGACCCATATATAGAAGGACTGAGATTAGGCAAACATAGCTATAAATTAAAGGCTTTCGCCGACGATATGGTGTTCTTCCTAGAAGATCCACATATAAAAATAAACTATCTATTGGGGAAAATCTCCAAATTTGGGGGCCTGGCAGGTTTAACGGTAAATAAAGAAAAAACAAAATTACTAACCTTCAATATGAAGGAGAAAGAAAGAATCCTCCTTGAGGACAAATCAGGCTTTAAAATAGAAAAGGAAATAAAATATCTAGGAGTAACGTTGGGAAAGAACAACCAGAATATATTCGAAAAAAACTATACTCCCCTATGGAAAAAAATTCAAATCGACCTACAAAAATGGGCTAAGATTCAGCTCTCCCTAATGGGTAGAATTGCACTAATTAAGATGTCAGTTCTACCCAAATTTATGTACTATTTCCAAAATATACCTTTCATTAGTTCAGCAAAACCTTTTAGAAAATGGAATTCCACCATATCAAAATTTATCTGGGGAGGCAAAAAACCTAGGGTCAAATACAAAGTAATGACGATGAATAAAGAAAGAGGAGGTTGGTCCCTACCTAACTTGTACTTATATTCGGTTTCGTGCGCCTGCATGTGGATAAAGGAGTGGATAGAACTACAAGATACCGAACTACTAACATTGGAAGGTTTCAACATGCAGATGGGATGGCACGATAGACTCTGGCCAGATCCATCCAAAAAATATAACATATTTAATAACCATTATGTAAGACGCCATCTGATTAAAATATGGGACAGATATAAAGACTCATTTTATAGGAAAGTCCCATTATGGGTATCCCGCATGGAAGCTTTAAGAATAAGGGATAAAAACGAAGGTGCAAACTGGCCATCATATAAAACATTACTGACCATGTATAACAACCAAATTACCTTAAAAATAGGGAACAAATTATCATAATGGGAAAGCCATGCCAATGGTTTACTTATGTACAATTATACCAATCCTTCAAAAAAGATGCACAACTCTGGGGATTTTCTATGACCCAAACTATTTTCGATGAAATTATAGGAAGAGACGGAAAAAAACAAATCAGTAAAATTTACAAACTACTTTTACTGCTGGACACCGAGGACGAACTTATTAAATCCAGTATGATCGAGTGGAGTAAAAGCTTAGACAGGAACTTAACGTTAGAGGAATGGGAACAAATATGGAAAAACGCATATAAGAACATGCCATGTATAGACATAAGAGAGAACATGGGTAAACTTATACATAGATGGTATATCACTCCATCAAAAATTTCCAAAATAAACAATAAATATTCACCCCTATGCTGGAAGTGTGGTAAGGCAATAGGCACTTTCTTTCATTCTTGGTGGTCGTGCGAGAAAATAATAAACTTTTGGAGAAAGATTCATAAGAAAACTCAGCAAATACTGAAACTGGAATTTGAAATGATACCAGAAATTTACCTGTTGAGGTTATATAATGAAAAAAAAACTTTTTTGTCATTCAAAACTACTAACATATATAGCTACATCGGCCCGCATTGAACTAGCCAAACATTGGAAATCACCGAACTTACCTTCTCTTTTGGACTGGTATACAAAACTATGGACTTATATGGACCTTGACATAATGACTGGGATTCTACAACATAAGGATACTCAAAATGATTGGACATTACTAAAGGAATTCTTCAGGACGACCTTCCAAGTAAATTAAAGTTTAAAGAAACGAGTAAAAAAGTTTTTGTTATACCCCTGTAAAATTATTCATCTCTGGTACTTTCTGTTCTGAAAAAGGTGTATTAATAACGATATAAGTTAACCCATTACATGAATTAATTTACTGCTAAAAGATAGGTTAGTATCGGTTCTTGATTTGTAGATAGAGATATGAAAAACGATTGGATGAAGTCTAAGTTTGAAGGAAGTATGTAAAGTCTGTTTATTAAGACAAATCCCAGATAGGGGAATGTACCAAGAGAATTTCTTCAACTGTATATTTTAAACAAAATGGTTTTTCTTTTTTAATGTTTATGTACACTATGGAAAACTTAATAAATTTATTAAAAAAAAATAGAAGTCAAAATACCAGCTGGTGTTATGGTTTAGCTGTTAATAAACATTCACACACTGAGTCTACTTATTCAGCTGTATTAGTATTTTGAGTCAAAAGCATTAGTTTTACAGTGTTAATATATATAGAGTGAAAATATTAGTTAGAACATTTAATAGTTGCATGCCAGAAAAGAGCCTTTTTTTAAATGTCTGTTTCCTTTGGCGTTTGGATCTTCGTACGCTTTCTTCAGCAGTTCCTTCCATTGGAGAATCATCCTCTGAAGATGAGCTGTCATCTTGGATTGGATTATTAGGCAGTGGAATACCAAGTTTTAATAAAAGTTTTTCAGCTTGCCGTGGTGTTTTTGCAATATACTTCTGATCATTATCATAATGCAAGAATGCAATTGGTTGAATCCATTTAACTTTTTTTCCATTTTTGAATAATTGATTTGCGTAGGGTACCAGTAATTTCTTAATTTCCAAAGTTTCAGGAGACAGGTCATTCCTGGCTATCACTGTTTTTCCATCATATTTCAGCTCAGGAATCGCTCTTAGTTGTTGCATTATGTCTTCTTTCCGAGATTCAGAGTCACATCTTATCAATATGTCGGCTGGTCTATTGCCCATTTTTCTAAACACTCTATGGGCTCTTTCAAAATAAGATGTGTCTGCCTTGATATTCATTGATTTCAACCATTCGACTATCGCAGGGATTATTTGTTTTTCATCTTTTAGTGGGGGAATTCCCACCAGACGTATATTCATCCTGCGTAGTCTATCAGACATATCTGCTATTTTATTTTTTAAAGCATCTATCTCCTGAGAGGTTTTTTTCTCTCTCTTTCTAACTTTTTCCATCTGCTCAGTGAGCGAAGTATTTTGTTTTTTATCTCTTTGATATCATTTCCCATTTCCAGCAGATTCTTTTGAAATTTTTGTTCCAAAGCATTAATTGCCCCTTTTATATCAGACATGAACTCTGCCAAGTCTTGTTTTGTAGCCAAATCCTTTGGTGGCATGGTGATTGTTTATCAAACTTTTCCAAGAAAATAAAACAACTCACCAGCTTTTCTGAACTTCACAGCTATCCGGAATCTGTTTATTCTTCAAACTGTATATATTCCACTGTGAATAATCAGTATTTTTTCCAATTATCTGGGTTTTTCTTTGATCTAGCCGGGAGAGACCCCGAAGCTCGACTTTCTTCTAGTCAGGCATGCGCAGAAGTTGGGAAACATTTCTTCATGCAATGTGTGATTGGTGTTTGGAATATGCTGCCACAGGAGGTGGTGATGGCCACTAATCTGGACAGCTTTAAAAGGGGCTTGGACAGATTTATGGAGGAGAAGTCGATGTATGGCTACCAATCTTGATCCTCCTTGATCTGAGATTGCAAATGCCTTAGCAGACCAGGTGCTTGGGAGCAGCAGCAGCAGAAGGCCATTGCTTTCACATCCTGCATGTGAGCTCTCAAAGGCACCTGGTGGGCCACTGCAAGTACAGAGTGCGGGACTAGATGGACTCTGGTCTGATCCAGCAGGCTCTTTCTTATGTTCCTATGTTCTTATGAAGTAGTCCAGGAATGATGGGTAAAAGAATAAAGTGAAGCCTCCTTCCAAACAAGATATTGGTTGCAAAAATGTTGCAAGATTTATTCTCCTTTGAGTAAAGAACCTACAGCAGCTTAAACCAGTATCCCCAACCTAGCCCTGTTCTGTAAGAATGGAAATAATAGAAAATATATTCAGCAAGGTAATATTTCTCAACTATTATATTAGTCAGCAACTGGCCTGCTAGAAATTACTATTCTTGTGACACATTCTTTCTATATGATGCAATAATTTTATTTAAGATGAATATTTTAATCACTGATGGTACAATGTCCTACGTAGGATGGCTATGTCAACATCACTTCTCAGATTTACCATTGTTTGCCTTAAGTAATGTAATTTTGCTGCATCACTGCCTTTGAGGAGGCAACTGATTTGACACGGCTGAGGTGTACATGAATAAAGACTGCATAGAACTGGATGACTGGTGGTAAATATAGGAATAGAATCTCCAGGAGGAAGTAATGGTGAAGAAAGGGAAGGTGAAACCCTGCCCATTGTTTTTCCCTATAATTTCTGTGCTGGTTTTTCCCAATTGATGCAACAGATTTGCATCAGGGAACCGCAACTGTAGAGGGAAATCGGCATTCATTTTTTTTAAAAAAAGACTGCCTGTTAACCAAGTTACCATAAACCACAAAGAAAGGGAGGATATAAATGTTGTAATAAAGAAAAAAATAAACAAACAGGACCCCTCCTTCTCCTCAAGACTCATACAGAGGACACCCCAAGATTCCTTGGCCTGTTGCTGTCTTGGGTGCGATAAATTTTTTTTCCCAGCCTGATTTCAAAATGAAGTCTCTTTGAATGGAAGAAATCCCTCCTCAAAAGTGCTCTGACTAGAAAAATAGGCTGATTGCCTGATGATCCTGCAAAATAGCCACCCATGCCTTCTTGTGCAACATTTTAAAGCTCCCCACCATTATGGCCACAGGTAATGACCCACATTTACAGAACACTAATCTGAACCTCCAGGGGCCAGGTTGTCCCCTTAACACAAATGTCTTCAATTATTCACTCATAAAGTAAGAACAATGCAGCCATATTTCTGTCTCTGCAAATCCAGTTTGCCCAGTAGATATCTCCAGGACATTCCTGCATCGTTCCCATGACCTCACCTGGGACCCATCATAAGAACATAAGAACATAAGAACAAGCCAGCTGGATCAGACCAGAGTCCATCTAGTCCAGCTCTCTGCTACTCGCAGTGGCCCACCAGGTGCCTTTGGGAGTTCACATGTAGGATGTGAAAGCAATGGCCTTCTGCGGCTGTTGCTCCCGAGCACCTGGACTGTTAAGGCATTTGCAATCTCAGATCAAAGAGGATCAAGATTGGTAGCCATAAATTGACTTCTCCTCCATAAATCTGTCCAAGCCCCTTTTAAAGCTATCCAGGTTAGTGGCCATCACCACCTCCTGTGGCAGCATATTCCAAACACCAATCACACGTTAGCTATGAAGCGAAGTGTTTTCCTTTTATTAGTCCTAATTCTTCCCCCCAGCATTTTCAATGAATGCCCCTGGTTCTAGTATTGTGAGAAAGAGAGAAAAATTTCTCTCTGTCAACATTTCTACCCCATGCATAATTTTATAGACTTCAATCATATCCCCCCTCAGACGTCGCCTCTCCAAACTAAAGAGTCCCAAACGCTGCAGCCTCTCCTCATAAGGAAGGTGCTCCAGTCCCTCAATCATCCTCGTTGCCCTTCTCTGCACTTTTTCTATCTCTTCAATATCCTTTTTGAGATGTGGTGACCATAAACTGAACACAAGTACTCCAAGTGTGAGTCGCATCTAATGGCTTTATATAAGGGCATGACAATCTTTGCAGTTTTCATTATCAATTCCTTTCCTGATTATCCCCAGCATAGAGTTTGCCTTTTCACAGCTGCCATACATTGAGTTGGACATTCCCATGGAACTATCAACTAAGACGCTTCAAATCCCTTTCCTGGGTCTGTGACTGATAGCACTGACCCCTGTAGCATGTATGTGAAGTTTGGATTTTTGCCCCTATGTGCATCATCACTTTGCATTTTGCTACATTGAACTGCATTTGCCATTTCTTAGCCCACTCACCTAATTTATCAAGGTCCGCTTTGGAGCTCCTCTTCGCCAATCCTTTGTGGTTCTCTTACCACCCTACATAATTTGGTATCATCTGCAAACTTACTCTTGGCCACCACGCTTACCCACCCCTACTTCCAGGTCATTTATGAATAGGTTAAAGAGCACTGGTCCCAATCACGGATCAGCTTGGGGGACACCCACCTCCCCACATCTCTCCACATTGTGAGAATTTCCCATTTACACCCACTCTTTGCTTCCTGTTTCTCAACCAGTTTTTAATCCATAGGGAGGACTTCCCCTCTTATTCCCCTTCCTTGCTGAGTTGTCTCAATGGTCTCTGGTGAGGAGCTTTGTCAAAAAGCCTTTTGGAAATCCAAGTAGACAATGTCCACTGGTTCCCCCTTATCCACATGCCCTATTTACATCCTCAAAGAACTCTAGTAAGTTTTGTAAGACAGGGATTTGCTCTCTGCAAAAGCCATGCTGACTCTTTCTCAGCAGGTTTTGCTTTTGTACATGTTTTATAATTTTATCTTTAATGACGGATTCTACTAATTTACCAGGAACAAATGTCAAACTGACTGGCCTGTAATTTCCCGGGTCCCCCCTAGATCCTTTCTTAAAGATTGGTGTGACATTGGCCATCTTCCAGTCTTCAGGGATGGAGCCTGATTTCAAGGATAAGTTGCATATTAAAGTGAGAGAACATCAGCAATTTCCCATGCTTGAGCTCTTTAAGAACTCTTGGGTGAATGCACCCAATCTGGGCCAGGGGATTTGGTAAGACATTTGGATTTATCAATGGCTGCCAGAACTTCTTCCCTTTGTCTTTCCACCACTATCTTCGTTAGTTCCTCGGATTCACCTCCTAAGAAGCTTTGGTTCAGGTGCAGGAATTTTCCTCCACCTCCTCTTGGGTGAAGACAGATGCAAAGAATTCATTCAGCTTTTCTGCAATCTCCCTGTCATCTTTTAGCACACCCTTTGTTCCTTTGTCATCTAACGGGCCTACCGCTTCCCTTGCTGGCTTCCTGCTTTTGATGTACTTGAAGAACTGTTTGTTGCTGGTTTTGATGTTCACAGCCATGCGTTCCTCATAATCCTTTTTTGCCTCCCTTACAGCTAACTTGCTTCTCTTTTGCCACCATTTGTGTTCTCTCTGGTATTCTTTATCAGTTAAGTTGGACTTCCATTTTCTAAAATACATCTTTTTTTCCCTAATAATTTCCTCAACGACCCTTGTTAACCATGGTGGCTTTCTTTTGGACTGGGCGCTGTCATTCTGCTCTTCTTATTGTTGGACCACATTTGGACATTCTCTGTGTTCTCCAAACCCATCAATATACAGCATTATCTAGTATCTTTAATCCAATGCTGCCAGTGATCCCAAACCCATGCTGAAGTCCACTGAAACTTGGACATAAAGAAGATATCTCAAGCCCATGTTTTTTGTATCTGGTTCAGCACCCAGATCTTCTGCCAACATCATGAGCCAGTAGCAAAGCCACCAGGGGGTGGGGGGTGCACGACACACCAGGTGCACCATTTCTAGTCACGTGGGGGTGGAAAAATCCCCTTTCCAAATTTGACTTTACCTGGCTTTCTTATTCTCATCTCTTAACTCTCCCTATTAAGGGTGGTCTGCATTATTGCCAGCTGGTTCTCCACATAGAATGACACACCTGGCTAGTGACTTCTCTCCACTTGTCCAAGACTTCTTTCCCATCTCTCTCATCAGATATTCTGGTTCCCTGGGACAGCCTCTTTACCTATCTACACCCCCCTCCCCTCTCATTCTGTTAGTCTGTTTGTCCTGGACAAGTCACTGGGAGGAACACACTCTAACTTTAGCTGAGAATTAAACTACAAGAAATACAACTACAAACTGGGATTGTACAAATGTGAATTATTTTATTGGACTGCCATAGACAATTTCATACCTCCAGTTTAGCTCTATCTTCCTCTGTTTCTGTACCTTGGATAGAGCAAAAAAGTTACTTACATAAAGGGGAAAGTTCTGGAAATGACATTAACTGTGTTCAGAAGGGGGGCAGTTGGTTTGTTTGCAGGGGGGGATTCCCCTGTGGAAGCAGCCTAAAAGAGACTAGGACAAACAGTGTGACCCTCACATTCTAGCATTATATTTTTAGAGATCCTGAGTTACAGATGTGCAACCATGTATGTCAAATGCAACCTGAAAATTGGTCATGACTTTTTTTATTTGGAAGCTGCTTTGGAGGTTTCAATGATTGAAAATGTGACATCATGCTGTAAGCAGTCGAACCCCTCCTCCCACTAAGGAATACCAAAAAGGCATGGGGGCCAAAGGCTGGCATAAGAGCAAGACTCAGCTCCCCACAAAATGGATGCACCTCAGAGTGTTTTGGGATCCATCCTGTGTGTCAAGCCAGGGCAATTGGCCACTGAGTTTTTTTCCCTGGCCGTAAAATGTGCCTGGCTGGACAATGGGGATAACTAATTCCCCTTGTTTCACCCTAAGGAAATTTAATCAGCACTCTAAGCAGATCATTACTTATCCTATCTGCACCCCATACCAGCAATCAATCAGTATTCAAAAGAATCGTTCAGGCATTCTCTTGGGTTCTGATGATTCATCAAGCCTCTCCTATTTTTTTTGTTGGAACCTAGAAAAGCAATCAATTCTTTGTCTCTGACTGTTCTACCAGCTTACTTCATACTATCTCAGGATCCATTTTGGGATATAAATATTTGTCCTTTGGTCATTAACAGTGTGTTTTGGATCTGTGTGTGCACCTCTACTCGCGTGTGGGCTCTTCCTTTTGCTCCTGGAAAAGCTGGTTGTTTTCCTCTTCAACTTTTCTCTGGACATCCCTTCAAGACTGGTAACTATCACTGATCCCTGAAATCTTATTCAACTTCTTCCCTTTTCTCTTAGTTAGCTCTTGTATGCTTTGTGTGAGTGGGTTCATTGCTTAAACTATATTTCTTGATTTACTATTTTTATTCTTTAATAAAACCATATTTTAATTATATTCATTTGGGAGTTTTCACCCATGACTATCCTGGTATACATAGATTATAGATCCCAGTTATACCCTCTTTCTGTCTGTCTCAAGCTAATTGCCTCAACTAAAGTAGAAGCTGTCCATTTAGGTTAACAATAAAGTCACAATATTCGTTCAGGCTGCTATCTGTGGCATGAATAAACATTTCCAAAGAATCCAAACTTCCCTTGAAAAAAGTATCGGGGCAATTTTTTCTGTAAACCTACACAGGTAACAAGAGCCTTTGACAGGGCAAATGGGATCAATCATTTCCTCTAAAGTATTTTATCTCTGGATTAGTGTTTAATTTACATATGTAATATGAACCAGGAAGCTAAAAAAGATCCAGTATCTTGAGAAAAAACAACTTAGATTTCCTCATTCCTTGGAAATCATTGCCCAACATTTTCTTCTGAAGACATGATTTTGACCTCAATTGCTCTCTAGAATTCTCATAAAATAAAATTTTACTGCTAACATAGATTACTGACAGAAAAGGTCCAGATGATAGTTCTAAAAAGAGCCAAACCCACTCCTTTCAGTCCACTTCACAACAACTGTTCACTTTTTGACCCTAATAGCAATTTAAGTGTTTGGTGCTAAAAGAAACCTGTACAGTACAAGATCACATTCAAAACCCATGACCCACAAATGCCTGTGCTACAATATTTACGGTCAGATGAGCCTTCTGCCTCTAACAAAGCAGAGTTAACATACATTGAAGCTCTTGAAGGCAAAGTACTTGCTATTTGGAACATTCTATTAACCAAGGTTTCTTAATCCATGGGCTATGGTGAGGAACTAATGAAGTATGAGAATCTGCTAGGGAAACGGAATGCTTTGTTGGTTGATCCACAAAACCCCTTAAACCAGAGCTGGGACACATGGCTGTAACTTGCTTGTGGCAAACTTGCTTATTTTCTGCCGGTAGATGCTGCCATTTCCCAAAGCCCTAACAAAAAGTTTTGCAGAAGCATACACATTTCAGGTTGTGGTAAGTATGATTTGTTTGTCACAACCAGACAGCTGTTGTGGGCACTAAAGGAATGCCCTAACTACAGATAGGACTATCACCAGCACTAGCCATATGGTGCAATGGGACATCCAGAGTCACCTTGGAGACCTGTGTTCAAAAGCCAGAGACAACGTAGCATGTATTCCTTAGTATATCCTTGTCAGTAAACAAAAAATTACCTGGACACATTTCTGTTTATTTCTATAGAATTAAAATCAGGATTTTGTATATTTTTTATTACAAAAAGTGTTTTTAGACTACATACTTTACAAAAATAAAAGCATGCATAAATAAGATGCATTATGATCTTAAATCCTGTTCCTAAGCAGCCCAGAATGGCAACTAGAATTTTCTTTCTCCTTTCTCCTGTCTTTCTCTACGCTGTCTCCCCTTCATAAAGTACAGGGCGTTGTCTGTTTCTTTTGTTTCTTGAATTGTTTTCTGCATGTGAGTGGTGATAAAAAGATGTCAGGGAAGTGCGCTGGCATTAGTGTGTATTGGTTGGGTACTTCCATGTATGTCACAGGTTTCACTCTACAATCCACAAGTGGTAGCATGGTTCCCAGTGGTGGGATTCAAATAATTTAACAACCAGCTATTTACAAGCACTATTGTAACAACCGGTTCTGCCGAAGTGGTGCAAACATGCTGAATCCCACCACTGATGGTTCCTATGGACTGAAGTGCAATTGCTACGCCTTTTGCCGAGTGAGCACTGGATACCAAGTAGCAGTTTTACTGCCATATCGATATCATCAATGCACCAACAGGGCTTAAATGAGAACTATAGCTTCCCAAAAAAAATGGGACTTAAATGTAAACACATTTACGGACCATTAGTCACCTAAAATTCCATCAGAGGACCATTAAGAAACAGCCAATTAACTCCCACCACCAGCCGCTCTAAAGAAAAATATTTTGCAATGTGACCTGCAGAAAACCAGACGGATGGTAGGGCTTTGAAGGACTGGTTCTGCTAGGCTGAATCTGCAAACAAAGCTCTTTATTGTACCATCATCAACACGATTATCCTGATTTAGCAGGGGACCCTCAGCAGATCTCAGAAGATGGATGAATCTTGCCCTTCTCTCAAGTACAAAAACAGCAATCAAGCCACAGGGAACGTGTCACACAGTGTAAAACATAACATTATCAAGTAAGCTTTTGTTCAAACAGAACTGATAGTTTGTCCTGAGACAAACCTTTAACGGCATGCTTCAGTAAGAATTATTAATTTACAACAAAAAATAGCTCTATGGAAGTTCTAGTGTGATACTTCGACTGCTGCAATCAAACAAAAACATAAAGTGTTGGGCGTTACAGTTCTCAACTTCAGTTCACCTTTTGGGCCTAGTTCTCTGCAAAGAACTTTAGATGAAAGCAGAAGCCTAGTGAAATGTATCTTGCTGAGTCAGTTCAGAAAGACTGCCAGAAAGCGCACTGCTGGGGGGAAAATGCAGTAAGATATAAGCATCCATTATAAATTTCACACAGTCAATTTTCTTCCCCACCCCACCCCATAATGTATGGTGTTATCATTTTGTTTAGCTGATCACTAGCTAATAGCCAGTGATTATCAATTAATGTGTCCTCAAAGGGAACTAATTATTGGAGATATAATCCTCAATAGGACATTCACTTGCATGGCTGGGATCTGAGTGCCATGTATGAGGGCCATACATTCAGCTTGGTCAAATGACCACTTTCAATAATACAATATAGTTATTAAAACAAATAATAGTGTGTGTGTGTGTGTGTGTGTGTGTGTGTGTGTGTGTGTGTGTGTGTGTATGTGCGTGTGTGTGTGTGTGGTTAATAGAATTCTTTCAGCACCCAAGATCAGTTCTATTATATCGGCAATGGCATCATGCCCAAATAAATGCTGAGCATTTTGATTCTTACTTTATTCTATTGTGATATTTCCACTGCAGTTCAAATGCACAGGACTAGAGTTGTGCCTCAACTACTTTATGGGGTACCTATTTGGCTTAGAAAAGATACAGGCTCAATTCATCACAACTATTCCAGGATTTCTAATTGTGTGACAGTAATAGTTCTGAGTTTCCGGTTGAGATTATATTCATTAGCAGATATTTCAAGGATCACCAGGGACGTACCACCCTAGGGACAAGGGGAAAGCCATGTCCCCAAGTGCACGCCTTTCGGTCATGTGGGGGGTTTCTGGATGCCCCCATGTGATGAAATGGCGTGTGCCTGAGCCACCCGCCATGGCACCCTGCCCCCTCCTGGCCTCCCTGGGGGGAGCAGGAACTGGCCTGCAGGGACGTGGGTGGTGGGGGCAAGGCTCCATGGTGGGTGGCGGTGGTACTCCGCCCTCCCAGATTCTCTGCAGCCTGGCTTCTGTTCTACCCAGGGCCTGGGGAGAGCAGGAACCTACCTGCAGGGACATGGGGGGTGGCGCCCTGCCCTCCTGGGCTCCCTGCAGCCTGGCTTCTGCCCTCCTTAGGCTCTGGGGAGAGCAGGAGCCAGTCTGCAGGGATGCGTGGGGGTGGGGTTCTGCCCTCCCGGGCTCCCAGCAGCCCGGGCTCCCTGGGGAAAGCAGGAGCTGGCCTGCAAGGACACAGGGGAGCAGGGCTTTGTGGGGAGCGGGGGCATGGGGGGTGCCCAGAAGAGGTGTTGTCTCCGGGTGTCATTCCTCCTCTCCCCTCTGAGGATTACAGTGGATGAGATCCATCCTCACCTCTATAGTGCTAGAATCTCACTTCTATAGTGCTTCTATCGAAACATTGGACTTTGTGTGATGGTTTTCTCTCATCAGTGGATTGGAAGGTATCTTTGTATGGGTTGAAGATAGAATTCTCCATGGAGATCCATAACTAGAGATATTTTAAGACAGATGACTAGGTAAGGAAAAAAAACTTGACAGTCTGCCTTCTTGACTTAGGAAGTTCTTTCCCAACTAGGACAGGGATGGTTACCTTCCAAACCAGGGATGAGAAGAAATCCTCATGGTAAGTCCAATGTTTCATTCTCCATCACTGCAGGAAGGGATCCTTGTATGGGATATTGAAACACTCTATTATCTTGAACAGGAAAAACAGAGAGGAGGGGCTTTGATTGTCATCACAGAAGTTAGTCCCTGGGTCTTGGAGGGGGAGCAGCCAAGCTACCTTCTTGTAGTGCTTCACATCTGGTTTCCACCTTGGCAAATTGTCCCATCTTGGGACAGTTTTTTCTTCCTTTTTTTCCTGCTAACTGCTCATGAGTGAGAGAAGGAGCGAACAATTTTTTCTCCTGCTACTGCTCATGAGTGAGAGAAGGAGCAAACAGCTGCTGATTTTTAAGTCATTTCAGTATTTTCTCCTTTTTTAATAAATGAGGTGAAAGAACTGCAGAGGCTCATCCACCCACAAAGTGGACTGGACTGTGTAAGTGTCCAGGAACTGGGTTTCTTGCCAGCCTCTTATTACAGCATCATACCACTTTGCTGTCAAGACATCCTCATGTTGCTTGGGCCTAGCAGGAAAATTCGATACGCAACATCCTTGAACCAAAAGCAATTTAACCAGTGGTGGGAATCAGCAGGTTCGCACCACTTCAGCAGAATGGTGCTTGTAAACAACCAGTTGTTAAATTATTTGAATCCCACCATTGGAACCGGTTGTTAAATTATTAGAATCCCAACACTGAATGTAACCCATATACTATAAGCACTAGCCAAGGAGTTCCCAACCTCTTTGTGTCTGCAGGTGCCTTTAGAATTCTGACATAGCATGGTGGGCACATCCATAAAATGGCTGACACAAATGGTTGCTACAGGAGGCAAAGCCATCCGCAAAGTAATTGTCACACTTTACTTTCAGTCACACAATGAAGATCTTTGCTCTATGGGCACTTGCTGCCAAAGTAATGTTTTTTGAAAATCTGCAGTCAATCAAACCTCAAATGGTGACAGAAGCCTTGCTGCGCCATAGGCTCACCTGGTGCCTCCTACTTTAAAAAATATTTGGTGGGTGCCAGGAAAGGTGCTGGTGGGCATGATGGCACCCCTGGGCACCACACTGGGGACCCTACATTACCCCATATAATGCAGCCTCCCACAATGCTTTGCTGATGCTGTCTTTGCAGCTGGCTTGCCTTCTTCTCAGAGAAGCATTCAGGAAAGAAGGAATGGCCTGTTTTATTCTGCATATATTTCCAAAACCTGGCTGCTACTGTGGCCGGTTGAAGAGAATCACCTTTCCTATGTAGCAGACAGGTCTTTGACCTGGCCATTTTTTCTTTCTGAGCAATTATCAGTTTTACTGTAAACTTACTCTGCTTCCAGTGTTTGTATCCTCCCCACTGCTCTTGTTCAAGGTCTGCCTTGATTGCTTTTATCTTCTAACTATTGTCTTCTAAGACCCACAAATGCTTCATTTCTTAGAATGCATTTTAACTGTTGTACACAACAGGCTGTTACAGATGTTTTATTATTTATTTTACAAAGCCCCTGTTTCTCTATAAAGAACTACCATGTTGTAGTATGTAAAACAATAAAATACAGTACAACCAACAAAACAACAGAAACAGATTGAACAATCCCGTAACTAAAACCAGACTCTCAAAGACCATCAGTACCTCTCTTAAACAAAGTAGTTTTTCAGCCATTCTTTAAAAAACAGGTAAGAAAGGGCCCTCCATACCTACAATGGAAACCCATTTTAGAACATAAGAGTTGGGTATTACAGTAAATGCTCTGGATGATAAATGTCTGTCCTTGATTGAAAGACCTGCAAGGAGACATTTCTGGAAAGAATATAATGGGTCCCTATTTTGTCCATTAAGGTTGGAGGGTATCATATTATTTTTTGGAGGGAGGCTGCTCATACTAGAATGTCATGTGCCTACACTAACAATGCTCAAAAGATGTCACATATGAGCTAAGAAATTTCAGCCATGAATGCAAATGCATTTATACCAATTATTTTGAATCCTGGTTACTCCGAGTTCAAAATCGTATCAGCTGGGCTATTTTGAGTAATGGAGAAGTCCAAATGTGCAATTTTTCAGTTCCAAAAAGTGTGCAATATACATGCAGAAAGTGCTGCCCTTTTTCTACTATAGTAAGTTTGTTGGCCACTTGGGAGTGCTGACTGATTTTATAGGGTAACAATTAAAACACTTGGAAGTCAATTATCAGGAACAGTCAGGTGTGCTTGCTATCATTAGACACCTACCAGGACAGTTTACACCCTCACCCCTCAGATCTTTATTCTAAGCATTAGATTGCCTCTTTTTACAAAAAAAATATTCTAAATTTAGCATCAGGAAGGATACAGGTTCATAGAGCTTGAAACAACTAGAAATAACAGGTTTTCATTTTAAGGAAAGGTAACCATTTTTTAGGAGCCGCATGGCGTAGTGGTTAAGTGCTTGCACTGCCATTCACATGGTCAGGAGTTCGAGCCCCCTATGGGTCAGATATCCTGGCAGCTGGTTCATGGTCAACTCAGCCATACATCCATTCCTTGGTCAGTAAATGAGTACCTAGCACATAGCTAGGGGTAAAGAATAGCCGGGGAAAGCAATGGCAAACTACCCCACAAAAACAGCTTGCCTATGAAATCACTGCTTGCAGTGGTACCCCAGGGTTGGACACGACTGAGGGGGAAACTTTACCTTTTTAACCATTTTTTTAAAAGTGTATTAGGCCTCTTATATTGCTTCTCGCATTTCAGACCTAAATTATAGGCAACAAATTAGCACACAATAAATGCATTTATTTAGATTTGTCTACCCTAAATTGCCTTGAATTGCTTCCACGAAATGCCCTACTTTGAGCGACTCACATGCCTGTTAAATAATTTGCTGTTTTACCCTATCTTTAACTTATTTTCTATACATAGAATAGTGTGTGTGTGTTATACAGTATATATTCAACATCTGATTAAATGTGTCTTGAGTATTCTGCAGCTCTAATATATAGTCTGGTGAATTCAGCATGTCCCATGAGATCCCACACTAAAATAGCCATGAAGTGTCTGCATAGCCATACTTCCTGCCTCAAATGGTTTCACGATCAGCACTGCATTTGGATTTTGCATCTGGCTCAAATGTGGTCCCTGCCACTGGTTAATATATACATTTAGCCTCTAAAACGAATGAATGAATAAATAAAATGGTTCTCTCCCCTCCTCCAATTTTTATGACACACACGTACAAAACCACAGGAGATGCGAACTTAACTGTGAAGCAGATCTCTAATTATTTTGAATCAGATTAATAAACCACATTATTTTCTCTGTAGTGTAATCGTGGACAGAAATGGTCTAATGTAATCACACGGAAATGAATATGCGGTGATAATCATGTTTCAAAAATGTATTCCTAAATGTAAAATACACTACTGATTGGCACATTACTTTGGATGCCTGCAGTAATGAATTAATTATGTGGACCTGTTTAAACATACATGAGGCCACAGGATATTTTTCTACTAAGGCTGTTTCTGCATGGTCCAAATATCCTGGGTTGAGCAAGAGAAATATCCCGGTTTGGCCAAGAAGTTCGCACGATTCCCAATCCTAAAGTGGGCTTGTCCCGTGATATTTCCCTCATCCCGAGTTTTTCAAAAAATGCTAAAATGTTGATGTTTTCCCAAAATCCTCCGTTGAATCACTTCCATGCAATGACCACGGGAATAAAACCGATTTATTTTTCCCACCCCACTGCCTGATCTACCTGACTTACATCACGCTAACCCTGTTCCAGCTCACTCTCATCAAGCGCCGCTTGCTAGCCGAGCTGCAGCCAGCCCAGTCTTGCAGCTCCCGGCTCACGTTCCCAATGGAATCCTGGGAGGGGTGGGGTGGGGAAGCACCTGCCTGGCAGGGTGCTTTCATTCCGTGACAGCCCCAAAGACCAGTCAAATATTATTTGGTATATTGAGGGTGGGGTGGGGGGTGAGTGTCTTGGGCTGAGGTTTCCCACACACCTTTAAATGTGGATGGGACATAGTGCTCTGCCCAGTATTGGTCAAATGTTTTTACTTTGTATAGCACAATGTGCTTGCCATGTTGCTCACTGGACCAAAGCTTTCCAAAGCTAGAGAAAAGGTGTATGTGTCCTGCATAGTTTTCCTGCAGTTGCTGTGGATCCATCAATCAGAAGCATTGCCTTTGGGAGGAGGTAAGAGCCAATCAGAATGCAGCACACTGGGGATGTTCGTGCATACGTGCTGCATCTACGTTGTAAAAAAACAAAAAAAAGGTCGCATTCCTGTGATTGAAATTGGAGTATTTCCTCCCAGTTTTAACTCGACTCCTTCACAGAAATGGCCACCTATGCGAAGGGAGAAACCGGGTTAAAATAGACATAAAGTTATGTCAGACTGAAGTGGACTACATAGGGTCAGACCACACATGAAATCCAATCATGGAACCCCAGATATGTAATTTGGTCTCTAAAAGCAGCCATGATACCCTTTTCAATAAAAATAAGAAGAAATGTGACTTTATGCACCACATGCCTGACTGTCTTTGTTTCAGAATGCTCTATTTGGGTTCTAGTGCCTACCTAGTTTTGTTAGATAGGTGCTAGGACCAAAAAGGATCATTCTAAAATAAAGATAGTAGAGGCCATGACTAATGAAGTTACAATTCCACTTAGTTCCTTTTGTTGAAAAGGGTATAAGGGGGAGTACCTGAATCAGTAATGCAGTTATAGGAAAGGAAGAGTTATCTCTCCTTTCACCTCAATGCCACCTCCCTTGTCAGGAAGAAAAGACAAGTTGCCTGTTTGAAATATATTTATGAAAAAAATGACCCATTGGAGATTAGTACAAACTGAAATAAAGGCAAGCAAGGTATGTTTACAAGAGTTTGGTTCTGGTTTGTAGATTATGTCGATAAACCAGATTCACACATTGCAATTGTTGGGTGTGTGTGTGTGTGTAGCACTTAGTAGTGTTTCTCTACAGCATTGTTAGGTAGAACTCAGAGGCTCTCCAGATAAATTCAGGGACTACAATTTCCCCATCAGTTCTCCTACCAGCATGGCCAATTGGCCATGCTGGTAGGGGATGATGGGAATTGTAGTTCCTGAACATCTGGAGAGCCGCAGGTTCTCTACCCCTGCTCTACAGCATAGGTGTCAAACTTGCGGCCCTCCAGATGTTATGGACTACAGTTCCCATCATGATGGCAGGGGATGATGGGATCTGTAGTCCATAACATCTGGAGGGCCATGAGTTTGACACCTGTGCTCTACAGTATTGTTATTGATCATTGTTATTTATTACTTCTGTTTGTTTTGTTGAGTAAAGCTTTGACTTGTGTTTGCTTTGCTGTTATTTAAAACAATGATAGTATGTCAGAGAGAGAGGGAGGGAGGGAGGGAAAGAGATGGCATGAGTGATTCTATCCAGCAAAGATGAATCAGACAAGTGAAGCCATGAAAGGAAAGAGCAAATTTACCCAGCCCATCTTCAAAATGTCACCAGCTGCCACTTTTATGTGCATTTTGTTGAAATGTTCATATATTGCTTGTTATATAAGCTCCAAATGTCATTATTGTGAAATAGTGTTTTCCATGAGGCATCCAGTGGCTTTTAAACAACAAATTAAATTTATCCCTGTGGTAGCTCCAGTGACTTGAATTTCATCCACTATGTCTGAGTACTTCTTCCAAATGTACAAAAATCTGGGATGTTGCTGGACTGATGAGTAGGTAATGGCTTATAATATGTGGAGCACAATATCCCTTGATATACTTCTGTGTATTGGATCTCTGCCCAGTATCTCTTATCTTGCAGTTCTGACATTTCATTGTACCATTACACAATACTTAAAACTTTCAAATGTAGCAAGTGCCTAAAACCACTAAATCCACATAAAACAATCCTAACTCAAGAGGTTTCTCTGATGTCCTTCTTTGATGCCAAGGCTCATTCTTTTTAACATGTTTCTATGTCACTCTGTGGTTACAAGCACAGATGGGAATCAAAACATTATCATTAAACTCCGCTACACCCTTTGGAGAATTAGAAGTACCAGTAAAACACCAGGTTGGAACTACTGGAAGACTTTACAAAAGGTGCTGGTGCAGAAGATGATGTCTGCCTTTTGCTTCCTCAAACAGCCCACCATTTGCCCTGAAGGTCCTTCAGGGGGTCGGAGGACAGCATGGGCATGTCCCTCCAGCCATCCAAAGCTGTGCAGGGAGGAGAGGTGAGTAAACGGGAAACCAGAGGGGCCAAAAGCAGCTCCCTCATGCCAGTGCACTTCGCACCACGCCAGCGGGAAGATGCTGCTTTTGAAAAACCTTGCTCAGGGAGCGAGTTTCAAAAGTGGCATCTTTGTGCCACTTGGGGGGTACAATTTGGCCTCCTCTTCTTTCTTTAGAATGGCAGTGAAACTAAAGAATACAGAACACCCCCTTCATCAGCCTTTCACTCACTTTTACACACACACACACACACACACACACACACACACACACACACACACACACACACACACACACACAATTGTGCTAGGCTGGGCCAACCATAAATATGTAAACCCCTCCCCTGCAAACATATAATTGAGTGCAGCTTATACTGTTTGTTCTTGCAGTCTGAGACCTTCCTTCTTTCTTGCTGAAGCAGCTGCCAGTTAGTTTAGCTGAAATGCCTAATGAGTTTAGCATCAGTTATATTATTTCATAACCCCTGGTGATGGCTCACCTTTTAAACCACCAAATTCTAAACCACACTTAAATCACAGCTGTTGATAAAGCCTCCTGGTTAAGGAGATTGAAATATTCTCGAACACCACCTGCAATAGAATCAAGACAATACAAAATCATAAAAGAGTGGCAGAACTATTGCAAAGAGCATTTTCCCCAGTTTCCCCAGACATTATATTCCAGAACACACATGAAAACAAGATCAAATCAAAATAATAAATATCCAATCAGATTGAACGCGGGCCATGCACAACTGCTGATTAAGTAGCAAAGTAGTAGCAGTAGTAGCAGCAGCTGCAGTATTAGTATAAATCTATCTGTCTAAAAGTAGTAGTAGTAGTAGTAGTAGTAGTAGTAGTAGTAGTAGTAGTAGTAGTAGTAGTAGTAGTAGTAGTATTGGCTTTTATACCCCACTTTTCTCTACCTTTAAGGAGCCTCAAGGCATCTTACCTTGCCTTCCCCTCCCCACAACAGAGACCTTGTGTGGCAGGTGGGGCTGAGAAACTTCTGAATAGTTGTAGTCTTCATGTATCTGAAGAAATGGCCTGACTCTTTAAAGCGTATGCTGGAATAAAAGGTTTTTGTGACCTTTAATGAATCCTCATCTGATGACATCAAATCTGCCCATGAGTTCCATCCCTTCTAAGCAGTTTTTGTTAGAAGTCTCTCTTTGAACTTCTGATGCTCTTTATGCTCTTTACATCTATCAATGAAAGTCCACAGATTACCACTGTATGAATAATCTGGGAAGGTTTAAGAGGACTTTGTTTCAGGTCACAAGACTGATATACTGTCATTTTAATCTTTTTTATTTGCTGATCAATGAAGATGTAAAATATTTAGCTAATAAAACAGTTCAAGTTGTTCCCAGGCTTAATGCTGTATGTGCCTAAGACAAAGCACAATTGTGACTTGCATTGACATGTCTAATAAGGGAAGCAGGAACAGTTTTTCCAGCTGTGTTGCCATAGTTTGCTGATTAGTCTTGGTTATGATGGCAAAATCTGGGTCAGCTCAGTCAAAAAATCATAATATGGATCATAGATGGCCCAGGCTGGCCTGATTGACTAGCCAGGGTGTGGCGCTTCCCCTGACCGCCCATCCCCCTGGGGCAAGTGTGCCGTCCCACCTCCCTTTACCTGGGGGTTGTCCTCCCCAGCCAGTGTCTTAAATAGTCTCGCCCACAGGTTGCCTCAGCTTTGGGCGTACCCTGACACCCTTCCTGCACCCTCCCCTCGTTCTGTTACTTCACTGAGCGAGGGTTGGTCTGCCTACTAGGCTTTCCACCACTCCCCCTTCCCTGTTGTACCCTCACAGGGATGGGGCTCAGCACAGGTCCCCCAGCTTGTTCTCCAGCTCAGCTGGTCTGTAGGACTCTCCCTTTCCCTGCCCTTTTGAGCTAAGCAGTCTTCTTTCCCTGCCTCCTCACAGCTCTCCCTTCCACCCTCTTCCCTCAGCCAATGCGCCAGAGCTTCCTTTCCCACCCCCTTATATCCCTTTCCCCCTCTCATTTCCCTGCCCCATCCCAGCTGTGGTCCCAACAGATCTCTTCCATCTCTCTCAGCTGGGGCTGGGCAAGCCTGGCCGGGCTCAGAGCCCTGTCCCTTCACTCCCCCGGCATGGTGCGTCCGCGCCAGCAGGCCGATCGATTGACCAGTTGAAGGATCGACAGACCGGTGGATCGACACCCTGTCCAGTTCTTGGGTCAGTGAGTCGACGTGGCAGGGAGGTGGCGTCTCGCCGGGGTGGAGAGGCGGCAGATCGACGAGGCCACCTGGCTCGGCCAGCCGGCGCAGCACAGTCTCTTCTATGAGAGCAGGCATTGCCGCGGCCTCCCGAGGCTCCATTGCAAGTCCGGGGCCAGCCCTGATTAGTGCTTGGATGAAAGACTACCAAGGACATCCAGGGTTGCATCTCTTGCCTTGAAAATCCTATGGGGTCACCATAAGTACACTGTGACTTGAGAGCACTTTCCTTCCTTTCAGATTATGAAAGTGGAATGTCATTAGTGGAATATTCTGTCATTTCAAAATATGGTGGCTTTGCTAATACTCAGTTCATTTTCATTTCCTTATTAGCTGCAGGCTGAAATGGAGTACATTATAAAATAAATTAAAAGACAAAAGGCTTGGATCCCAAGAAGGGCATGTTGATGGCATGGAGACAGATCTTTCCGTGTGTTGTATCCTGTTTTCCTTAGACACCTCCCATTTTTCCTACTCATTGGAACTGTTTGAAATTGTGCCCTTAAGAGCTCACTTTTAAGGAACTCCCAGCCATTGTGCACTCCCTTCTAGTATTTTTGAACATGGGATCACACCCAGTAGATTCCTAAGCTTACTGAAATCTGCTTTCTTAAAATCTGGAATGTGTGTGTGACTATGCTTAGCATCCCTTTTCCACTGTATAAAAACTCCAAGAGAACATGATCACTCCCACCTAAGGATCCTACCACTTCCACTCTACTAATCAGGTCATCATTATTGGTTAGGTGCAGATTTAAAATAGCTGTTTCCCTTGTTGCTTCTTCCACCTTCTGTACCATGAAATTGTCTGCGAGGCAAGTGAGAAATTTGTTGGACCTGATTGTCATGGAAGAATTTGACTCCCAACAATATCCAGATAATTGAAATCTCCCATTATACTACTACTTCTGTCCTTTCTGAAAGTTTGGTTATCTGTTCCAATAATGCATCATCCACCTCTTCAGATTGGCATGGGGGTATATAATAGACCCACACAATGATGTCAGTGTTGTTAGCCTGGCCTTTATCCCCTGCCTTATGAAATATTGGATTTCATATTATTTCTCATACTGTGTGCTACAAAATGCCAATTTCCATGTTTGTATGGGTGGATAGCAGAGTGTCCAAGCTGAAAGCAAGCCTAAGGCAAAACAGTCTGTTTGCAGATATTAGATCTATGAGTTACTCCAGTGATACAATCTGGACGCCTCATAACAAGGACATGCATCTTTGATTATCCCACCCTGCCAGAGTACTCCGTTAACATAATGGAATCTGTACTTGAACGCCACACCTTGCTAAACTGTTTTTTAAAGCCCCTGATACTGTGCTCTTGAGAAAACATTTCTCCAAACAATTGCCTCTTCCCTGCATTTCCCCCACCTCTCAGATCTCCCTAACAACAAAATCCCTTCCTGATTCACTCAAGCCTCAGTCAAATTTGAATACTTAAGGCAGAGACTTTAGGAAGCACCTCTGCATAAACCATTCAAGGTATCATTGATATAATCTAGGACCAATTGACCCCATTGTCCCAGGGAGTAGAGACAATAGATAGAGCTGTTAATTAGCTCAACCCCGCAAGTCCAGCAAGGAAGCCCCAAGCAGTTACAAAGAAACGAAACCTAAGTTTGAATTTCATGCCTTACCTGTGCAAAGGGGTATAAAAGTTCTGCCCACCAGATCCTCAGTGCTAATTTCTAACCTGAACCTCCCTTGGTCAAGTTGGTGTGAGACATAATATATCGTCCTTTGCTTGGGTCCCTTTGCTGGCATAGAGATCCTTGGCTTCTTCTGGAACTTCTCTGCAGATTTTAGATAACCTATAAGTCTCCTGCTTCCCCAACTCCCATTCTATCATCCAACCTATCTTTTCCTCCCTGCTTATATACTTAGGAACTGCGTGTATGTGCCTTAACGTCTCACTGTGTGATTGTTTGCAACCAAAACTTATATAAAAATATTTAAACTGCAATTTGGCCTTTTGTGAATTCTCTGCAGATATGTTTCAAGCCGTTTCTGGTATAGTTGTCTAAAAAGATCCTCTCCCAGCCTACCTCTTGCATTGCCAAGCCAAGTAATTCCCCATTGCTAGATAAAAATAAGTTCATACACTGTTAAGCTGGGTAACAGTGTTGTTTCTCTCTCCCTTAATTTTTTCCCAAATGCTCTCAATCTGGCTTGCAGGATTTGAGTCATGGACCTGCTCACAGATGTAATAATCTTTTATGTATCATTCTACTACTCCCCTTTCCTATTTGATCTGTTTCTCTGAAATAGGTTATACCCTTCCATTCTTATGTTCCAATTAGGGTTGAGCAATACCGAAAATATTTGGTAAAATTCAGATTCGGACATAAAATTATCTGCATGTCTGAATAAGATGAATATAATATTTGGGTCTGTCTGATTTTTTGGTACTTTTTGGTGTTTTTGCCTGCAGGGGCGCATTTTTAAAGCTAGCAGCACCAACATGTCAGGGTATATTCCAGAGACTCTCCTGATGTTACTACCTGAGATTTGTGATGTTTGGTTCAGGGAGTCCAAAGTTATGGATCCCCAAAGGGGGCACCCCATCCCACATTGTTTCCAATGGGAACAAACAGGAGATGGGGGCTGCCCCTTTGAGTGTCCATAACTTTGGACCCTATGGGCCACATTTCATTAAACTTGGGTGGTATCATCAGTGCACCCCACTGACCCCTGCCCACAGAAATTCCCCATTGACTGCAATGGAGCCACTTCAGAACACAGAATCTCCCAGCTCTTCAGCAAGTTCTATGCTTTTAATTAATTTTCCCCATAATAGACATCAAGGAGGCTTGCTGTTATGCTCAGCTGGTTCTGTGCTGGAGATTATATTGGGAGCTCTGGGGGTGGATCTTGCTCTGGGTAGGGGCACCTATTTCCTGCTGGGTTGCTGATGTGTCTCCTAAAAGAAACAAGTGAACTTTGCTGAAGTTTGGATGGCTGGGCATTTGTTCTGTGGGCATCAGGTTCATCTTCAATTGGATGCCCACAGCATTCACCCCTCCCATGCAAACTTCAGCAAAGTTGGCTTCTGATTCCTTTCAGGAGACTCCTAAGCAATCCTGCAGGAAATTTGGTGCCCCTACCCAGAGCAATACCCCCAGCAGAGCCCCTCCCCCATTGAAATCTCTATCACAGAGCCAGCTGGGCATCCCACACCTCCCACTGTTCTTTTGCACCACTGTGGCACCATGGAGCATGGGATGAGTGATTGTTGAGTTCAGACATGTGGCCAGGGGCATGAGCTGTGATGTGATGGTGATTTTGGGGTGACCAAGTGGAAAAATCAAGAGGATCCATGAGGATCTGTGCTTTTTAACCACATTTTTGTGCCATTCTGGTGCCATGGAGGTTGAGATGCATGATTATTGTGGGGAGGTGGCAAGCAGGGACACTGGGAGGGGAAGGTGGGGGTGGCAAGCAGGGGCAGTGGGAGAGTAAGGTGGGGTGGGGCAGTGGGAGAGGAAGGTGGGTGTAGCAAGCAGGGTCAGTGGGAGAGGAAAGGAGTAGCCAAAGAAGGGGAGGGAGGGGGAAGGGAAAGGGGAGGGAAAGCAGTGTTGTTTGTTTACATTCTGCATGGATTGGGGGAGATCCCCCAATTCATGCCGAAATTAGCCAAACAAAACTAGGTGCTTTCAGCATTGTTTAAAGGGAGTCCATGAGGCTCCAAACCAACCCCCAAATCGGTGATGTTGAATCACCTAGCCTAGATCCAATCATGAAACTCATCCCACCAGGTTTCAGTGATGCCTATAATATCATATTTGTTTTGGGTTGTTAAGAGTTCAAGTTCATCTTTATTTCCCATAATCTGTGCATTGATATAGAGGCATCGAAGGCCATGGTGCATTTCCTCTGGCTGCTTCTTTAATGTTTTTTCTTCCTGCTGTTGGCTTCTTGACCTATTTGCTCAGTTCTCTCTACAACTTTTGAACAATCATCGATATCACTTGATGAACTCCTGTCTGTTTGAATGCTGTCTCCCTCTCCATTTATCATCTTGAAAATTACAGCTCTCTGTATGTAGGCCATTTTTCTTGCATATTCACTTTTCTGTCAAACTTCAATTCAAGGCAGCCATAAAGGCAACAAATGCTTTTAGCCTTTAAAAAATGAGAATGTGTAGCCATTGATCTCCAGGTCATATTTAGTTTGGCCCTGAACATTTAGTTTGGCCCTGCAGAATTATGAATGGGCACAATGCTGAATATAAAAAAGTACATTTGAATATTGTGTACAGGTGACATACAAAATTCAGAGTGGAAGATATAACACTGAAATGTGGAACAGCACTTTCTCACAATTTGAAGCAAAAGTATTTCCCTTAAAGCAAAATCATGGGCAACTTTTATCATGACTTGGAAACATCTGATAGGGTTTATAATTTATTTATGAAAACATTGCTATCCTGCCTTTTCCTATGGCTTAAAGTAGCTTGTAATACATAACTGAAACAGTAACATCCCAAATTAACCCTGTGGTAGAGTGGCCCCACTGACCTGTAGGCCATGCTGCATTTTGGACCTCCAGTGCATCTATAAACCAGTGGTTTCTGAACTGAATGGTTCAACTACACATGCAATGTGCAGATATACTTTGCCTTCCCGAGCACCATGTCCCTTTTAGGCTGTTTTCAACACATCTCAGCAGGATAATTTGATGGGGGCTGATGATGAAGTGTTCTGTGGAGCCAAGCCACATCAGAGAAGAGCTTGGCCTTTGAAAGAGAGCCAGAAAGATTTTGGCTTCTAGATACTGGATTCTATTATTAACAAATTCAACACTAAAGGCACAACAATTACACACTGGGTGCCCGAAACAATAATGGTAATTCTCCATAATCAAAGCAGCCTTCACATCGTTGACATCACAGTGGTTTTAGAGTTTCTCTGACTGCCAGCCCAAACCTCAAGGAATGGTGTCAAAAGAAGGAGAGCTGCAGTTCAGTGAACGCAGATAAAGACCTTCATGTTTCTCTGAACTGAGGCCTGGTCTAATGATTACTTAAGCAATACATTTCCAGCTCTTCCTTTCTGCAGCTTCTCTTAACTTCTATCAGCCCTGTAACATTTTGTCTCCTTGTTACACCACACAGAGCACAATCTCTTCATTCTGTGTCTCTATCATCTGTGCTGAGTGACCTTGGGCAAGTCACAGTTTCCTCAGAACTCTCTCAGCCCCACACAAACCTCACAAGGTGTCTGTTGTGGGGAGAGGAAGGGAAGGAATTTATAAGATACTCTAAGGCTGTTTCTGCACGGCTATGATGGGGGTTGGGTCGGCGTATTCCACGCTGACCCAACCCCCCTGGGACCGTTCGCACGAACGGTCCCAGAAACAGCTGGGAAGACGGCGCTGTGGAGCGCCGTCGCCCGGCCGACCTACCGTGTCTGTGGCTGTCCGCCGCGTCGCCGAGGCCTGGGGTCACGCCCCCCTTGCCCTGTGCGAGTGCTCCGGCGTCGCAGGGCAGGGGGGCGTGTCCCCAGGCCTCGGCAATGCGCCGGATGGCCTCGGCCATGGTAGGTAGAGAGCGGAAGGGGGGGAGGGCGCCTTGGAGCTGCTGCCGTTCGTACAGCAGCGGCTCCAAGCCGCTGTTTCCTATAAACCTCGCTTCCCAAGCGAGGTTGGGAAATGGTGGCCTCGCGCCGCTTGGGCTGCGCGGCTGTGAAGCAGCTGCGCCCCTGTGCAAATGGCTCCCTGGGGACGGCGTTTTTGCCGTCCCCAGGGCGCCATAATCCGCCCGTGCAGAAAGGGCCTAAGACTCCTTATGGGAAAGAAAGGTGAGGTATAAATCTAAACTCTTCTTCCCTAGCAGAGATATGTCTTTTCCCTTATATTTCCATGAGGGAAGGAACTTGAGACTTACCTTAAAAAACAAACAAACCTGGGAGTTCAGAGAACCTGCTTAAACCAATGTTTTAGGACTTTAAAAATGAAATCACTGTCTTGGGGGGAGAGCGTGGTTTAATGATGATGACTGTCCCATCATTGAAAAGTGGGCTGAAGATGGAAGGCAGTGGGCTGAACAAAGAAAACTGATTGAAACTTTCCACCCTAAGAAAAAGCTGACTAAAAATTAGCTTCCTGAAAAACTTTGAGGTAAAGGTGGTCTCAAAAGACCCAGAAAAAGACCAAGGTGGGCGGGGCAAAAAAAACAAAAACAGAAGTGAAAACTAAAGACACAATGTGTGTGGAAATCAGGGGATAAACTGAAGTAGTATAAGGCCAGAACTGATGGAAAAACCCATGCAGAAAGCCATACAAAGCTTTTAGTCTTCCAAGAGTTCATATACCATGGACCTCAGATACAGCCATGCTCCACAGCTTGAATGGCTTTCTGTAGGCTTGTCTGCTTGCAAAGCACAGGCCATTATACTTGAGCTAATGCTTCCCTCAACATCGCTCTTATTGTAGCACCCACTACAGAATTTAGAATTATACTAAAATATAATGAAGTGGAATGCAAATCCCTGACTTGTGGAAAGGGCTTGCATTCTCCATTTAATGAGGCACCACTTGAGTTAATTAACAGTACTTAGCACATACCTCATATCTATTTGTCTGGCCTCCCTTTCAATTAGCACTTTTCTTCCACTTCCCTTTCCACTGGATTACCAAAAGGACAGGCTGACCTGTTAACAGTCAAAACCCTATAGATTATGAAAAACTTTGGCCCCTTCCGCACACGCAAAATAATGTGTTTTCAAACCACTTTCACAACTGTTTGCAAGTGGTTTTTGCCATTCCGCACAGCTTCAAAGAGCACTGAAAGCAGTTTGAAAGTGCATTATTCTGCATGTGCGGAATGAGCCTGGCTCATTCTTTGCTTTAGGGGAGAAACTGTGTCCTGGCAGATGCCATCAAGGGAGAAAGGAGTCCATGTTTCCTACAGGTACATCTGCACTTAGATCACCACTAAAATGCATATTAATCAGGAAGCCAACTGGAATCTGCCTTAAGTCACCTGTAGACTGAATTGCACAATTCAGGTATTTTTCTGGTGTTCTTTTTCCTTAAGCTCTGACCTTAATGGCCTAGCCTAGCCTGATCTCATCAGATATCAGTTGCTAAGCAGGGTCAGCCAGGATAATACTTGGATGGGAGACTTGTAAGGAAGTCCAGGGTCATATTTCTCTCAACCCAGGTTTTGCAAAAATCACTAAACTAGCGATCCTTTTGCACAATTCTGGGTTGGAGGTGCTCCTGTGCAAACACAATAGGCAGGAGATACTTAATTTTCTTCCCTTCTATTCGTTCACTTTAAATTCCTCCTCTATCTGCCACTTCAGGGAGAATCTACCCGCCTACCAGTCTCTGCAGTTCACCCAACCTGTTGTGGGCAGATTCTGTGAGTGCCTGCCATTTCACAGGTCCCCCAAGCACATATTCTCCCCGTGGCAGTGAATATGACTGCCATTTCCCTCATAGATCTACAGCAACACATGCATCATAGTGTGGCTATTGCAGGAAAGTCCATTTCTCTCTCTCTTTTTAAAAAAAGTTATGTGTGGAACATGTGAAGCTATACAGGTGCAGCCAATTGGATTGTGGAACAAACAGCATGATATGTATGCCTTCGCAGCTTTGCATTAAAAAAATTAGAAAGAGAAGCAATTTCATGCAGAGATGCAAAAGCAACCTGACTTGTTTCCATGGGCTCCAATCACTTCCTGAACCTGCAAAGGGCACACATGAGAACAGAAAAAAGGAAAACATGTTCATTTATAATGACTGAACTTGTTATCAATATGCTGTGCAGAATCCATGATCGTGAGAAGGGTATTCAGTGTTTTCTTCTGTCCAAGAAGAGCTCCTCAAAATCCTATCTCTGACAGGATGTATAGGAGGTGAGAATATATTTCAAACTTTCAAAAACTGTGCCTCCGAAATAAATTTACCTCTTCACAAACTATCAACCATCATCACAGAAGAAGCACCAGCAATGGGGGGGGGGGGGTGCCTCAACATCATTTATAAATTAGAAGAATTAACTAATATTCAACCAGAGGTAAATTGACATTATTTTCTTTAGCCATATAATTTGTCCATAGCAGCCAATTCTTTCTGTAGATTTCAGCTGGTAGCAACTTAATTTGATGCGCTTGTGTATCCATGATATATAGATGTTGCACTTTGGCTTTCCATTCTTCTGGTGACGGGAGGATGTCAGATTTCCAATATTTTGCGAGGATTAATCAAGCTGCTATAATGAAATGAAACAATAAGTGCAGTTGCGATTTCTCAAATTCATTGTCTATTATGACTGAGCTTAAAAGGTAAGTTAATGGTTTTTTTGTAAATAATTTTACCAATTTTTTTATTCTATTTGCGTATGTATGGATGACCAAAATCCGTTCACTTTTTTACAGGTCCACCAGGAGTGGAAGAAAGTACCCACTTCCAGATGGCATTTCCAGCATTTAGATTAGTATTTATTATTTGGGTGCTGTGTGGTTTCCGGGCTGTATGGCCGTGTTCTAGCAGCATTCTCTCCTGACGTTTCACCTGCATCTGTGGCTGGCATCTTCAGAGTAGATTCAGAGGAATCCTCTGAAGATGCCAGCCACAGATGCAGGCGAAACGTCAGGAGAGAATGCTGCTAGAACACGGCCATACAGCCCGGAAACCGCACAGCACCCAAGTGATTCCGGCCGTGAAAGCCTTCGACAATACAGTATTTATTATTTATTTTTGAAATAGTATGGGGGATTAAATAAGTTCAATAATACATTTTTAAGTTTTGCTCCCAGAGGTCTGCGTTAGGTGTATATTTGCATATGCTTTTATAATATTTTTTCCCATTTTTCTTATCAGCTTGTTAACATTTTGTGCCCACTTAATCATATTTTGTTTAACTATTTCTGTTTCAATTTGTTGTTCCAGGAGGCAGTTATAGAGTTTACTTATTAATTTTGTGTGACCTCCGATCAATATTCTGTCAAGGTTAGAATATTAAATATTAATGCCCCAGTGTTTCATGTCTGAATTCCATATGTTCTGCAATTGTGCATATGTATACCAATGGCAAGGTAAACCTTTGATTAGAATTAAATTTCTAAGTTTGAATGTAACTTGAATGTCAGTCAGGGTGGGTAGGAGCAGCATATGTCAACCCAGCAGCACAGTATCTCAGTCCTAACCCATAAATGCTAGCATTTTATTGTAATCAGTTACACAGGCATTTTAACAAAACGAATAAGTCAGCTCTTTCAAGGATTCAAATTAGTCTACTGGCCAAAACTTGCATTTCCTTTCCTACTTTTTCTGCAGTGCCACTTTCTGCCACTAGATGGCTATTTTATACTTCCCCAAATTTTTACATCGCGAACTCTGACTACTTGGCAGTCCTGGATCCAGCATGGAGCATTTATGCATGAGACTACAAGTGCTGAATGTGAGAACTTTTCTTATTCACATTTACACAGCAGCTTTTGATCTAGACAGGGAATGCATATGCAAAAACCTTTTAACATGTGGCCAAGTCTCTGTATTGTAATTTTTAGCGGACAAGTCTGCACTAGTTGTGACTGAAGCCCATTCAGTCCACAAGCCATGTATGACAGCTTGTTAGATCTTTTGTTTATTTGGGACTGCACAGCATACTGTAATGCTCAGCTGGCACAGGAAGCTAGTTTAGCCTAAATATTTTTTTAGCATTCTTTGTAAAGTGGGGATTGCAATATATTCATTTCAATTTTTCCAACATTTCATTCTGCTGGCAAAGGATGGAATAGATCGGGGGTGGGGGAGGGGGTTAAAAATGAAATAAGTATAACCTTGATAGCATGACTGTCTTACAAATGCCTCTTTCAAAGATATCTTTCTTTGTGGAGACTAAGGCCCCTTCCGCACACACAAAATAATGTGTTTTCAAACCACTTTCACAACTGTTTGAAAGTGGATTTTGCTATTCCGCATAGCTTCAAAGAGCACTGAAAACAGTTTGAAAGTGCATTATTCTGCATGTGCAGAATGAGCCTAACAGTGCAGTCCTTAGAGGAGTTTCACACAAACAAGCAGTTTGACTTCAATGGGCTAAGAAATATTTAAGTCTGTTTAGGACTATTCAGCTACTGTCCTGAATACTTATTAAAACTGTCCTTTTGGTGCAGCCCCCTTAACCTTATGCACAGTTTCTACATGGTAGAAAGGTTTACTCTGATAGTACTGATCAACAAACTATTTGACCAAAGACTTTGGTTCCTCTGGAAGATACCTATGAAGCTTTGGTTGCATGAACGATGCCAGATAGACTGTAAGTCCTTCAATGCTTGCCTGTTCAGGTAGAAAAATATTAGCATAGTGTTCTTGTTATGTAACACTGGGATGGATTCCAGGACGGATAAAGGCAGAGAAGTCATCTTCATTCTTTTGAGTTCTGCCAAATAAACAACATTCCTCATTGCTTGTTTTGTTACTGTTGGAAAAGGAGTGATCTGGCTTTCCTACCCCTAAAGCTGTTTAATAAAGGAAACAAGCCCTGGTCCACAGATGCAACTGAAGTGGTCGAATCCAGAGGTCCTCAAGTGAAATATGCAATTCAGAGTAGAGTAAATATGCAATGTTTAATGTTTCCCCATTAAAAAAAAATCTTGAAAGCAAGAAAGATGTTTTATTTACTGTTTATTTGAATGATTTATTTCTCTCATTGGGACCCAAAACAGCTTACATTAGTCAACTTGCCTCCATTTTATCCTCACAACAACCCTGTGAGGTAGGTTAGTCTGACCCAAGCTCACCCAACAAGCTTCCATGGCAGAGTTTAAATCTAAATCTGAGTTTCCCAGGTCCTAAACCAAAACTAGATAGCACACTAGCCCTTTATGTTCGCTTTCAGGAATTTATGTGAGAATTCCAAAATGTGATTCCATATCTGAACTCTAAAATGGTACATTTAGGCAATAAATGTTTCCCTAGGACTTTATTGCCTGTTTCCCTAGGACTTTATTGCCTTGTTTCTATCTCATTCTGCTGCACCTGTGGCTCAAGCCTTAGCATATATCAAGAGGTAAAGGATACATGCAGTCATTGCTAGAGATTAACTATCAACATGATATCTAAATATCCACATGTTACAGACTGCACAGGGTAACAGTCAGAAGTGAGTTGCAGATTGTTCTCAGTTCCCACATGCAAGTTTCCTGATTCAGATTGCAACTGTGGTAGAAAAAGGGATTCAGCTTCTTCACTCGCATTCCATACATCCTGACTCTAAATAGTTCTGACTAGTCACTTTTTGGCTTGCTGAGAAAGCCCAGATGTACAGTTGTGGGGCTCCCCAATGGACTAAACAGCATCACCAGATTACTTCAGGCCAGGACAATGGTGCAGGGCAGAGGGACTGAAACCTCTTTTCTGAATGTGGCACAGTTACAAATTGATTTGGGTACTGTGTGCACAGGAATTTAGAAAAACCTGCAATTCACATCCGACTGTTACAAAGGTAGGGGCCCTAGACCTGAGGAGATTGCTGCATAAATTAGGGGAGTTTTGTAATGAAGAGGTTCTTAACATCAACCATGGAAAGACAAATGTATTTAGGAAAGACAAATGTATTTAGGAAAAGACTCCAAAAGTTCAGTTGAAATATCCATAGAATTTCTATTGAACCATGCAGCACCTTTAAGTATCTGGGGATAACTTTTAGCAAAAGAACTATAGTTCTGAAGTCACTGGGGCCATTCAGAAATTTTCCTTTATCAAAAGGGTGGGTTTTTTAAAAAAAATTGAGAAAACTTCAAAATTATATCTGGGTAAAGATGCCCACCAAATCCTGTATGGGGCAGAAGTTGAGTGTTGCAATGATAACTTGATAGGAAGTTTAGAATCTATTCAACATCATCTTTTTAAAAGAATCCTGGCCTCACCTAAAGAAACCCTTGTTGCCCTGATGTGGGCTAAATAGGAATGCCCTCAGTAAGGACCCTTATACTGGTAGCTGTGTTAAAATTTTGACAAAAGCAAAGCAATGCTAACATCAACCTATTTCAAAACAATGCTTTGTAATGACGCTATGTGGTAACCCTGGACAGTTTACTTCAATAACATTCTTTGTTGGTATTCTATAGAGGTCCCTCTAGCTCGTTCTACTAATTAGTACTGGGTGTATAAGTGAGATGCTGCAAGAGATAGGCTAGCAATCTAAATTTTTGCCTTGGTTTAAAACAAAAAAAAAAAGATCATGCATATACAAGCTTCTTATTTGATCTGTATTACCTCACCCAATCTGAGAATGGTATTTACATCAATGCACTTTCAGACTATGCCAACGGCCTTTCTTGTTGGTCACTATTCCCAAATTCTGTCAACTTTGTGTTTTTGAATTTGTGGAGTGTCAGTTTCTGAGGACTTAATGCTGAGTAAAGAGTTATCTTTACTCAGAGCCTAGGGCCAAATTTCTTGAGAAGCTATTACAATATTTTAATGATTCCTCAGATTCAGAGGTTTTTTTCCTTCTATCTGATATTGATCCAGTGGTTACTCACAGTGTGTCACTCTTTGCTTTGGCTGCTAAAAAGATAAGGGCCAGATTGGTAGAGTGCAATATCTACCACTCTAACACTGATGTTGTAATCTTGAATTTACAATTTATTTATAACATTTTGCATTTTATATACATTTGTATACCGGTACTTATGAATGTATATTTATGTAGCTTATATAGTAACAGCCTATGACTATAAACAATAAATGAATACTACTAGTAGTAGTACTATTGCTATTACTACAAAAATGGGGAGAAAGATGACAAAGTAAATAAAATGGAAAGCTCTATAAATCGCGCCCCAGGCTTCAGCCTGGAGGCGCCGTTGCAAGGGGGGAGGGACGATTGGAGGCTTCTACCTCCTCCCGCCGGCCGGATGAGGCGGTCACGTGGCCGGGTGCCGGCACGTGACAGGGGCCTCTGGCAGCCTTAAAAGGCTGCGTCGGCGGGGGGTTGGGCCTCTTTCAAGGCCAGATCGTTTTAAGGGAGACTGTTTTCGGAACTTCCTTGCTGACCTTGTGAGAGGAGGGTCGGCCTCGCCCGGGCTTCGTGGGAGCTTTTCACCCCCTCCCCACTCACCGGGACAAGCGTTTATGGGAAGCGCGCGGCTGCTGTAGCCTTTGGCTGGTCGCGGCCCGGTGCGTCTGCGTGTGACTGGGCGATCTGCCCCGGCTTCTCAGGCAGGCGGGGGAGATATTGGGCGGCGCAGGAGCTTTCGCCCGGAGAGCTTTCGCCGGAGCCCGTCCGTCCGCCCGGCTTGATAAATGCGGCCGTTTGGCTGCCCGGCCGTGAGGCTTGCAGGGATATCAAGGAGCCCGGCCGCTAGCCGAGCCAGCGGCATTACCTTTCAAAGTAGCGGCCTCCCCCCCCCTGAGGAGTTGCCAGCAGCGCGCGAAGCGCGGCGGCCAGTTTTGCCTTCCTTTTGCTGCTCGTGAGTCTCCCGGCGTTAATTAGAAAACGCTCCCGGAGGGACCTGGAAGTCTGTTTTAAGAACGAGGGGGGTCGGGCGACATTGTCCTTCCCTTAGGGACTACTCCTGGGGCGCTGCCTGCTGACCCGGCAGTTTGGTGAGCTCATAGGGACAATCTTTGGAAGCCCAGCATCGTACGAGGCAGTGCGGCGGCCATTTTGTCCCCTGCCCGGTGGGAGGGACTGGAAGGAGCAGCCATTTTCTTTAATTCTTCAGATAGCAAAAGGCCCATAGAACTGGCGGCCATTTTTGGAAAGCTTTTGGGCTGCTTTACAGGCTGCTGCAAAGGAATCAATGGCGGGTGTGATTTCTTTTAAGCGCTTTAACGCTGAAAGAACTCTGCACTTGTGTCAAAATGGAATATACATATATATAGTCATATATATATATACATATATATATATATATATATACATATATATATATATATATATACATATATATATATATACATATATATACATACATACATATATATATATATATATATATATATATATATATATATATATATATATATATATATATATATATATATATATATATATATATATATATATATATATATAAAGGGACAAACGGAAGCAACAAACAAGGGCAGAGAGCGGTTTGAATTAACAAAAGCAATTTTATTGAATTGGAGTTAGTCAGGACCATGGCAGCCGAAGCCTAAAGGCACAAAGAAGAGAGCAAGGAAGGGTGTGAAGCCATGCCACTCAGGCCTTCAGACCAGGGGCAGGTGGGGCCCACTCCTCCTCCCCTTCCGGAATTTGGGTCAGCCATGCCACACTGCCCTGACAGGGAGTTGGCCGTTTCTTTTACTCCAACAGGTGCAATCCCCTCCTCTTCCAGGCGCAGGGAAACCTGCCATGCCTGGAGCACCTACAGTAATAATCCGGCCAGAGGCCGTAAGATTGGAGCAGGGGTCCGGCATAGAGGTGCTGGGGCAGCCTGGGCCGGGAACTCCAGGCCCGTCTCGACCTCCATATTCGGTTCCGGGATGAATAGTCACTCTGTGCTCATGCCTCCTCATGGCCAAAAGTGGGCTGCCCATATCCTGGAAACTCTGTTTTTATGCCATATACTTATCCATATTCTCCGTATATGGGCATGAATATTAACCCCGGTATGTGGATAAGCCCAGGCCAATTCAACCCCTCCCCTGGTTTTGGGCAATGGCCAGGAGGTTTCATGGGGAACCAGCCCCCTTATTTTTGGCCTTCTCAAGTTCAAAGTTCTTCTGGTAGTCAGTTTAGAGGCGCGCCAGGTCCAGCAGAGCTTAAGGTTCCTCACCCACCAATTTTGGGGGGGGACTCCAGGTCCATCAGAGCTTGGGTTGCCAAGGCACCCCCCGGAGCGTGGGTTCCTTCGGAGTCCAGCTGTCCCCAATAGTTAAGTGGTCCAGAGCCGGCGACTGGGGATTGTACTCTGCCTGGACCAGCGGGCAGTGTTGAAGCTACAGCAGGCTCTGCCAGCCAGTCTGCCGGGGCCAGAGCCAGAACCAGGCGGGGAGGGGAAAAAAGGCCTCTCGTCAGCATTTAGATCTTCTCGGCGGTCTCCCTGGCGTAAATCTGGTGGAGTCTACGCAGATGAGGATTCCGCCTAAGCAGCTGGAGATTACTGGGAAAGAGGGGAGAAGGTGCCAGCTCTTCCCCTCCTGGATTACTCAGAGGAGAAAAGGGGAGCTAGCAGTGGAGGGCGGTGGCCAAGGGAACTTAGGGGGCTTCAGCCTTTTGCTCGGCATGGGACCCTGGGGGACCCCCCAGGCTCCCATTTGCCGAGGAAGTTAAGAGAGCGTGCCCTGGATGGGTACTATGTAGATATCTTCCGCGGTTCTGCGGCCGGAAGAAGGATCCAGAAGAGACCGAGTTCCCGGTCAGCTAAGAAGAGAAGAGCACGCCCAGAAAAGAGCTGAGCGTTCCTTCGACAACTGGCTGAAAGGGTTAGGCTGAATATATGGCTCTGATAGGAGCTGCTTACCCACTAAGGGCTTAGCATCTGTCTGCTCACTGGGCTAATGTTTTGAGGACACGATCCCTATAAGTGGATAGACTTGCTATCAAATCTGATGAGGCATTCCGCAAGAGTGCCTCACATCGTCCGGGGCGCGGAGTGGGATCTAATACACGATCAGGCGTGGATGGCAAATGTAATTAAAACTGCGTCATCTGGTGCTACTTTCGTCAACTGGGGCTGATGGGCCGAGAAAAAAAAGGTTTAGTCAGCCGGGACCCGCCCAGCTTAGCTTGCCCTGAGCCTTTAACCAAAGGCTCCTGCTAAGAGGGATAAATGTAGGTTCGAGCACAGCTGTTCCCGTTGCTTTGGGGCCCACACCCAGAGTACAATGCCACTTAACTGGCTTTCGGCACTCCCCTTCGGCGTGGCCGGAACCCTGGCTCCGGCAACTCTAAAGAAGGGCCGGTGAAGTGACCAGGGAGGATCATTCCAGGTCCAGAAGGCCTGAAGTCCCGGAGGTTCTGCAGAGTCTAAGCCCCTTCCCCGGTCGCGTGTGCAACCTTTATGCCAATGGCTGGACAGGTATCCGTGTTCGGGAAGACGCATTGTACTTAAAGGAGGGATTTCAATTTGGTTTTCACATCCCATTTTTAGGGTGTAGGGTGGCAACCTCAGCTCCCAACTTACACGCAGCCAGGGAATTGCCTGCTTGGTAGTGGCTGCCAAAATTGTAAAGAATGCTTGGCGGGCAGAATTGCAGGTCCCCTTTGCCACAACCTCCGTTGCAACCTCCGGGGTTTCCCCATTAGGGTATTAGTACCCAAAAAGGCCCACGGGGAGTATAGGATGATACAACATTTATCCTACCCCTTAGGGAAGTCGGTGAACGCATTCATCACGACCCAGGCACAGCATCTGCTCTGATACGATTGTATGCCACTGTGGATGAAGCTGTGAGTCTCATCCGGGAGGTGGGAACTGCCTTTCGATGTTGGCAAAATGTGACATACAGTCAGCCTTTCGTCTGCTTTCGCCCATACACCCAAAAGCTGACTTCGAACTGTTAGGTTTTTTTTTCAATTTGAAGGACATTGGTATGTCGATAAATGCATGCCCATGGGTTGCTCTACCAAGCTTGTGCAGCCTTTGAAAAATTTAGCACCTTTTTTGGAATGGGCAATCAAGGATCGCATGCCATCAGCCGAAAGTCACTCATTATCTGGATGATTTTTTTGTTTTGTAGGGTGCAGCTGGCTTCCTGACGCACGCGATGATGTTGTCAGCATTTCAGGTCTTGGCGGGCGGAGCTTAGGGGTTCCTTTGAGAAAAAGGCCGACAAGACTGAAGGGCCTGTGTCTTGTTTAACCTACTTAGGAATTCAATTGGACACGGTGGCAGGAACATACTTCCCTGCCCTCGACAAGCTGACAACATTACGCGGCACTGATCGCAGACACCTGTGCAAAAAAAGAAATGCAGGTTCGCGGGAAATACAGTCCCTGCTTGGGCACCTTAACTTTGCCTGCAGGGTTGTCTCCCCGGGAAGGGCTTTTTTTTTTGTTCCACTCGCAAGGTCCTTGGCGGGCTATTCAGTTCCCCATCATCACGTCAGGGTTACTTCTGGTCTTCGCCAAGACTTAGGGGTATGGATTCACGTTTTCTGGAAGCGTTATAACGGAGTTTCCTTTTGGCAAGTTCCCTTGGGGAGCTGCAGGATAGTTTTTCAAGTTCACACCCGATGCAGCTGGCTCGATAGGCTTTTGGTATTTATTTCAGGGGCCAGTGGTGTGCAGGGAGTGGGCTACCAGGCGTGAGTCTCAGACCGGAATTTTGAGGGACATGACTTTCCTGGAGTTGTTCCCTCTGGTGGCGGGCCGGTTCACATCTGGAAGGATGTGTTTCGCCGCACCATGCAGTTAAGGATTCTGGTGTGACAAACCAAGGCCGTGGTCAGGGTGGTAAATCGGCAGTCCAGCCGGTCAGAGCGGGTGATGCGGCTAGTAAGGGAGTTTGTAATGGTTTGCCTGATTAATAACATCTCCTTTAAAAGCCTGTTTTCTTGCCAGGTATAATCTAACAATATAGCTGACGCTTTGTCTCGAAATCGATCAGGTCAGCCGCTTCGGCTCACTAGCTCCCGAAGCCAGCCACTTTCCGGAGAGGTGTCCCGACCATCTGTGGCGTCTTGGAGGCAGATCAATAGCCGAAGGTGTCTTGCAGTCACTGGCTCCAGCTACCCGTCAGCTGGCGTATGAAGGGGCCCTGAGCACCTTCTTTGCTTTTTTTTTGGCGGCTTCCATCGGGCCCGAGCCTGTTCCGGACAGGGGTTTTGCTAAGGATTTGGTGCTCCGGTATTTGGTTGACTTGAGGGACCGTCAATCATAATGCCAGGACGATTAAGCGTCCATTTCAGCGGCCATTTCCTTTTTCGAAGCCAGGCCCTGGGGATCACTGACCACTCCCGGCTGCTTCGAAGCTAGAAGAGCAGTGGCCGGGTGGCAGCGCCGCTTCCCCCAGACCGCGAAGATAGTAAGAAGCGTCCCATCACCAAAGGAGCTCCTGGGAACTTTACTTAAACGCCACAGCAGAGATCAGTCTGTGACTCTGCCTATGAGTCTACACTGTTCCAGGCCTTGTTTACCTTTGGCTTTTATGGGCCAAATTTCGGTGTGAGTGGAGCTAGTGGCCCCGGTCCACCCACATCATTGGTCTCTAAAGGCTCTGCAAAGCGGCTGATGTGTCCATGGCCGGATGGGAACTTACTCATATGGTTGGCGGGGTCCAAGACTGACCAGCGGCGTCGAGGAACCAGAGTGACATTGGCCCCACCTCCCACCAGGGCACCCTGTCCGGCTTCGCTAGGATAGCTGCGTTTTTTAGCTGTATCGCCCTGCAGGGCAGGGTCCCCTGTTTATCCACAACGATGGAGCATCAGTGTCCAGATTTCAATTCCACGGCAATGTTCACGGCTGTGTTTACAATTTTAGGACTCCCAGCAGAGCAGTTCGGGTTCCCAGTACTCCTTTCGGATTGGGGCAGCTACCACGGCCTCTCAAGAGGGACAATCTGCAACCGAAATTCAGGCTTTGTAGGCCGCTGGAGATCTTTAGCTTATCGTGTTTATGTCCGGCCTCACCTTTCCTTGTAACTTTGTTCTCTTTATAGTTCCGTTGGCCTCGTCGTTACCTTTGTTTGGATGGTTGGCCCACAGCATTGTTTTACTGGGCTGGGCGTTATGCTAAGAAGTCGGGCTGGGGACAACACACCTTGGACCCTGGACAATTCCTCCTGGACATTCACTGGCTGGCGAGGCGCAGGCATGCGGTGGTCTTCTCTGCTCTTCGGAAGTTGCGGAATCTCGGTGCTTCAGTTTGGCTTCCCAGGACGCTTAATGCGCTTCTTCAGCTGGGGAAAATGACATCTCCGACTTTCCAAGGGAGAAGCGTTGCAGAACGCATACATGAGGAAGACTTACATGTTACCGTCGCCGAAGATGCCGGTAAATCCAAGCTGTTCTGAAATTCGTGCTTGCTGGAGCTGAGGACTTGGAGGAACAGCCGCGGCTCCGGCCAGAGTTAACAAAGTCAGGTCCAAGGTTTGTCGGTCCGCGAGTCTCGCTGGTACTGGAGCATGGGAGGGGATGTTATTCCCCATGTTGATTTGTCTCATGCTCTGCCAGCATTGTTTTGCCCGACGGAGTCCCACTTATCGGATTGGGGCCAGGACATCTGGTTGCCACGATATCCGCCATGCTCTGCTGGAGGTGGCTTCGCTGCCCGCATTGAGCTGGCCAAAATCCGTTCTGCTCTGTTGCAGTGACTTTCGCGTACACGCGACTGAGCTGTGAGACTCTGGGCTGCTGGAAGCTGGGGCGGGAGCTGTTGGAGTGACAGCCTTCCGGTGGCGGTAGGGCATAAGAGCACATCCCTATTTGGGGAAGGCAGAGAAGCTTGCATGCCGGACCTTCCCACCCTCGGGGGGCCTCCTTATGAGGTCCGTGGGCGCGATAGAGCTCTCGAAAAGCCAAGCCTGGGGGGCTGGGCGGCTGAGAGCTTCGCTGCCCGGCAGGGAGGGTGTCACAAATTGGGTTTTCGTACCTTGTGGCACCCTAGTAACTTCCTGTTCACGTTCCCTCTGGGGATGTGCCGAACAGGGAGTTCTGGCAATCACCGAAGGGCCTAAGGGGTCAGCTTGGGCTGCCCTATAACCAGGTTCAGCGGTTTGCTACCTGGGGGCCAGGATGTGCTCTGGTATGCTCGCCCAGCTTCAAGGTTTCTTGGTTATGTGTTAAATAAATTTTGGGCTGCGGCCGATTTCTATTCCAACAAGTTGTGTTAGTATTCTTTCTGACGAAGTGAGTCTCCAAACATCCCCATGCAATGCAAATATCTGAAGAAATTAAACAAACTAATGATAAAGTGGAAGTTTTGGGGAGTAAAGCAGAAAGCTTTAAACATAGAAATGGAAAGAGAGATGGACAATTCAGGTTTACTGGAGCTGAGAGAGAAATAGTTTTATCTGAGATTTACAGCCCAATCCAGGACTCAGCACTGCTTTAGGACTGCCCTGGCTTCTTGGCAGTGCGGGGAGGCGAAAAACAGAAAAAGCTTCCCAGTTGTCAGAAAGCCCTCCATTGGATTTTATGGGACTATGCCACCCAAAAGGGCGGCAAAGGCCCTGGCCCCCAGCACTGGTGTTATGACAGGCAAAGGCCAAGTAAAAGCCAACTAAGGTTGGCTCACCCCTGGACAAGCCTCTGGAACACCCCTGCTATGCTGGTGGAGGCGGTGGGGGTACAAGAGTACTGATGCTGTGTCTGGCTGCCAGGGAGAGCCATTGCAGCTGCTCTCCCTGATTTGCCCATCTGTCAGAAATAAGTGCCCCAGGGAGGGCAAATCCACTGGCACAGCCCCACATTGCCTCCATAGGCAAATTCGCCCCCTCCCCCCAACACTAGACTGGAGTGTTAGAGCTATTCCTGTAATACTAGATGAAGATATTAGACAAAGGATTATAAAAGCCTTGGCAAACTTTTTGGAGGTTGCAGAGAAAGGCATGGAGAAGGAAATCGACAAGGTTTACAGAATATATTCTAGATTTGCTATAATAAGAAAGGTACCAAGGGACATTCTGGTTCATTTTGTAAGGAAGAATATCAGAGATCAAATCCTGCAGCAACCATTTGATGCAAGATTGCAAATAAGCAACAGAGACATCATAATCCTGAAAGAAATTCCTATTAGAATTTTCCACAAGAGAAAGTTGCCACTCAGCTATATTAGCTATATGGTGAATCTGCAAATGAGCAAAAAAACATTTGCTGCAACTGACAAGGAAGTCCCTACTCATTCTGCTTGTTTCTTCTTCTTTCATAGGACATGCATACATGTGGGAAATACACAACAGGATATAACAGCTTCCCTTATATGTCATTTGTAACAGTGACAAACACCTAGGTTGTTGACACATGGAAGCCTTGTTTCAGTTGGCATTGGAACAATTTTCCCCCAGCATACACACAATATTGTCTCCTTATAGCTCATTTCCCAGGTTTTCCTCTGCTGTACTTTCCCCCAGACTTCTTTTTATATAAATTTTGAGAAAAGTAACAGTCAAAGGCCTTTTCGGCATGGGCCATCTAACACAGGATTACAACGGAATATAACCCGTTGTGGGCGGGAACTTCACACAGTTTATCTGCCCCAATCCAGCATAAATGAGAATCACGCTATCAGCAATTGTTTTCAGAAAGTCCAGGTTGGAGGCGGCGGCGAGTGAATGGCCTCGCGTTTCTTGGCCACAGGTTATTCAGCTCCCCCTTATTGCCGCCTTTTTTCTTATTGGATTGTCTGAATGCCCATCCCTACTAATGAGCCCTGAGCCCTATGGGATCTGTTGGATTCTAAAGATGCTGTAAGAATGAGATGTTCCGCTGGACCAGCTTTCCATCTAGCTGACCTCCCATTTCGCCTCCGTTTTTTCCTTACTTAATTATTATTAAATTTATTTGTAATTCTCTTTTCTTGTATCGAGTTTAGTTTCCTTGCTCCCTTTTGTCCTTATGTTTTGTGGCACCATCAGAATGTTCAATGTTGACTAATAGTGAGAATTTTAATTGTAAATGTGAATTTTTAATTGCTGTTGTAAGCCACCATGAGCCCAACTTGGCTGGGAAATTGAGAGCTAAAAATCAACCAACCAAACAAATAGGACACCATTCCTACTTGCTACTGGTGCATATTTGCACTTAAGTCCCAAATGCCATTCAATGTACAAATCACTGAACATAGGCTCAAACAGAGGAAAATAGCAGTATGTTTGGGCAGCATCCAGAACAAATTGAGCATATTAAAGTTCCACTGATTTTTATGAAAGAGAATTAACCAAATATTTCACTATAATTATTGCAAAATCTATGGGCAGATGATCCAATTATATCCAAACACAGTTCAACTGTAGCTACTACTTTTAGTTGCAGAAACTATGCAGCCTTTGCCCGGTAGATTCTGAAAAGAGAACTTTAGCTTGTGCCAACATTCATTTTCTAGAATCTGTTAACTGTCTGCCAGTACATTTGTAATCTATGACAAGCATGTTGATTTGAGATTTTCAGCTCATCCCCACCCCCCATTTAAACAACATTGTATCGCTATTCATTCTGCAAATCGCCTCGAGCCAGCTTTGGGAGGGGCGATTAAGAAATGTGAGAAAATAAATAAATAAACATGACTCACAACACAAAGAAAAAGAGTCTCACTCTGACTAAGCTATGTAGGAATCCACAAATCACACCAGGTTAACCTGTGTGTCTGTGTCTGTGTGGGTGCAGAACTTCTTACCTGACTTTAGTGTTATCTTCCATATCAAGTTTGAGGATTTTCAGTACAATGAGCAAAAGTGTGGCCAACCACACTGATGCAGCATTTATTATACTCCTTTAAGAGTCTGTGTGTGCGCGTGTGTGTGTGTGCGCACGTGCAATATAAGTGATCAGCAGTGCTAACGATATATAATTATGTATAAATAGCATAATTATGTACAAATAATTATGTACATTCTCTTAGATTACTTCAACAAAAATTATCTGGGCATCTATTTACAGTTAAATTGATTAAACCATGATTCTCAAAGTGTGATACAAGTCTTCTTAAGGCAAGATTATTTAAAGGCTATGGTGGAAGAATGCTGAACACTGAATTACTCACTATGGTCTCTGAACATAAGCAGAGTGGTTTATCAGTTCTGACTCATGTTCAAGTCACACGTAGCAACATGCACTGCCACAGCACTGAAATGAAATTATGATGACACGTTCAAATAGGCAAGTGAAGGGGAGGCACTCAATCACAGGCCAGAAGGAAACCCAGGTAGTGGTTATGATTGAATCACATAATCATAGAGTTGGAAGATACACCAAGGGCCATCAAGTCCAACTCCTTGCCTTGCAGGAACACACAATCAAAGCACTCCTAACATACGTTCATCCAGCCCCTGTTTAAAAACCTCCAAAGAAGGAGTTTCCACCACTCTACCTGGAGGCAATGCAGCTGGCAAAGCACTGGTTGAACCTGTGCCCACCATGAGGTCACTGTAAGGACCCTGTGTTGCTGCCTTCTGCACCTGCTGGAGCTTCCGGAGAAGGCCCAAGGGTAGCCCTGCATAGAGCGAGTTACAATAATCTAGTCTAGAGGTGAACGTTGTATGGATCACTGTGGCAAGGTTGGTTTGGAACAGGTAAAATGCCAGGCAAGTTACCTGTGAAACCTGAGCCTTCATTCACAGGGAGGCATCAAGGAGGCCCTCAAACTCCTGACTATAAATGCAGGGTTCAACTGAACTCCATCAGGAGTTGGTAATTGGCATCCTCCACCTGAGCCTCCTCAGCCCAGCCACAAGATCTCCCATCTTACAGTTACTTTTAAAAGCCATCAAAGCAGATGCCCTTCACACTTTCTTTGGGTGGCTCTTCCAGAAGGTTTAGTTAAAAACATCTGCTGCCATGAGTCCCACCCTGGCCCCCATGATTCCTTATTTTCATTCTGCTTCAAAATCATTCAATCCCTTTGGGCAGCATCTCTAGTAAAAACAGAAAAAATACCGAAAATCACAAAGCCCCAGAGGGACAGATAGGATTTATTTTTCAGAATGAAACAACAGATTGACTTAGCACCATCAAGTGCTATCTATCCATGCAAGGGGGTGTGATTATGGAAAAAATTAATAAAACCTGGAAGGGAGAGTTACACTTGCCTTTCCCAGGAGCAAGCAAGGGAACAGTAGTCCTTTGTGAGATAGGCCATGTCTTGTTGACGTGACTCAAGACCTGTAAACTACTGAGAAAGGGAACCAGTTTATTCAGGTCCATTTGTTTTCTGCGTTGTTTTGCATTCTCCCACATGTATGAAATTATTATTCCATTTTCTTTGTTTTTGTATCTATCTTCCCTTCTGACTACTTCCCCCCAGTAAAATTAGAGTTTTGTCTGAAAAAGTCTGTGTTGCCCCCACATTGCTCAGGTGTAAAAACTGGGTTATATGTAGACCAGTTGGGAGCTTCACAGATGAAAGTTTCTCTGTGTGTGTATGTTTGAAAGAGAGAGATGGGGATAGGCCTGACTCAGATCTTAACGTGACACATGGTAGCAGCTGGTGGCAGCTATCTGGTGAGTGTGTATGTGTGGGCTATAGTTTGAAGAGCAAGTAATAGCCAATTGGGTTCTGGGGAAGTAGGGCCCACCATCTCTGGTTCCCTTTGCCCTTTCTGGCAAGCCTGTGACATCTGCTATCAGGACAGGGATAATCTTGTAGCCCTGTTTTGTTAGTTAGTGTTTCTTATAATGGCATTTGACACTCTTTAAAACTTGCCACAAGACTATAATCAAAGGCTGGAATCAATGGTCTGTTGTGGTTTTTCTGGGCTGTGTGATCTGGTAGTTTTTGCCCCTAACATTTTGCCTGTTACTTGTACTAAAATACACTAAAACCAACAACTAGAGACATTCAAATGAAACATGCAAATGTGCCTCACCCTCCAACACTACCTGTGAGGTGGACAAAACATATACTGCACCACACAATCACCCCACACTGTGCCACAGACAGAAATACATCTTACAATGACATACCTCTGAAGATGCAAGCTACAGATGCAGGCGAAACATGAGGAACAAAAGCTACCAGACCAAGACCAGACAACCTGAAAAAAACCACAACAGCCTGCCACAAGATTCTTTCCTGAACAAGGATGAAGGTGTAATATCTGTAACAAAAATTCAAGAATACAAAAATGAATTTCTTAGATTAGATTAATTATTTTTAGATGTACTGATTCTAGAACTTTAATTTCCCATGGTAAACTAAGCAAGTCTGGAGTGAACTAAAACAGTTTGGGCTCAGATTGTTTTCATTTGGATTTTCCCTTGTTCTGCGATATCCAGCAGTCCAATGATACAACTGCCTACATGGGAAGCTGGGTTGGCTGACATCAGGCTGAAAAAATCAAAACAAGATTGAAAGAGGGAACTGTATCTGAAGTATAAACTTTGGAGTCACTCAGTCTCTCGTCTCCTTTTATAAAAGAAGCTCTTTTGTAGGATGTGTTTGGTAGCCAGCTCGAGGTGGGGTCTGTGCACTATAATTATAGCTTCTCTGTTGGTCATTGCCTCCTTCTGGAGAGGGAATGCTGTGAGACTATAATTGTTCAGTGTTAGCAGGAGTAATCTCAGGACAAATAGTCATTGCGGTTAATTGGACACATTTGAATCTACATTTGCTGGTAGGAGTAAAAGGCAAAGACTGGACTGGTTGAAAAGCACAGTGGTCTTCTATGGAAGCACAATACTCATTCTAGCCATATGCTTGAAGTGCACTACTCTGTCAAGCTATGAGATGTGAGCTCAGATAGTAAGCCATTAGCAATGAAGGTGGAACTGTTTGCTTTAAGAGACATGGAACTTCTGTCACTGTATGTCTCTTTGATCCATGTTCCTCGTCACATCTCATTCAACACAGTACTTGATGTGATGCCATCATTCCCAGTCCAACCAACTAGTAAGGTGAGGTTAAGGTAGGAGAGATGAAAAGTGGCTCTCTTATATCAGCTTCTCTGAACCCGATCAATATTGTATCCTTTTCTGTTGCTCAGGAGCAATTATTATATTCCAATTATCATATTCCTTCTCCTTCTGTCCTTCCTTTGAAACATTAACCAATTAATAACAAATCAATAAATGCCATTAATGCATTTATTTTATTCCTTCTCCTCTTCTGCCCTTCCTTCGACACATTAACCATGCTCCAGCCATAGCTCCAGACCGCTATTGGGTGAAGGAGTGGGAAGAGAATCTCTTATCCAATGCTTTTTCTACCACATTCGATGCTGGGGGTTTTCAGTGTCCATTTTGCAGTGCCTCAGTTGTTCTTGGGCAGTGTAGTCCAGGGTTACATTTCCCAAGGTATAGGGAAGCACTGGAAGAGGCAGAAGGTATTTCTAACACAATAGCCAAAATGAAGACATGTGAAATCAATACCTGGGTTAAACTAGGCTTTATTAAAGGCTGATCTGGTGTTCCTAGTTTGTTTGATTGCCACCCTGGCTCCAGCCTCAGCCACCAGCAATTCAAATGGTAAGAGCATTGTCTGCAGATGTGCAGACCACACTATTTTTTTTAAAATCAGGAAAATTTAAACTTCCCGTTTTTTAATTTTCAGATATATATATGTTTTGCAGACCTTCTGCCGGTGCCAATGTGCAGTAGCAATAAGTGCTAGGGTGGGAGATGAGAAGGATTCCCCACTAAACCTTGAAAACAAAAAGGGGATATAATAATGAAAACAGATGTATTTAATACCAAATATAATATAACAACAATGTATGGGTATATAGTGATAGTGAACACAGGTCTCTATGATATTCATTGAATACTACTAACGCTTTTGCCATGAAATTATATTTATACATTTATGCATTGCCCTCTACTTTGGTAAATACTTGGTGGAAATTTAACTGCCTTTTGTCTCCAGGCAAACACACCAAAGTACATTATGTTTTAATCTTGATAAAGTTAACAAGCACATAAAATGCTATCAGGAAACAGTTGATAGAGTTGAGTGACCCAGACAAAGAAGACACTCAGCAGCTAAAAAGCCGTTTGGTCAAGTGATCTAGTGTTATAATTCACAGCATTCAGTAAGAGGTTCACTTAGAGTAAGCAATTAACGTTAAAGAAGTACACTGTCATAGGTCTGACTGCTGATGCCTCCTTGGATGAGCAGGCAGACCTGCAGAGAGGTGCAGGACTGGTGCCATAGCACATGTGCCTGCCATTGGTCCTTGTCTTATTTTAGACCTCAGAATGTTTCACCATTTGAACTATGACCTGGCTTGTGCTCTTCAGATTTGCCCTAATGATCATTTGGACTTCTGAATACCTTAGCTTTAAGTCCAAAGCTATTTATACATTTTTGATTTCCTTCACACTGAGCATTCATTCCCTTTGGGTTTGATTCTCAGTGATGCACATGTTTTTCCCTCTTTGATAGTTACCCTGCCTTCAGAGCACAGAATCACCATGGTATCTGAAAGCTCTAAAAGTGTGACTTTTCCTCTCCCTTAACAAGGAAGCAAAGGAGATCAGCATGTTTTCTTCGGGTTTTCTCTTTCCCACCTTCCCTTGCTCACACCACAGCAATTCCTCTTGCTCTTCAGGTCACCATTTCAGAAGAATCAGAAAGACTTTTTAAAATTTTCACACTGAAGGTTGGAACAATAGACCCAGTGAAACTGACAAGAAATTGACATGGTCTAGCATGACCAAAGATGGCAGGGAAAAAAGATGGCAGGCAACCTCCCGAAATGGAGACTGCATGGAAACAACAAATAAGTGGCAGGAGGGAAAATGGCAGCTTGGCTTGGGGAGGGACACTTTGCAAAAGGAGAGTCCCTTTGCAAACAAAATACCATGGGAAAAACCCACTGTGAAGCAAACAGCCATGGGGCAAATAGTGCATACATAAATGGCCCCAGACTGTTTTGACTGCACTTGCTGTCTCTTGTCTAAGATGCTGACCTGAACCCAGACTTAAATGTTTTTATGACATGTCTTTGGCTTACTTGTCTGCTGATGATTGTTCATGAACATACTCAAAATCTTATTCAACATTCCAAGCCGGAGCATAATCTTAGGGGAAATATTATTTGATTTGTAGAAGTACTCAAGCTGATCAAATTCACACACTAACAATGTTGTTATGAATTATAATGACATTGTTAAACCTGGCAGGTCTTGGATAGAGTCTGGGGGACCAAGGTGGTAAAATCTATAGCAAGGTATTTCAGCTAGTTGTGACATTTATAGTTTTCAAAATCCAATCTCAGTAAGATCTCAGGGGCGGTGTTCGTTAGACAAATAAAATAGTAGATGATTGGCAACTCTGCTTAAGAGGAAAGAAGTTAATTATTATAGAAATTAGTCAGAAATTAATTCCTTGAGCTTTATTACTCATGTCTTTTTAACAAGTGTCTTAGTAATACTGAGCTGACTTCAAAAAAAGTAAATGTTATCCATCAAAGTATACAATAGAGGCTAATACTAGGATAGTATATAATATTAAAAAATTGGAAAACATTACATTCAGTTTCATTTTTTCATAAGTTCAGCTTGGGACAAAAAGGGGGTGGGGTGAAAAATCAATAAAATCTTTGTTTCAGCATGTGTAAAAAGTATTATTGTATGGGTGGAGTGTTAAATTTACTATGAGTCTGCAAAGACCTAGGAATTAATTGGACATAATCCACATTCCAGCAAAAAATTAAGTGTTCTTAAAGTTTCAAAACCTAACGTTGTAACTATTAAACATGACTGAATAAGGCCAATGAAATTATTAATTCTACTTCATCTTTGTGGATGTTGAAGGCAATATAAAGGCAAAACAAGAAGCACATTCCATTTAGTATTTGGGAACAAGAGTCATGTTTCTTCATATAAAGAGACATATATAAAGAGATAGCAGTAGAATCATAGAAACATAGAGTTGGAAGAGAAACCAAGGGCCATCAAGTCCAACCCCCTGCCGTGCAGGAACACACAATCAAAGCACTCCCAACATATGTTCATCCAGCCTCTGTTTAAAAACCTCCAAAGAAGGAGACTCCACCACTCTCCTAGGCAGTGAATTCCATTGTCAAACAGCCCTGATGGTCAGGAAGTTCTTCCTAATGTTTAGGTGGAATCTCTTTCCCTGCACCTTGAATCCATTACTCCATGTCCTAGTCTCTGAGGCAGCAGAAAACAAAATTGCTCCCTCTTCGACATGGCATCCCTTCAAATATTTAAAAATAGCTATTATGTTCCCCCGTTAACCTTCGCTTCTCCAGACATAACATTCCCAGCTCCCTAAGCCTTTCTTCGTAGGGCATGGACTCCAGACCTTTTACCATTTTGATTGCCCTCCTCTGGACATGTTCCAGCTTGTCAATATCCTTCTTGAATTGTGCCCAGAACTGTATACAATATTCCAGGTGAGGTCTAACCAATGCAGAATAGAGAGATACATTCCTCGATCTTGACACTATACTCCTATTGATACAGCCCAAAATCTCATTGACTTTCTTGGCTGCCGCATCACACTGCTGATTCATGTTCAGTTTATGGTTTACTAAGACTCCCAGATCCCTTTCACATGTAGTGTTGTTAAGCCAGATATCACCCATCCTATCTCTGTGAATTTCATTTTTTCTGCCGAAGTGTAGTATCTTACATTTGATGAAACTCATTTTGTTTGTTTTGGCCCAGCTCTCTATTCTGTCCAGGTCATTTTGAATTCTGATTCTGTCCTCTGGGGTATTGGCTACCACTCCTAATTTGGTGTCATCAGCAAATTTGATTAGCATGCCCTCTATTCCATTATCCAAGTTGTTGATAAAAATATTGAATAGCACTAGGCCCAGGATAGAACCCTGTGGCACCCCACTAGTCACTTCTTTCCATGATGACCATGAGCCATCAATGAGCACCCTTTGCATTTGATCAGTCAACCAATTAGAAATCCATCTATTAGTAGCCTTGTCTAGTCCAGGAGACTGCAAACTTGGCTCTCCAGATGTTCATGGACTACAATTCCCATCAGCATTGGCCATGTTGGCAGGGGCTGATGGGAATTGTAGCTCACCTAGCGCTTTCTGTCCCACCCCTTTTCTCCATTGCTACTCCTCTCCACTCCTTCAAGAGAGTGAGCAACAAAGCTAATAGCAAGCCCCACCTCTCAGCAAGCCCCACCTCTCAGACGCCTGGGGCAAGTACACTGATGGAGCAAAGAAAACAAAGAAAAAACCTGTTAAAGGGCCCTTCCCCACTTTCCTTAAGCCCCGCGCTACTCGAGGAGAGTAGCGCGGGGTCCCTCGGCACTCCCCACTGAGAGGGGCGGCGACAGCACAGCCGCCCCGAAGCTGCTGCTGTCGCGCCCCTCAGCGCGCAGCATCCCAGGCGCTCTTCTTAACGGCGCCCTTTGATGGCCCGTGGGGGGGGGGCCGGGCGCGCGCCTGGGATGCTGCGCGCTGAGAGCAGCATGCTGCATAGAGGGGAAGGACGAGAGTGGGGAAAGGCCCAAAAACACACTGTTAAAAGATTTGGCTTTGAGAAAAGCTCTCCCAAAAGAAAACCAGAGCTCACCTAGCACTTTCTGTCCCACTCCTCTTCTCCACTGCTACTCCTCTCTGCTCCTTCCAGAGAGTGTAAACGGCATCTATTTGGATATAAATTCAGTTCCTTTAGTTCTGTATCTAAAACCTGTTTATGACTACTACTTGGACAGTTTTAATAACATTACTATGATCAAGCCCATCCCAGGACTACTGAACCATTAATCAATCTTTGAAAGATACAAGACATTCCTAGTCATCCCCACAGAATATTCTACTGAACTTGATAAGAAGCATATTGAAGTCAATTGAAAGAAGCATTGGTCTTATGCACAACACAAATAAAATATCCTGGGTTCATCTTAGAAAAAGCCTCCTCCTATTTTTTTTGTTTGGACAGCATGCACCAAAAAAGGCATCAGAAGAGAAACAGGCCTTTCCCCCCTCTGCCCGCCATTTCCTCCTGCCCGAGTTTAAAGCTGTCACACCAGACATTCTGTGCTGCAGGGATTCTCTATAGGTGCAGCTATTTGGTGAAGGTTGTCCCCAGATGTTTGCTCTACAGGTTCCAATTCTGACCTTTCCAGCCCCAAGAGTACATAGTTGTACTTAGCCCAGCAACGTATAGTTCCAGCAATGTATAGTTTTTATTTTCAATCAGACATGACTTGCAGATGGGGGGGGGGAGTCAGAAGTTTTGCATTCTCAAAATAGGATGGTTCGAGCAGATAGATGCCATTCTGAGGATGTCTTGGGGAAAAAGCTGCGTGGAGCTCTTCCCCAAGATGCCTTTCTTTCCATCCTCAGGATATCTTATTTATATTGTGCAGAATGAACCATTGTTTATTTCACTAGAAATTGGATTAAAGTTCCCAGGGCTAAGAGTCAATACTACTAATATTCAGGTTTGTGTAAGCAGTTTATTGCTTATTAAATATGTCTCTTCTGATGTGTTGCCTCCATATAAATGCAACAAGATTTCCTAGTTCCATTTCTTATTTTTACCAAAAGTATATTTGTGTTAGGCGTGTGAAATTTCCATTTACATTACATGTGAATTCATGTGATGGCTATTTTTATCAGCAGTATCCTGAAGGCACTTCTAGATGCAGCCTCTTTTGGTTAATTATGCTGTGGGCGGTTTTTTCAACAATACTCTGAATTCTCCAAAAGTCAAAGTTCACACATCATTAGCCCTACATGTGATAGTGTTTTATACTGCAACTTGTTCATTTAAAGAAAAAACTATGTATATTCTTTATGTGCTACACAATGGCTTTTTATGTTGCCCTGCAGATGCTGCAGCTTCTCCGTTACTTTCTCATTAACTGTGATGTTACTCACTGACAAGAAAAGACTCTTTGAAGAAAGAAAAAGATGGGCGATACCAGTTTGTAGATGGCATTACTGACATGTTCATGAGCTTATTTGGTGGTATGGAAAAGAAGAATGTAATAAAGAGATCCTTCTCTCTCTCTCTCTCTCTCTCTCTCTCTCTCTCTCTCTCTCTCTCCCTCCCTTCATTCTGACATGACAGCTTCACTCATCCAAGCAGGTGCTAACTGGAAAATGGGCAAAATAAACTGCCTGTACAAGTGCCTTCTCCATTGTGTCCTCAACCTTGTGGTCAGCTCAAGCAGGTCAAGTGGGCTCCCTTCTGGCTTTCCATAAACTATGCCAAAATGAATTATTCAACAGGACTTTTTACATAGGGAAGAACTTTACAAAAGGCTTCACAAAGTTACTTGAATAAATTGTTGGGGACTGTGGTCTGTACTACTGTGTACAGTTTGCTGTGGGTTAGATCCTACTGTGTAATTTCACATCATTTAACGTGCCGTGTTTATTCTACAACCCAAATCCTATTACATTGTTTACTGAATGTTCTGTGTTCTTGATTGTACTGACTCTTTCTGCATAATCTGTCTTGAGTCCCAGTGAGAAAGGTAGATGATAAATAACCTGAATAAATAAATATTTCTGAATGGAACATGTGAATAAACAAACATCACTTCTCCTGTCACCCAGTGAGTTGCATGGCATGCAGCAAATTGAAATTGAGACAAGGTATTATCTAATACTATAAACACTATACTATGCTGGCTAGCTGCCACATAAAGAGCTCTCAGTTGGCATAGATTCTCATATAGAGGCTTTGAAGCTACATCACCGAAAATTTTAAAAATGGGAAAATGACACACTGCCAAAATCAGCAGTCAAAGCTGAGTTGATACATGTATTTAAATCAGTGAAATATCACCCAGACATGATGCCAGCAAGGGAAACATCCCTGGGAAAAACTCTGCAACTGAGAATCAAAACTGCAGCCACAGAAAATGGCGGGTACAAGTGGCAAAAATAAAAGATGGGTGGGAATGGGCCCTTGTCCCTCTCATTATCAGTTCTAGGACATCCATGACCACTCCCATTTGAGACAGCTAAAGACAATTAGCCTCAAACTGGCGAAACGTATTAGTACATGTGAGAAAGAATAACAGGAAGTTTACAGTTTCAGATCAGTGAAGAGGCGGCAGCTATTGAGAAATGCAAAATAAAGAAGAGAAAAGGAGTGAGTCTTAGCAGTTGTTACTACTTCACTCTTTTAGTACTGCTGCTTTGAAATTTACTTTGAATGCACACTGTATATTTCTGTTATGTCTTGTAAGTCGTAAGCCAGAATAGATCCAACATGCCAAATTAATTCACTTAAGTGTTGGAAGTCTGAGATTCAATGCTGCGTTACAATCATTGGAGCTCCTTCCACATATAAGTGTTTGCCACCTGAGAGGTTGGTTACATTTATGTACTTCTCAACAAATTCCTATGTGTCTGGGCTGTCTGCATCTGAAACTTACCTTTGCGCTTTGTTATTTTTTCTAATGGATTACTTTTCTTTAAGATCTCTTTTTTCTGCTCTTTGAAATCCTGACCATGCAGACTTTTACATCAGGCTCTTAGATCATGCTGTTGGCAAGCAGCCACTGAAGCAAGATAGACAAAACCTGTTTTAATAGGCATTTTGAATGCCACAGGAAGAATGTCAACAGACAAATTATCATAACCTGCCTGAACCAGCTCCTGCCCTCCTTGGAAGTCAAAGCCAGACCTGTCTGGGGATTGTTTCCTTACCCAGTTGAGAAAAGAACAGAAATAATGGATATTCATAGCAATCAGCAAAGTAAGTGATTTGCATGGACGTTTCCTTCTGATCCATTACAGTTACTGCTGACTAATTGCTGTGCTGTTTGCTAGCAGACTTAATCACACCTGGAGAAGCTCCAGACACTGCCTGAGTCACAGACTTCAGCTGAAAAGATCAGCTGTCGTGTTCATTTGACAATGATGGACTCTGGAATACAGTTTAATATGTACCAAGCCCATCTGGAAAAACAAGCCCATGAGATAGCTGCTTTGCCATCATCTTCACACATTAAGCTGTGAACTGTTGTTCCAACAGGATTAAGTGGATGAAATGCAGTCTTTAAATTCACTTGACACATGCAAGAAACACAGTCCTTAAATTCATTTAATTTTCACAGCAGTGGCGTAGCGGCTAAGAGCAGGTGCACTCTGATCTGGAGGAACCAGGTTTGATTCCCAGCTCTGCCACTTGAGCTGTGGAGGCTTATCTGGGGAATTCAGATTAGCCTGTACACTCCCACAATGCCAGCTGGGTGACCTTGGGCTAGTCACAGCTTTTCGGAGCTCTCTCAGCCCCACCCACCTCACAGGGTGTTTGTTGTGAGGGGGGAAGGGCAAGGGGATTGTAAGCCCCTTTGAGTCTCCTACAGGAGAGAAAGGGGGGATATAAATCCAAACTCCTCTTCTTCATCATCTGTACTAGATATCTACGCCAGGAAACACTTTCTCTACACATAACTTCACCACACACCCCTCCCCCTTTCAGCCTTACAGGAATCTGAAGACAGATGGGCATAGGTATACAAACCCCACCCCTCACAATAAATTAAAGCAAAATGGATTGTTACAGAAACAAAACAAAGATTGGCTTGCAAAATTAGGGTTACAGAAAGTACTCTTTGTTTTGTTTGCTTTCCTATATATTTATATGTGATTATCATCATTTCACCATTTATCATTCCCATCTACATGTTTGCCAGGATTACATCAATGCATGACCAGTGGGCATTTGCAAAGGAAAATTGGTGGATAGGAGGCAGGGAGTCTGACCCACACACACCCGCAAGCCATTTTCACATCCATTTCCAGTCTCTGAGCCCAAATGGGAGAAAAAAGGATAAAAAATGGCCTGAGGAAGGAATTGCTGGGAAAAAATGGTACATGGGGGTTGAGAGTTCCTCCTGTTTGCTGATTTTCTTTTGCAGATTCCTACCCTGTATTTGCTTTGTAGTGTTTAGCTCTGTGCACACAGGATCATTTTGCTTGGGCAAGATCTCCATCCAAGCAACAAAGGCACTGGCAGCACTGTCTGGATCAGCAGTGCAGAGGAAGGCAACAGACATGACTTATGCCCACAATCACTTCCTATACCTGCACAGCCACCAGCTGAATCCAAGGACAATTCTTGAGATGCTGGTAGTACATTTTCCCCCTGTTCCCCATTTTGCTTGCTGGCACACCAACACTTCCATAGGTAAATATCCCATTTTTTTCAGCATTTGTGGCAAGGTTGCCTATCCTTGCCTTAAGTTTTCTATGGAACTTGGGCATACATAAATTTATCTAGGTCACACCCATAGCGACTATCTGGTATTATTTCATTAAATTAAACCACATGTTGCAGGAATATTTTTGAAAGAATTTACTTTCACTTTTTGAAGAGAGCCCTTTACAAATTATGTTTCTAGACTATGCTGTTGGCCCTTGGGGATGGGGCAATATACAAATCTAAACAATAAATAAATATTGTCGAAGGCTTTCACGGCCGGAATCACTTGGGTGCTGTGTGGTTTCCGGGCTGTATGGCTGTGTTCTAGCAGCATTCTCTCCTGACGTTTCGCCTGCATCTGTGGCTGGCATCTTCAGAGGAATTCCTCTGAAGATGCCAGCCACAGATGCAGGCGAAACGTCAGGAGAGAATGCTGCTAGAACACGGCCATACAGCCCGGAAACCACACAGCACCCAAATAAATAATAAATAAATAAATAAATAAATATTTTGATGGTAGATATCTTCAAGTTTTCACAAATCAATTGTAGTGTTTCTGCGTAGAAAAAAATCTGTTGTAGAATTTTTTTAAAAAATAGTTCTTTATTGTTAGCAGTGAATAAATGGCAGTTAACACAAATTAAAAATTCAGCCCAGCATAAAAACAGACCATAAAAAGATCACTGACAATTTAAAATAACACCTCCCAGACTAAAATAGTATAAAAAGATCAATCCCTTCATTAAAAGCATGGATAACAGAAGCGTTTTGGCATGACATCTAAAAGAAAGGTACATAGATACCAAGCAAGCCCAAGGGAAATGAAGTTCTATAGGTACTACTATGGAAAATACCTTGTATCTGGTTGCACCCACCTTACTTCTGGTGGCAGGAGCACAGAGAGCAGGTTTTGAGAGGTAGATCTTAACTGGCAGGCTGGAAGGAGGTGACCCTTCAAGTACGCTATGCTCAAGCCATTTTTCAGACTTTAAAGTAAGAACCAGCACTTTGAATTGTGCCCTGAAACAAATGAGCCACTGTTCCTGATATTCAGCCCCAGAATGATACAATCCCTGTGTCCAATCTTGACAATAGCCTATCTACTGAATTTTGGATGAGCTGAAATATCTGGATTATTTTCAAATGTGAAACACATAACATTAAACTAATCTGGATGTAATCAGAGAATGCATCACCATGACCAGATCATGCTTTTCAAAGAATGGACATAGCTGCCATGTCAACCAAAACTGACAAAAGAGGAGATCTGAGCTTTGAACTGTAGGCCAGGATCCAGCAGTTTCTCCAGCCTATGAACCTGTCACTTTAGGGAAAATGCAACCCTCGACTTCTTAGTTCTCAGCTTTGTCACTAATTTGTAGCACCCCAGTCTTGTCTGGATGGAGAGCTGACATCAAAATAGGGAAGGAAATATCTGTGAAATAGTGAGGAACTGTGGTAGGGAGGGAAGTCAATTTGCTTGACAATTAATTTTTTTTCTATTGGACTAGTTGCATGCTGTTTGATTTATATTTTTCTCTTCCTATCCAAAGGTGCAGATTCTAAGGAAAAATTTACAAAAGAACATCTTGATAATATTCTGAGATTTAGTGACCTGTGGTCCATGCTGAAAGATAAATCTGCTGGAATTGGTTTCATGCCCACTTTATTATGGCTTTGTGTTTGTTATTGTTTATTACATATATTTTCTGCACACACATAAAAACATACAAAAACATTATGGTTAAACATTATGTCTGCAAAGCATATTAGTCACAATAGCTCCTGCTTAGCAGAAAAATATTTTCTTGGATGAAACTGTGATAATTATTTTCATATTTACCAGCATTGAAAAATCTAGAATGTGGGGTTATCTGCTGAAGCTGAAGGCTGAGAGATTCAAAACAGATAAAAGGAAGTATTTCTACACACAACACAGTTAAATTGTGGAACTCCCTGCCACAGGTTGTGGTGATGGCTGCCAATTTTGATGGCTTGAAGAGAGAGGGGGCGGGCATGGTCATGAGGTGTAGGCTATCCATGGTTACTAATCAAAATGGCAACTAGTTATGATGCATACCTATTCTCTCCAGTATCAGAGCAGCATGCCTATTATGTAAGTGCTACAGTACACAGGATAATGCTGCTGCAGTCATCTTGTTCGTGGGTTTCCTAGAGGCATCAGGCTGGGCACTGTGTGATGGACTCTGGAATACAGATAATTTGATGCACAGGAGCCACTGTAATGTTTAAAGGCTGTACACAAAGAATCCTGCCTGTATGATTCTGAGCTTTTACAAGAACCATAAATAAGGCAAAGGCGTGTTCGGTGCTGCTTTAGAAATGTGTATAGTGGGGATGTAAATTTTATTTTAAAAAGCAGTCCTTTAAAGCTGGAACTATTAAAATGTTATAATTTAAATGTTTAAACATCAACATCTGTCTATTCCATGCACATATACATATATCGTCAGTTCTGCAACTGATTCTTGCAAAGAAAAATCAACATGTTTATGTGCGGCAGTACTATTCTTGTGTGCAGATGATTAATAGTGGTAAGGCCACCAATGCAGCAGGCTCCTTCTGGTGTAAATGCCCTCCCTTCAGTGCTGATACACCAGCTTATATCAGGACACAGTGGTTCAGCTAGGAACCCCAAAAGACCATCAACTGCTGGGGATTTGTCACAGTGTGTTTTCCACTCTGGACCTATGTTGTATGGTGTCGTATTTGCTGGTATTGCTGTATGGTGTCATATTTGCTGGTATTGCTGTAGCAATGAAACTGACATTGTGCTCTAGTAACACAGGTTGCCCTGATGTTTGATATCTGGATTTCCAGAGCAGGAAGCACCCATAGTTTTAAAGATCACACACAAAAAGGAGTAAGGTCTGTTCATTAAATAATTTTGGCAGTGTTTTTTAAATGTTAACAATATATAAATGCTTTAAAAATCAGTTAAATATTTAATATTTTTCATCCCTATAAAGGCCACCTTGGATGTTCCATGGGGAAACAGGCAGGGGATGGGGTATAAGAAAAATATTGCATTTCTAAGGACAGTTACTTTAAAAAAGTTTCCATTAAAACTTAGACCTTCTTTCAGATAACGTGTTTAGGTTCTATTTGCTAAAAGGTAGTAGTTGTATCTTCTGACTCGGCAAGGCAGCTAATAACCTTCTAGCAATTTAAATTCCTTGTTCAGTTTCATTAGATTGAGTGCTCCACTTCCTCTCCTTCTCACAGACACCTCGTTTCTGTAGTGAACCTGGCACAAGCCAGTTGAGCATGCCTACCAAGAACCCCTCATTTTCAATGTATACCTTTTATTCTGTGGTACATAAACAATAATGATTACTCCTTGTTTGAGATGACTCAAGCACCACAGAACTTACAACAACAACAAACACTATATGTCAAAAGTACACATTACAATTTCTCACAGATTGCATCTGGGGTCCATGACCTGACTTTTAAACAGCCAGTCATGTGTCCGATGAGTTCCCTGCTAGAAATTCTGTTTCAAATCATGCAGGGGCCCAACTTGGATCAAGGCCATAGAATGTGGAGAAAACAGGCTTCTGCCTTTTCCTGAGCTGCTTCTCCAATGCCAACCACCCCCCCAAGGGTTGTTATTTGCCCACTGGGGGGGGGGGGGTATACACATACCAAGTTAGCCAGTGCAGCTCCCAAAAGGGCAAATAACACCCTTAGAAATGTTTTGGGTTGGGAAAATGTTATGATAGGCAGCCAAGGCAGAACATAAGAAGTGTTCATGCTAGTTCAGAGCAAGATCTATTTAGGTCAGCATTACTATTTCCTCCAAAAGTGGCCAAATAGTTGCTTCTGGGAAGCTCACGAGAGGAGCAAGAAGACAAACAGCCTCTTCTGTTGACCTTCTATCATCTAGTAACAGCACTGAATACAGAGCCAGCATTTAGCAGTCAAATCTAAGAGCTGTTGACAGCGCAATACTCTATTTATTTATCTAATCCAGGGGCCTCTAACAGGTAGCTTACCAATTGCTGAAGAATGGCTTGTGCAGCCCTAGGAAAAGATTACAGAAATATCTACTCAATGCTGATTTTTCCCCTCTCAGGGCTTTCACGTCATAAGATTTTTCTCTGTACCTGATAGTTTCATTTCTGGTACTGTTTCTATGAAAAACTTGGTAATTTGTTATGGTGGGGTGAATACTTTTCATTAATTTCATGTGTTCCTCACTATTTGTAAATATGCAGGTAGAATACAGGTGGGTGCAAAAGGCATCTCCATAGGGCAATTTATCAAATCGTTCACTTGCTGCCCAAGGACAGTACCACCCCTGCTCGGAGCCCTTTGACCCAATAATCACACAACACTTTCCGGTGGCTGCAGGGGAAGAATTCACTTCTGGCCATATAGCCAATCGTTTATTTCGCAGTAAGAAGTGTGAGGTGAAGCATGGGATTCTGATCTGATTTTTAACACTGGCAGCCCCTTCTCAGGGGTGTCTTCAGGGCAAGCTGCCCTTCCTGCTGTCCTGCTGGCTGACAGGTGCCCACTTATTATTTATTTATTTATTATTTTTGATTTATAGGCCGCCTCTTCCCCAAAGGGCTCGAGGCGGCTCAACAACATGGCTGTTATTAACAGCAACTCAACAACATAACTTAAACATTAAAACTCCGGCAGCAGTTACATATAATTTTAAAACAATCCAAGCCATTCAAACAGTATAAAACAGTTCAAACAGGCTCGCCCGTTCCTAAGGCTAAAAAAGCAAGGGAAAAGAGGAAAGCAAGAAAGGGCAGAGGGAAACAGGATGGGCCCAGATGGAGTCACAGCAGGCCCAAACCGGAGATGACAAAAGATGGAAATTCGGCAGAGTTTCAGTGGGGGGCAGTAGAACCCGTGACCAGCCTCTCCAAAGGCCCGGTGGAATACTCCTGTCTTTACAGGCTCCTGGGCGCGGAACTCGCCAAGATCCACGCCAGGGTCCCGGACTGATGGGGGAGTAAGGTATTCCCACCAGGCTGGGGCCAGAGCCGTAAAGGTCCCTGGCCCGGGTCGAAAGGCCAGCCGCATGCAGTCAGTCGGGGCTAGGGGTCACCAGCAATTCTGCCACCTGCCGAAGCCGCAGTGGCCTGTAATGTGGGACATAAGGGGTGATGCGGTCCCGTGATAATGTAGAGGCCCCATGGCGCGCCGCGGTAAGGCCTTAAAGCTGTTGTTACCAATACCTTGAAGCATCGATCCCGGAATCTCCACTGGGGAGCCAGTGCAGACGGGCGAGCACAGTAGTAGGTGAGTATGCTGTTCCTGAAAGTAATCACCCACCTGTCGTGGAAGCCGTGTCAGCTGCATTCTGGACCAGCTTCAACTTCCTAGGATCAATGCGCAAGGGAAGCGTTCCCGCGTAAAGCCGAAAGTTACAGTAATCTGCAACCGCTGTAGGTGACTGGTCGCATGGATCAAGCAGTGGCCAGGTCAGTCTGTCTGGAGAGATAGGGGAGCCAACCGCCGCGTGCGCTGGCGAAGATGAAAACGCGAACCTGGGTAACATGGGCCACCTGGCTCTCCATTGACAAGGCAGAGTCCAGGCGGACCCCCAGGTGGCTACATACAGCCAGGGATGCCGGGGCCAAAGACGACTGGCCCTCCAATATAGGTGGCTGGAGATTCCCTTTGGTCTCTCCCCCCGGCCCAGCCAGAGGACTCTCCGCTCTTTGCGTTGATTTCAAGTTTTAACCCTACTCTGCTTCAACCAAAATCCGAGCCACCGAGCTTCCAGACAATGCTGTAGAGCTGCAGGGGCAGAGGTCGCCCCCCTCTCCATCAACAGAATGAGCTGGGTGTCATCCTCCATATTGGTGACAGACTGCAGCCCAAAGCTCCGCACCAGCTGAGCAAGGGGTCGCATGTAGATGTTAAATAAAGCGAGGAAAGCAAGGCCCCCTGGAGGAACCCCACAACTAAGTGCGGAGGCTCTCTGGGGAGGCCTCAACCTCAGCACTCATACCTGCTGACCCCGACCCTGGAGAAACGAAGGGCAATCCATTGGAGGACAATGCCCCGCACTCCAGAGTAGCCGCCTTGTACGTGGATCAAAAGGTTGTGATCGAGCCACATCAACGCTGCTGTGAGATCCAGAAGTAACACAAGCAGCGCCGATCCGCCTTGGTCTAGCTGCGTATGCGGGAGCATGTCTGTGATGGCAACGAGGATGGTTCTCCGTCCCATGCCCAGCCGCGGAAGCCGTGGACTGAAGGGATCGAAAGCACCGATGCGTCCTCCAGGAAGCCCTGAAGCTGCTCCTTAACACCACTCTCTCAACTACCTTCCCCAAGAACGATTGCAAAGTTCGAAACGGGGCAGGTAATCATGGCCAGATCGCCAGGATCTAAAGTTGGTCTTTTTAAGAGTGGGTGGACCACTGCCTCCTTCAACCCACCCGGAAACACTCCTTGCTCAAGGGAGCAGTTGACTACATTCAACAGGTGGGGTCGTAACTCCTCCCGGCAAGCTTTTATCAGCCAAGAGGGGCCACCGGATCCAGAGGACAGAGTAGTAGGTGGTCGAACAGCAGCTAGGACCCTGGGTCAACATCGGTTCGCAGAGTAGGGAAAACCAGTCCAGACTTGGACCCAAAGATGGCCGAGAGCCTCGAGGTTCCTTTACTGTATCAATTGTGGCCGGAAGGTCTCCGGGCGGAGTGACGCGAACTTTATCTACAAAAAAAGCTCTGGAAATGCCTCTACAGCCGATAGTCAATTGAGAATTTATAGACCCCTCCACCAAGGAGGTGAGGATCAAACAATCCGAAATAATTGTGCCGGGCGAGCTAGCAGATGCGAGGGAGGACGAGAAATGGACATTCTTCGCCCTCCGTATCGCCAACTCATAGGCTTTCATAAACGTCCCGCGCTATAAGTTGTTAGCGCTTTACCCTTCGGCCGCTGCAGACTTCCTCCACACTTTCAGCTCTAGCCGCCTGAGTTCCCGTTTCATTTGGCGCAGCTCCTCGGTATACCAAGGAGCCCGTCGTGAACGAGGCGCGCAGAGAGGCGCCTGGGGAGCAATTTCCTCGGGATGGCATCGGACAGTCTGGAATTCCAGTCTGTCACCCTGCTCATCCCAGTGCCAGGAGGCTCAGGGGTCCCGCAAAGCATTCCAGAACCTAGCCGGGTTCCATAAGTCTTCAGCTGATGCTGACGTAAATAGGTCGATAAGCCTAGACAGGGTTGGCTGGCTGCGAGTCCACCCGAACCTTCAGGGCAAAATGGTCAGACCATGGCACTCTGGGTTAACAGAGGATCACGCACCATGTTCACTCCCGCCCCAAAAACCAGTTCCAAAGTGTGAATTCAGCTTCATATGGCGCTGGTGCTTAGAAGGTATAGTCCCAGCGGCGCCATGGATGACACCAGGTCCACTGCCGCTGAACATGAGTAGCGGTAGCGCCCACATGGACGCTTGAAGTCCCCCCCAAGACAATAAGTCGAGGGAATCGCGAACGCTTCACTCGGCCACCAGCAGCCATGGCAGGCCGTCCCCAGGTGCGCTAGGCGACCGGTACACCAAGAGGATGGCCAACCTCTCCCCAGACAGCCACTCCAATCCAGCACACTCGAATCCGAGAATTTGAGGGGCAGGGACTGGATGAACATCGCCACACCTCCCCCCCGGCCCTGTGTTCGGTGGCCGGTGGGATTACAAGCCAAACCCAAAGCATGATCGTGATTCAAGGCCACTGTCTTCCTCTCGGCATCCAGGTCTCGGGTGATGCAGGCCAGGTCCATCAGCTGCGCCTCGAGAAAATCTCCTGGCGCCAGCTATGGCCCTATTATTAATGGACCTGGCATTAATCAACACCAGGCTCGAAGCAGGGCATGGCCTTGAGCCTCTCTGTCTGCGATCTCTCGGGATAGGCCGGAGGCCAGAAAGGGGACGAGCATAAATGCATCTCCCCCCCTTTCTCTCATATCGCCCCCTCTCCCACCAAGATATTCACCCTGTCCCCACAATACTGGGATCTCCCTGCCCCCCCCACATCTGCCCCCTCGCTGCCATCATCTCCCATATAAAAGTCTAATAAACCATCAACACCCTTATAGTACTATTTACTCCAACCTAACTTATGCATACACATATACAAATATAATTAACTCTATTGGCTAAGCCGGACAATCATTCAACACTCTTGCTATCTCGATTCCTCGCAGCCACTCAATCCTAGCTAGAGTACAGCAATACCAATAATTTCTATAATTTCTATAAAGTGCTAGTGCATCAACTAACAATAACAGCGGCAACAAAGATGGTAATGATGATCATGTGGAGGGTAGATCCCATTTCAAACATACATCGGGTCAGGAATCACTGCCACTTCTTCCTGCCGGATGTTGTCGGTGTCTGTGGTCCAATACTGCCACAATCACCTAAGCCAGGTATGACAGGCACAAGGTTCTCGCTACCAGGACCAGGTGGGCTGCTGCGGGAACTCCTAAGCTGTAGCTGCCAGGCTCCCACCCCTGCAGGGGTTTCCAATGGGGGGGGGTGGGAAGGACCCTCACCCCTTCCCAGTGGCAGCAGGTAGCGGCAGCCCACCAGGTGGATCTCCGCTTGGCTGGCTGGCAGGCAGGCAGAACAACAGGAGGATCTGTCCCAGGCAGGGCTGAAACAGGCTGGCTGTCTTGGGCTGGTGGTGGAACTCCCATTGCAGCCGCTAGCCCTCCCCCCCCTGCAGGTGTTTCCACTGGGGTGGGTGGGGAAGGACTCTCACTCCTTCCTGTGGTGGCAGCAGGCGTGCAGCTCACCCGGTGGACTTCTGCTTGGCTGGCAGGCAGGCAGGCAGGCAGACCAACAGGAGGGTCTGTCCCAGGCAGGGCTGAACAGGCTGGCTGCCTTGGGCTGCTGGTGGAACTCCTGTTGTAGCTGCCAGGCCCCACCCCCTGCAGGTGTTTCCAATGGGGTGGGTGGGGAAGGACTCTCACTCCTTCCCAGTGGCAGCAGGCGGCAGCTCACCCGGTGGACTTCTGCTTGGCTGGCAGGCAGGCAGGCAGACCAACAGGAGGGTCTGTCCCAGGCAGGGCTGGTGGAACTCTCTAGAGCTGTGGAGCTCCAGCAGGCAGCCTCTTACTGGAGCTCCATTGCAATGCTCGGCTGGGTGGTTGGTATCTTGCCATAGCATTCCATAGCGCTGCAGGGGAGGGGAGGTAGCTCCCTAGCTTCCCTCCCCCAGCCCCTCAGATCAATTCCCATGTGCCAACCACTGAATGGCTATCACAAAGCAGCATGCATTAACACATCACCAAAATATGAAAAGGGGAGAGGTGGGTGGGCAAGCTGTTGGCTGGTCAGAGCGCATGGTCTGAGGACATAGACCAGACCAGCCTTAAGTAAGCTCCGACCAGCCTCCCTCTCTGACATTGCCTTGCCCTCATGGGGCATGGCTGTGAGGCCTCCATCTGCCCTTACTAGGACGGATGCCAAGGGTCTCCTCCTGCCCTTTCCAGGCAGCAACTGTGGCCGTGGTGATTCACAGCTGCTCTTCTCACATCAGATTTCCAAGAAAAGAGATCCTGTACCTTTAAGATGCTTCAGGCATAATGTTCATCCAGTTACCTTTGCCAGAATCAAACTACTGCTATTTCACATCTGTCCCCTCCCTCCAGCCAGAAGTAATTTCCTTCAAGCTCTGTCTTCAACTGGATAATCACAGGACCATCTCCTAATAATTTGTGTACACACTAAAAACATCGTTAGTAATGAAGAAACTTTACCATTGTTTTATCATAGACTTTGCCCCACCCACCCCAAGACATTGCACTGTAGGTCAGTATCACAGGACCCATTTACAGTGATCCAAATTCAAATTTAAAACAAATTGAGACATACACTGAACTGGTGTTTTTTGGTGGGAAAGAAGACAGAAGCTTGGAAGTAATTTCTTCTTGCATCACTACCTGATACTGCAAAGTTATAGGAACTGCAACCCTCTGCAATGCTGGATAATGATTCAGGTTACCATGAAGGATTTCAGAAGACCACAAAGAACTGCTTCAGTTCTTTAAAAGCCTTTGTCAACCTCTGCAATAACAAGATGAACCACATGGTTCATGCAAATGTTCCTAGCTGCCCACTCCTGTCAAATATAAACCATTAAGCTCCCTGGTCAGGGTTGTTATCTATAGAAAATGGCAAACACTGAAATTGCACCCACCTCAAGCACTGTGCCCTCCCTTCACAAGACCAGTCTCTGCAGGGAAAGGTAATAACAATTTACAGATGGGACTGTGTTTCTCTGGCATATCTAACCAGCCTGATGGACATACATGCCTGTGCATCTGATGGGGGAGCATCTAATGGGAGATTCAGGAAAGCTTACTGTTTTACAAACTTCTAGGGCAGAGTCGGCATTCAAACTCGGGTCACTCAGATCCTAGTCTGACATTCTAACCACTACACATCTCCTGTTAAGAGGAATCTCCTGTCATGAAACCCCAGAGAGCTTTATAGCTGGGGGGAGGGGGGGTTGAACCAGGGGTTTCCCATTCCTATGTGATGGTGGTACAAAACAAAATTATGCAAAAACAAGAAGGATAAGACCAAAGAATGAAAGAATTAACCATACAAATAGAAAGTCCAGTTCTGTATCAACATTAATATGAAACAAGTGTTTCAATGGAAATGTGGAAGAAATTGAAATTTTGTACACAAATAAGTTTTATGGTATGGTTCTGGGAGAGTGGCTGTGGAGGTAAAATGAGGAAAAACCAAGAGAGAAAGGATGTGACAGGAAGAAGCCAGAAGTCATGCTCAGCTCCAAAACTGTTTGATCCAGAATTTTTATTTTACCCAAACATGTAGAAAATTATTTTTCCAGGTGCAGGGACTTGAAGCTTGCTTAACAAAAGCTTGTAAGCTGCTCTGAGCCCCATTTTGGTGGAGGGCATAGAAATATAATTAAAGATGCCGTGATGCTCTGCTGCAGCAGCCCAGCTTGGCAGCAGCCACTCTTTAAGCCAGTGGCCACCTCTACCTTGCCAGCTGCCCACAGCAGCATGCATACAGCCTTTGCCACCATGCTACCTCAGGTGGCTGGGCCCAGTGCCTAGGGGGGAAGGGAGTGGGAAATGCATGGGAAGTAGTCCAGCCAACCCCACCTGCCGCCAGACTCCTCCTGGAACAGAGCCCACATTACCAGCCACCCACAGTAGCATGCATGCTGCCGCCATGCTGCCTCTGCTGGCTGGGTTTGATGCCACAGGGGGAAGGAGGGGGAGTGCCGGGGGAGGAGCACAGGCAAACCCTCCTGCCACCAGGCTCCTCCTGGAACAGAGTGCACCTGGTCCAGCAGGGTATTTTATAGTGGCAGCCCTCCCCTTATCTCACAATGGGGTAGTCATGGCCCAGGTGCTTCCAGTCAGTTGGTACCAAGGGCACATGTTCTGACTTGTCCCACCCACGTTAAAAACTTGTCCTTGCTATGTAGGGGTGGCAATGAAAAGTCAGACAGACCACCAGTGAGGAAAATGTGCTGTGAATACAGATTACAAGAATCTACTTCAGACCTTCTATGGCAACAAAGGGCAGTTGCTTCATGAGCAGAAACATCAAAGAGAGCTGTTTAGCGTGGTCAGGAACCCGCTTAATGCAGCCCTCGGCAACCTTTTGGAACAATCAACATGCTGCTGTGACATGACATGTCTACAAGGAAATTGTGAAATAAAATCACCTGCATCACTTTGACTTTGATGTCACTATTCATACAGTGCAATTATCTGATATCACCAGGGCACCAAATGGACATTTTATAAGTTTATAAGAGTTTTCATTATTAAGACTCAAGAATGTGTGTGAGATGCTTAGGGAGTTTCAGCTTACAACTTCCCTGTTTGGTCCTTGGCTGATTTTATCCAGCCAGAGGAGAATGAGTGGTTGGCTCCAGGAGGTCATAAATATCACCAAGTACATGATCCTAGTAGTTCTGCCCCCCTTGAAGAGGCAGTCATTAGGCCATTCCCAATGAAACCCTCCCTTGAATCACAAACTATTCCGACTATCAGCCAGTCATATAACTTCCCCTTCTTGGGAAAGGTAGTCAAACAGATGGTGGTGATTTAACAGCAGATATTCTCAAGGAAGCAATTTGTGAGGACCCCACCCCCTCCTCCAACCAAGATCCCTTGGATAGTAGGATTTCCTTTTTCATTTTGGATTTCATTGTTTTAATAGGCTCCCCCCTTTTACAGCCTAAGTGCCAGGGGACCTGAACCTTGAGGACTCTCATAAAGTTCAACTACGATATTGTACATTCCCAGGAGTGAAGAGGAAGAGTGTTGCTGCAAGGAAAGAAGAACAAGTTCAATCCCCACCCCTCAGCTTGGTGGCATTTCATTCTCAATAACCAAAGATTCTTCAGCACTGGAGACATCACCCAATATCCTGACATATTCCGGAGGTAATCTACTTCCACTTCCTTTGTTTCACTCAATCACGAGGGGCACAAGTCATTAATTTGCCCTTTATTCAATTTCAGGAGCTATCTTACCTCACCCAGACTTTTGTGCCTAGGCAAATTTGACTCACAATCAAGATTTTTTTTCCAGCTGCAGTTTGAAAGCAAGTAACGTTAATCCAGTCAGTGAGATTTAAACTTTTTATCTTGATGCTGTCCAAAATTGAAATGGTCCAGCCCCCACCTACTTTGAGGATCTTCTGTCCATAAAAGAAGGAGCCCCAGATTCAGCAAATTGCTCCTTGGTGGGGAATTTTTGTTTCCAGAACTCTAATCTCCTTCTAAAAACTCCACAGGCTTTTTCTCCATGCTGTGCTGGCTGTTCCTTGGATCTCCACTGCAGCTACCCCCAGGTCTCAATCCCCAGAGTTAAGTTTATATATCCTATTACTTTAAATAAGCTATCTCCATGTCCCAGGATAGCAGTCGGCCCCAATATTAAAGTGGATACCACCACCTGGGACTCCTATTGTATGGCCTCTCTTAGGGAGCCCACCCTCCTGAAAGTTTTCTCACCTGTCAAAGACCCACCCAGGCCTGGTGCAAGGGGGGAGCAAAGTCAAACCCTGGGTTCTAAGCCAGTACTTAAAAACACAAAGCAAAATTTTTATGTTTTTTTAAAATAAAGGTTGTAAAATAACAACTTTAAGAAATAGGCAATGGATATAAAATCATAAGGTGCATATACAGACATTCAATAAAACAACAAAGGATGCTTACTTACTAAAATTAATACTGGCTAGAGAATATAGTAGAAATCCTCAGTGCCTAAGCAGAGTTCTTCAGCCAAAGTAGAGTTGAAAAAAGACCAAAGACAAAGGAAAGATGACTGCTAACACAGATGAGATTAATTTATGACTCCAGCTGGGCACACCAAAGCATTACCGATTAACCAATCAAGTATCAAGTTGGTGAGAACTCTCTGGAAGATGATAGAGTCACCCCGCCCTTTTGAAATTTTCAATTAGGGTTCTCACTGGCTGATTGAATCCAGCTGATAATTAACAGCACTAGATTCAACTAGGCCATAATTGTGACAGGGGGCAGGGCACATGGTGAGCTCCGGAGCAGGGAGCATGCATGCCCTGGGCCAGCTGGGCGGCCGAGCCACAACCAGCCTGATTGTGTTGGCGCACAAGCGCAATGGGTGGAGAACGCTCCCTATATATTAGGCAGCACGCAGTTGCTCTAGCCTTCTTCGACGCCTGGAACAAACTGATCCACCCTCCCTCCATATTTGGGCAGGGTTTTTTGCTGCTCATTCTGCTGCAGCCTTGGCAGTTTGGGCAGAGGAGTGCATCCTTATGGGGAGGCCGAGCTTGCACGCTGGACCTCCCTGAGGTTGGGGGCCTCCATAAGAGGCTTGGGGTGGGGTGGGCTCATGGTGCATGCCGCGGAGGCCTCTGCAATTGATCCTGACACCCCAGCAGGAAGGGGGTCATAATGGGTGGGCACCCAGGTGGCCCAGTACTTCTCTGTCCTCCCCAATATGGATTGGGGTTGGTGCCGGGGTTCAGCCATGGGTGCTGACCAGCTGCTCGGATGTGGTCCTCTTGTTTGCCCAGCTTCTGCCTCAATAAAAAGGACTTCGACCCATTTTAATTCCAAGATGTGTCCTGTGGTTATTCACCAGATGAAACCTCTGCACATCTGGGTGCAATAATTAGAGATGACTCCATGCCCACAATGAGGAATCTGATCTCGGTACAGCCTGTAACTAGGTTATGTGAAAAACACCTGCAACTAGGCTATGTGAAAAACATGAGAGACAGGAAAGAAGATTTTTTTTAATAAGCTCTTCCAAAAAACAAAATGGCATTTCTTTGGACATAGCAATATATAAGCAAATGATTATTCTCTTCACACCATCACAGCAGAGACCATCTGGGACAGATAGCCACTGTAGGGAGGCACAGCAGAGACTATCTAGGACAGATACCACTGTAGGGAGGCACTGTATGGAGGCACTGCCCAGTACTCCTTGCCCCAGCAGCTGAGGCAGGGATGACAACTCACCTTCCCTGCATAGTGAAGATGGGTGGCAGTGAGCATGAGGCAGGGTCCAGTTGCAGTCCAGGCAGGCTTTGGACCTGCCAAAGACCCATGGAATGCTGGCCAGGGAAGCTGCAAGGTGCTCAACATTGGCCAAGCCTTGGTGTCGGGGCAAGGAAAGGGGGTGGAGCTATGGGAGAATATAAGAGGAGGACTAATGTTAACACCACAAAGTGAGTCCTGGGGTAGTTTGAGATAAGCTGGCAAATATGCCACAGACAAAGGGATGATTGCTTATCCAGGGTCCAAACAAAAGAAAGGAGAGGTCTAATGGGCCATCAGGATCAAGAGAATGCTTTGAACTATTTCCTGAAGATTGATTAATGACTGTGATAGATGGAGATCAGTATGGAAATGCCTCTGATGGATGCAGATCAGTGCTGAGATGGCTGTAAATTAGAATTAGCAAAGGTCAGCTCAGAGAGCTGATTTTCTTAGCCCAGGGTGAACAAATGGAGATGTGTTCACTCCTTTGTTGGGTATATCTTTAGGCCACTCTAAAAGAACAATGGCCAACCACCTTCCCACTCCTATTGTGCCACACAAAATGGAGTCCCAAAGCACCCGAGACACCTCCATTTTATGTGGAGCAGTGTCTTGCTGTCATGCCAGTTCTTGTTCCCCATGCCACCCATGGCACCCCTTAACTTGGGATGGGTCCAGCTGCCTACAATCCATTCCAAAAATGTCCCAATGTTCTGCGTTCTCCCTTTTGTAAAGTTATTCCTCTTTTTGGATGTGGGGTTACTTAAGGAATGTGTGATTATTTAAGGAATTCATTCTCATGTGCTTAGTTTAGATTTTTTACATTTTTTTTATACAATAATGTTATTTGTTCTGGTGGGTTTTCCGGGCTGTGTGGCCATGGTCTGGTGGATTTTGCTCCAGACCACTGCCACACAGCCCGGAAAAACCACCAGAACCAGTTGAATCCAGCCGTGAAAGCCTTCGACAATACAATGTTATTTGTGTTTACAATCTTTCTCACTCTCTTCAAAATTTTATTTTGGGGTACCCTACCAAGTTTCATCCTGATATACAGAGGCTACAAGGTCTCAAATTATTTTTGGGAAGCCCTTTTTAAAGCTAGTTTTCCCTTCTCTGGGTCCAGTTTGGGTAACAAGTTTGTTTCCCAACTCTCTGCTAACCATTCAACACCTCTCAAATGTCATTCCCTCTTTCCCATGCTATCATCCTTTACTTACAAACAAATTATATTATGAGACCTTAAGGCAAGGAACCAATAATTTAATTCTGTGTTCTACATACCATCTAGTACACCATGGGCATTAAGCCACTATTACACAATAGCAGCAATAAAAGCCCATTAAAACTACCTGCACAGCTGTTTACATGAATGACTAACACTTGTGGTATTCATTTCCACTGCTGCTGCTTATTCATTACTTAGTTCTGTTATTGTGACTGTTATTTTGCATGTGAGGAATTACAAACAAAACTCATGGCAATTGAGTCTGAACACTTCAAGTCCCAGTATTAATCCTGTTGTTTCTTTCCATCTGCCATTACACTTTTTTTGGGTAAAATTGTAAACAGGCAATCTCCATGAAAACAGTTCAGTTTCAGTTCTTATTTTGTTTCCTTGCGTACGCTGGACCTTGAGAGGGGAATGTACCTTCAGAAGTGAGCAGCGCCCTTCAAATTCTTATCTAAAGGAATCCCACAGGAAACCTTGGAGCTCTTACAAAAATTTGGGCTGTCTGTTATTTATCAGTTTTACAAGGACACTAGTCTTTGGCTATTGAGCCATTCTGTAAATGACCAACCCTATCCCCTCCCATTCAATTTGACCAAAGAGGAAAATGCTGACTTCACTATGATCTGCAGAGCTACGTTTGAAGGAAAAATATTAACTAAAAGGCTGGCTACAGTCTAGCTTATGATTAGCTCCTGAACTTTGAAATCACTGGCTGATTATGTCAAGATGACATTGTCCAGCAACTAGCTGGTCAAAACTACATCAAGTAGAATCTTTGAATAAAAAAATTCCTTGTTTTCTAGAATGTTTTGTCTAATATCACATATCTGGTGATTTCAGTGGTTTCCATGTTATTACTATTACTTTTAAAATATAATGTTTTTAATGTACCTAGGACAACTGCAGCAGTCAAGTGCCTGTTCTTCAAACACTAACACTGTTATACAGTAGTGGGACACTCTGTATTTTATTTTATTATTTGAATCTATTTTATTCTATTCCAAAGTACTACCTTGTTTTTTGTATGCAGAAATGATACATGTATTTTGAGTTTCAAAACACATTTAACGTAATAATAGACACAAACATTATATACTAATTGTGGCGGGTTTTCTGAGCTGTGTGGCTGTGGTCTGGAGGATCTTGTTCCTAAAGTTTTGCCTGCATCTGTGGCTGGCATCTTCAGAGGTGTATCACAGAGGGAAGTCTGTTACACTGTTACAAGTGTACAAGTCTGTTACAAGTCTGTTATAAGTGTGACAGACTTCCCTCTGTGATACACCTCTGAAGATGGCAGCCACAGATGCAGGCGAAATGTTAGGAACAAGATCCACCAGACCACGGCCACACAGCCTGGAAAATAATTGCCGATCTGCCTCTACTTACTAGAATAATGTATTGTGCCATGATGCTGATGTATTTTAAATAAATGAATGAATAAATACAGTAAGGAATCTTATCAACTTACGCTTTACTATCTGTAATGTCCTTTCCCACCCTCACATGCTTACTGACTGCACTTATTATTTTAGCCTTACTTTTCACTTCTTATAGACTATCCCTCATATGGAAGAAGAGGAGAAAGTATTGTTTACATTCAAATCTCTATTTAGCTATGAAACTTGCTGGATGATCTTGACACATTCATGTTTCTCAGACTGATGTTGAGAAGTTCTTGTGAGGATAAAATGGGGGTTATACATGCCACCCTGACCTCCTTAGAGGAAGGGTGGGATAAACAAAGATAGTCAAAGGCTGTCAGCAACAAATGACATATAGGCCACATGTAGCCTAGGCAACCAGCCACAATTAAAAAAATATTCCTACCATTAACTACTAAAAGTGTGGATAATCAGGATTAATTTTGCCTGGTACTAGTAAGATAACAAACACAATACCTGGTAAAGAGACCCGGGGAGGGAGTTCCACCACAGGGACACTTATCTTTAGCTGACACCTGTCTATAGTCTGAAGACACAGGCACCCAGAGAAGAAACTTCATTGTAGACCGCAGTTAATGGGCAGATTCACAAGATGGTTCTTAAACTAGAACTTTGAGTTGTGTACACAAACAACCCAACCCAATTGGGGGGGGGGGGCGAAATGGCATTGGGAGTGGCACAGGGTTGTGCCACCATGTTTGCCCCTCCTGCCAGCATAAAGAGCACCCATGCCAGCAGAGAGAGAAAAGACCTACAGTTTCATGGTGGCAAAACCTGGAAGTGGACACTACTGCAGAGCTATACTGGCATCCAAGCTGATGCTGGTGTATGTTGGGGAGGGGGGAACCAGAAGTGGAGCTAATTTTAGTCAACTTTCATCTGGGCTTTCAAGCCAGGAATATTTCGTCATGGACTTGCTCTCCAAAATTCAGTCCTATGGAGAGCTTTCCAAGCAGTCAGGTTTGTTTTCCTTTTTGCTGCCTCCCTGTGCTGCCTGGAAGTCCTCTGGCCAGTGCTGCAGTGATGCCATCTCTAGCCACTGGAGCCCTGTGGATTGGGCTGCTGGTATTTTAAATACAGCTGACACATGTTCACTACAACTTCCAGTTACAGTCCAGCAGTTATTTTCAATCAGTTGATCACGTATGGTTTATCCTAGCAGAACAAGCTCAGGACAACCATGGGTAACTGCTAATGCAAATTAACAGATTTTGGTCAGCTCAATACAATTTATGTTTCACTGCAATTGCTGACTCTCACCAGGGCAAGCCAATGATTATACAGTCAATTATTGGCAGTGCAAAGGAGAAGTGTCATATAAATCTCATCTGGCTCCCACCAACCAGCCTCAGGATAAGCTTTCAAGTCACTTTTACGGACTATGTGATTATATAATCGGAACATTGTTTATTCATCAAAGTGGTATAACATGTACATCAGCATAATGTTAAGATGCATTATCATGTCTAGAGATACGCTGGCATTCTGCCCACGACACCAATGTAAAACCAGCATTGCTTCAATTGTAAAGCCAAAAATTGGCAGCACATGGGCATACAAGGGAAGAAGCAGGGCTTAGTCAATATTCTAAACCCCTCAGTACGTTCCTGGCCCCAAGTATAAGCCCAAATATAAATACTTCTATTGAATTCAATAGGAAGTAAAAACAAAATGAAGTATCTTCCCTGCCCCTCACCATTTCTGCACAGCCACAGCCACAACACAGCTAAAGATACCAGCATAAGTCTGCAGGCAGTGCTCCTTCTAAGGACTATATAAACCCAGCGAGGACACAAATAGTCTGGGATTACCCCTCTCGGTCCTGGTGTCAGCAATAAAGGCCAAAATGAACCCCACATGCAATGAAGGACCAACTGTCTGCTACAACACAACCACAACCAGAAAGAAAGTACATATACAAGCACCGTCACAACTGTTCTATTAAGCATTTTAAGGTTTTTGTATACACAGGTATGTTTTCGGGTAATATTAAGAAAAAGATAGAAGGCCGGTGTTAATTCACAAGTTCACTTTTATTGGTTACTAAAGAGATAGGGAAAGGCAAGCAAAGGGGCAATTTAAATGCAATGCAAATTTTGCAATTCAAAATGTGAACAATAGTTACATCTGGTTACAACCCAACCCAACAATTGCTCTTCAATCTCACCTATGTGTGGTGGGTGTCCCTGCTGAGAGAAAGTAGAGGAGGTGGAAAGCAGAGGAGTCCAGTGCCCTTGCTCTGAGAATCGTAAATATAAAGTGGAAGGAGTAAGAAATAGAAAAGAAGCAAAAACTTGGGGATAGGGCAGCCAGAGAAGACCTTCTGTAGAAAAGGAAAGAATAGGTAGCTGTGGTGGAATGGATGGTGGGAATATAACCAGGAGGCAGAAAGGGGAAAAGGTTTCAAGGATAATTCCAGGCACTGGAGAGAGAAGGAGAAAAAAATTGCATTGTCTGATCTAAAGTATGAGCAATGAGGAAGAGGAAGGAAAGAAGAAGACCCAACATGAGATGGATTGACTCAATCAAGGAAACCATGGTCCTCAGTTTGTAAAATGTGAGCAAGGCTGTTAATGATAGGACATTTTGGAGGCCATTAAATCATGGGATCATCATAAGTAAGAAGCTACTTGCTGGCACTTACACACAGGTTACTGGTTGAAATGATTATCCTTTTAAATCTAAATTCATAAGGCTTTTTGTCCTGTTGTGAGATTAGGGCAAAGAATCACCTCATTGAAAGTGACTGGAAGACAGATGATTGTCTGCTATTATTATTTAATTCTAAAGGAAATAATAATCCAGTCACAGTTCTCTCAGAAGTCTCTCAGCCCCACCTGCCTAACAAGGGAGAGGAAGGGAAGGAGTTGTGGGGAGAGGAAGTTGTGGGGAAATGAAGGGAAGGAGTTTGTAAGCCTCTTTGAGACTCCTTATAAGAGAGAAAGGGAGAATATAAATCCAAACTCTTCCTCTTCTTCAAATTTCTTTGAATGGATGGGAATGGCTCACAAGTACTGGTCTTCCTGTTTTTTCCTGATTTGAGATGTCTCTTGGAGTCATATGACAAGTATTTAGGCAGAGGGATTTCTCATTTTCCTTATCAACTCACACCAAATCAATATTTATCCTTGTAAGTGTCATCAAAGTTTCTTGGTTAGCTGTCACTGCATTTTTCAAATGCAAAGGAGTTTTGCTAGATCATATGATTCATCTTCAGAACTCTCATTTCTGGTGCAGGTAAATAAATGCTAAGATCGTTTCACATAGTCAGGGATCGATGCCAATCCCCTGCTCATTGGTAACTTCAGCTATTTTCAGCATGAGAATCAAAGGGAAGAGCTGACTTTTCCAACACTGGGTACCACTCTGCTCTTGCAAGGGCAAGGAATAGTAGGATCTTCTTGGAATACAATCCCTCTGATCCCTGTTATTATGTAAGAAACAATGCAGGATAAAGAAATAGGGTTGCTGTGACAAATAATAGCAGACAGCAGTAATAAACTTCATGAAGTCAGTGGAAAGAAGGCCACATAAGCTAAATGGGAATCTAAAACCACCTATCAGAATATGCAGCCCATCCCCAGAATGCCAATACTGTTTCCAGGACTGTTCAGTAGCTATCTACTTGCATGGTTTGAAAGGAGACCCTCATGTATGCTAAACCAGTGCTGTTCTGCAATCATTCCAGACTATCTGTTCCTGTATGCCTGATTTTGACAGATGTGCATTTTTCCTGTGTGCCTGGCTGAATTGTAGTATGTGAGATTTGGGTTCTTGTTCAGTTTCTTCTATTTTGCTGGTTAGTTGCTGGCCAAAAGATGAGCTCTACTCTATCCACTCTACTCTACTCTATCCACAGCTTCTCTTTTGTTGTACAATCACCTCATTCCTGTTTTCCCAAGAGTGCTTGATCCTATTGAGTTACTGAGATGACAGGAATTGTTGTTGTGTGTTTTCAGGGCTGCGTGGTCATGGTGTGGTAGTTTTTGCTCCTAGCATTTCACTCATAATGTTTGCCATGACATAGCTCTGAAGATACCAGCCATAGATGCAAGCGAAATACTAGGAGCAAAAGCTATAAGATCACAACCACACAGCCTGGAAAACCCACAACAACCAGTTGATTCTAGCTATGAAAGCCATCAACAATGACAGGAATGCTTTCTGTGAATGTGCAGTTTTGTGTTCTTTCTTTCTATCCTGGTAACTATGTAGCTCATGTCTTTAAAAAACAGTCCATGGCCATTTCCACATGGTCAAAATATCCTGGAGCAAGAGAAATGCCCCGTTCTGTTCAACAATTCTGCATGGTTCCCAGTCCTAAAGCGGGTTTGCCCTGTGATATTTCCCTCATCTCAGGGTATTCAAAAACCACCAAATTGGAGGTTCTTTGAAAAAATCCTGGGGTGAGCTGCTAGAGCCTGTGACAGTGCGAACACCAATCAGGAGCAGGACCGGTTTATTTTCCCCACCCAGCCACCTGATCTCCCCACCTGACATTCATTCTAGCTGCCATTCAAAAACAACAGCCAATCAGAACGCTGGACACCAGGCATGCTCAGATATGCTTGCAGATGTCTCTCAAAAACAACAGCAAATCAGAATGCAGGACACAGGGCGTGCTCAGATATGCTTGAAATGTAAATACAGAAGTCCCGGGCTCAGGTGAAACAAGCTGGAGTATTTCTTCCCGGTGTTCACTGGATTCCTTAAAAAAATGGGCAGCCATGTGAACGGACACCCTGGGATAAAAGAGACCCAGGTTTAAAAAACTGGTGGTACACAGGTATAATTTTGCTATGCAGAAACAACCCATGGGGCCTCAATCCAGTGTAAAAGGGGTCACTGGACTAACTATGGAGGATCCTCTGAAAATGCCGGCCGAAGATGCAGACGAAACATCAGGAGAAAATGCTACTAGAACACGGCCATACAGCTTGGAAACCACACAACACACCTATGGAGGTTCCTTTTGGAAAATTGTGATGTCTGGGAGATAACAGTTGGAGTGGTCCCTTTTCCCTCCCTATGTGCTGACTCAGCAAAAAGGTGCATGTGATAGCTGGGGGTATGAACTCCGATGTGCTCTTCCAAGACTGTGGTAGTTAAATGGGCTCCTACAGAGTAGACTGTAGTCCTCCAGATAGTGGAGAATGCTATGTTTTATTTATTTATTTATTTGTTCTATTTATGAGTAAGGGCCAGGTTAGCATGCTTTGAAAAATCTCCAGATTTGTGTAAGCAGTTCCTGCGGTCAAGTCCATCCTATCACAAGTTTGTCCTCCCAAATGTTGGGAAACGTCAATGGTGCAGAAAAGATAGAAAACAAAGTTGCACTTAGCTATAACTGTTGTTCATCGAGTGTCTTCATCAGGCACAGGCCAGCTACGATGATGAAAACAAAGTTGTGCTTAATTATAACTGATGTTCATCGAGTGTCTTCTGAACAGGCATTCATCTGCCCCCCCATTCCATGCTATGGGCTGCCATTTGTTCTATTAGTACTCTCCCATGGCGGTGAAGGGAAAACTGAGGGAGGAGCTCTCTCGCTGCCTCCATCATATGGTCAATGGGTTGGAAAACCAGTTGGAGGGAAGGGGGAGCACTCTGAGTATTCTAAAGCTTTTGGAAGCCTTCTAATCAGTTCTCCATGGCCAGTTCTCCGTGCCTGTGTAGGCGCTCGTTACCCCACGGTAACACCTGCACAGCTCCTATGTGGAGCTGCACTGGAGACACAATAATTAATTATTTTATGGGGATAGGCACTTCCTAAATACAGCAGAATTACCAATATCACATCACAATAAATTCAGAATTTCACCATTTTCTAAGCACAACCTATCCATTGCATGAGCACACCACAAGTCATACCATTATGCCTATATCACAAAGAGATGTACCAGTGGATAAGCTCCATTTCCATAGGAAAATAGAATATTTCAGCGTTCCACAAAACAATGTTTAGGAATGTGGGATTATAAAAAGCCTTCTGCTGATGTAATAAGGATGGGCAAAAGACTGCGTTACAGTACCCATTTTATAACCAAAATAAAGCCCAAGAGCTGAGCTGCCTGGAATGTCTTACTGTTATGAAATCAATGCATTCATAAAAAAGATTAAAACAAGGAAAAGTCTATTCTATGCATTATTCATTGAAGCAAGGATGAGGATAGTGACGTGGTCCCTGTATAACTATCAGTAATGTATGCTAAAGCTGTCAAAGGACCTTTCCAGAATTTTTTTTTCCTTTAGAGAATATGCAGTTATTACCTTTTCTTGGAAATGGGAGCCAGACAACATTTCCTAGCTTACAGTCATTCTGAGCAGAATTAAACTTTTCTAAGCTAATTGACTTAGAAGTGTGTAACTTTGTTTAGGATTGTATTAGTTCCTGAAAACAATTTTTTTCAAATTATACTTAAGGTGTTGAGGGAAATACAATTTCCCCCAAATAACTATTTAGATCATAGTTGTAGTTGCAACACAGGAATCTGTTGGATTCCGCTGGTTAGCAACATTATCCGCCTGTGTATGTCACTGAGTTATTTGAATGCACTCCCATATCATTTAAGCCCCACCCCCTCATTAAGTCTTCCATTAAATTAAAAAAAAAACGACCTTGTCAGCAGAACCACATCTTCCTTTCATTGTAACAAAATGGTGATAAAGTACTTTTGTCTACTGCATTTTAATTCACCCTTCCTCCTCAAAGTTCAGAGAGATTTTTATCATCCTCCATTTTATGTTCCCACCAATTCTGTGATGCAGATTCTGTGATGTAGTTGGAGACAACTCTGTGATGTAGATTATGCAGCATGAAGGTAGATAGCCAAAAATCACCTAGTTGATTTCATGGCTGAGCGGAGCTAGCTGTAAGGAATGTAAACTGTTATCCTTGAATAAACAAAATACCCTTGGATTGAAGACAATGCAGAATTCTAAACCAGGACCTGTCACCTAATTATCACTTGTGCAAAGCCTATGCACAAGACCAAACTTCCTTTTTACAGCTTAATTCTCTTAAGCTATGCAGCCATATGTAGCAAAGCATGATGACCTTCATGTTTGGAAATTATTAAGACATGAAGTTTTTTACCCATTAGAACAAAATGTGGAGTGGAATATGATTATATTTGTTCCCACATGTACACGTCTTAACACTGTGGAAATTTCTAAAACGATGGTCACTGAGTTCATTGTTTGATATGGAAGATGCTTGTTGTTTTCCACTGGACTTTCTGTTCTATTTGGGAGCATTATTGTTGGCAAAACCATGAAGCCACTGCTCTATTATGCACTCAGAAGCCTTGAACTGTGATAACAGCATACCAATTGTACTTTGTGATATTTTGAGTTCTCAGTTGCTTTGGAAGGGGAACCAATGTACAGGACAAACTGGGAACTGTGACAAAATATAGTATCAGTCATAACCAAATACAGGTGTTCAAACCAAAACATTGATGAAAACAAATATGGATTACAACCACTGGCAATGTACTTAGACAATTTATAAACCAATGTACTGCATCTTTATCATTTTTTTTAATTGTTCTAGAGCAGGGGTAGGGAACCTGCGGCTCTCCAGATGTTCAGGAACTACAATTCCCATCAGCCCCTACCAGCATGGCCAATTGGCCATGCTGACAGAGGCTGATGGGAATTGTAGTTCCTGAACATCTGGAGAGCCGCAGGTTCCCTACCCCTGTTCTAGAGGCAAGAGCTTTGTGATGCTATCAAAACACTCAGGGCTTACACACAGTGACATAATTTTAAAAATGAGAATGGCTGCAGCTAAAATCTGTCAGGAAGTATGATTCTCAGATCTGCATAACTTTCCCCTATAATCCTAGACAGGTGAGGCATGTTCCAGTTAAAGCAACCTATACTGGTAATTGCCCTGACTTGGATAACCCCGGCAACTCAATCTCATCAAATCTTGGAAGCTTAACAGAGTCAGCCCTGCCTTTATACTTGGATGGAAGACCACCAAAGTAGTCAAGAGTTCTATGCAGAGGCAGGCAATGCCAAACCACCTCCGAATATCTCTTGCCTTGAAAGCACTAAGCCGACAGGGTCACTATAAGTCAGATGTGAGTTGTTGGCAAAAAAGCAAAAATATGTACTGGTTATATATTATATAACTACTGCAGTGTTATTGAGCAAGGCTGGGTGAAGGGACATTTCATTGACATGAGTTTAGAATTACTCATCCACTAAAGATTTTGCTGTTGCTTATTCTGGGCATGAACAGTATAGAGTAAAACACAATTAAATCCCATTCTTAAAACCTCCCCACAGAAATGAATGGGAATTGAAAATGTTTCACTTGGCTGAAGTGTCATTGGTTTATAAGCATCAAATTATCAACGGTTTAGTCGAAGGCTTTCATGGCTGGATTCAACTGGTTGTGGTGGATTTTCCCGGCTGTGTGGCTGTGGTCTGGTGGATCTTGTCCCTAACATTTCACCTGCATCTGTGACTGGCATCTTCAGAGGTGTATAACAGAGGGAAGTATGTTACAAGGAAACAGGGAAGTCTGTTACAAACTGTGTCCACTGTACACAGTGTGTAACAGATGGCAATGGCAATGAAGAGGATGAAGAAGGAGTACTTCTCATCCTTTCTCACAACCACTAGTTCTTGCCCAGCACAATTGTTTAACATCATTCAATCGCTTACCTCGATAACCGAGAGTTCAACAAATTCTCAATTGACTCTTGGCTGTGAGGCATTTATGAGCTTCTTTGCAGATAAAGTTGTGTCGCTCCGCCAGGACCTTCCTGCCACCTTTGCTACAATTAGTGTACTGGAGGCTCTGTTGCCATCTTCAGGTCCTTGCTTGTACCAGTTTTCCCTGCTCGCTGAGGCCAATATCGACAGGGCTCTACTTCCTGCCCTCTGGATCTGGGTTCCTCCTGGCTAATTAGAGCATGCCAGGAGGAGATCCATCGAAGACAGCAGGGTCACGGTGGGAGGATGGGGAACTTCTAGTCGCCGCTGTTAAAAGAGGTCCCTCTGGTACCAACCTCTTCGGCCAGCAGCCTGTGGATTCATCTGGACTCATCTCTTTCTATGGAGAATCAGGTGGTCCATGTTACTTGGGTTGCTTCTTTCCACCTTCATCAGGCCCAGTGGTTGGCTCCCTACCTCTCCCAGGCTGACCTGGCCACAGTAATTCATGCAACGGTCACCTCCAGGTTAGACTATTGTAACCTGCTCTACACAGGCCTTCCCTTGCGGCTGACCCAGAAACTGAAGCTGGTCCAGCAAGTGGTGGCTCGCCTTCTTACGGGTGGCTCTATTGGAGATCACTTCTTCCCTGAACTGCACCGCCTGCACTGGCTCCTGGTGGAATTCCGAATCATCTTCAAGGGGTTGGTGTTGACCTTTAAGGCCCTTCGCAGCCTTGGACCCTCATATCTTTGGGACTGTCTGACCCCATATGTCCCAAATAGGCCTCTGCGTTCTGCAGAGGCAAATTTACTGGTAGTCCCTCACCCCATGATGCGACTAGCCTCTACCTGGGCCAGGACTTTTCGGCCTGGTGGAACACTCTTCCTCCAACTGTTAGGGCCCTGTGAGACCTTGGGGAGTTCTGCAGGGCCTGAAAAATTGAGTTGTTCCACCAGGCGTTTGGGGAGGCTGGCCGCAGATCTATTGCCATCCCCTGTGACACCCCCCTCTGATTTCATCTGCACCATTCTCGGCTTTCTGCCAAGTCACCTCCTGAGCAAGGGATTGGGTGCCACCAACAATTTCTGTGTTTCTGCTACTGTGTTTTAAATTTTTTAAAAATGTTTTATATGTTTTATATTTTATCATTGTATATCGTGTGTTGCCTTTTTGGCCTTATTGTTCACCGCTCAAAGCCCTTTGGGGGTTGGGCAGTATAAGAAAATAAATAAGTAATAATAATAAGATTCAAGAAATGCTACCATTTGCAGTAAAATTTCAATTATGTATTGAAACTAACCAACAGCTTTTGTAGTTTCCCATATATTCTCTCTTGTAATCAAAGCAGCCAGTTTGCCCACAGGAATGAACTTGGTATAATGCAAACTAAAAACATCTGTATAATCAATGACAACCTGTCACAAGCATAGTTTTATTGGGCAGTGATATTTCATAAGTTGTCTGTTCAGTGACAACAACTTGATTTTAAAAATGTAGTTAGCTATGCACTCCTAACCAATAAATACCACCGGTCTTCATTTTTTAAAAAAATAAATAGAAAAAATGTGGCTGTATGCAGGCTTGCCAAGCATGGGTTGCTCATACCAACTATGCCCACTGCCCAGAACTTTGGCTGTGCCCTCATGGTAGTTCGTGTACACTCGACTCTGCATGACTACAGAATCAGTTACTTGGCTGGGGGTGGGAGTGGGGGGAGGGTGAACAGTGTTTCCTGGGGCCCATCCTGGACTTTTGCCCAAGGTCTCAGAATCAATAAGATAACCTGTAATGATTGGACTGTTGCCAAACAAATTATCATAGGTGAGGGTACCACCAGACAAAGCCGGCAAGAGAAAAACAACTGGTGCACAGGTACCAGCAGTTTGAGAGGAATAAGGGTTCCAGGCTGTGAAGGGCTTTTTTTTTCAGTTTTAAAAGTTTTATTTTGATACACAAAGCAAACATAAACATATAATATTCATATTCATACAATTTGTATGGAGCTTACTATCTAAATTTATATTTGTTTAGTTACATTATTGTTTCAATATATCTTCATATCTAATAGCATATTTATTGTGAAACATATATTACCTAAATCTTCTTCTATTTTGGTTTAACTCAACTTTATTCGTAATTTTCAACTCTATAATTAAAAAAGACATTCCATTTTCCTTGAGATTTCTGAAACGGATCTATTGTGTATAAATAATGTTAGTTTTGCCATAATCGCATATTCTGGTAATTTACTCATCCATTCATTCAGATCTGGATGTTCCTCTGCCTTCTATTTTGCTGTGAATGTTGCTCCTGCTGTCATTACCATGTACTGTAAAGAGCATTAAAGGTGATAACCAGAACTTTGAATTGAACCTGAAGGCAAATAGGAACCAATGTAATTGACAAATCAGTAGTGTTTTCTGTCCCAAGACAGGAGTCTCATTGTCACAATCTGCACCAATTGAAGCTTCCAAGATGTCTCCAAAGACAGCCCCACAGAGTGTGTTGTAACAGTCGGATCTGGAGGTTACTGTAGTATAGCTCAGCGAGGCTAGAGTAAGGGGGCTAACTTAAAGTCAACTAACTTAAAGTCAACTAAATTTGAAAGAAGGTGCTCCTTGGACAGCACTGATGTACTTATTGATGAGCAAGTCTGGGTCTACAGGCCCAAGAAAGCTTATCCCTATCTAAGATTGACCCCAGCTAACCACTCTGCCTTCTGGTTCTGGTGGGTTTTCCGAGCTGTGTGGCCGTGGTCTGGTGGATTTTGTTCCTAATGTTTCGCCGGTATCTGTGGCTGGCATCTTCAGAGGTGTATCACAGAGAAAAGTCTGTTTCACACTGTGTCTAACTGAGAAGGGAAAGTTTAGCGTGGTATATTGTCCATGTCCCAGGGTGGGGAACCAATCGTTAAGTGTTTGGGTGGAACCTTAAGCTGGCACCTTAATCATTAGGTGTTTGGTGACAACTAACTTAGAAGATCCTGATGATTTCTGCCAGGAGCTTCACTTACAGATTATAAAGAGTGCTGGGATAAAATAGATGCTTGGGGACTCCATATCACAAGTACCCACTAGCTAATTCTGCCTTTCCTAAAGAGACTCTCTGCTTCTTGTCTTCAAGAAAAAAGGAAAGCCAATGAAAAACAGTCCCCTTTACTCCAAACATTATTTGCAGTTGATCCAACAAAGTATCATAGTTGACTGTATCAAATGCTACTGACAAGTGTAGCAACATTAGCAGCAAGTAACCAAACACATATTTTTCCAGGAATCAGTTCCACCGTCCTTGATTTAAAAATATCAATGAGCATTGCTTATGAAATGAAAACAAATCTGAAAGATCTTTATCAGAAATATTATATATTCTTTGACAGGATAGTTGTTGAGCAGTCTAAGCTTATGTACGTTTAGCTAAAATTAAGTCTAATTATTTCTGAGCAAGTACACACAAGATTGCAGCCTTAGGTTGCGTTCTCACAGACTGATTAAAGCACTTCTCAGTTCTTTATCTGCTGTTAGTATGCATGTGAGAAAAACTGAAAAGCAGTTCTACAATCACAAGTATCACATTTTTAATGCGTGAAAAGCAGAAAGACTGATTTTAATGTGCATATACTAGGTTTATTAATTGATTGACAACCGTGTGGGAAGGTTTCTTTACAGCTGTATTTCAGACTCAACACATTTTACAATGCACATGTGACTTTGTTCTTCATTTGTATTCTTATTCTGCATCAAAATCATTATGCTTGCGTTATTACTTCTGTTTTATTTATTTATTTTATTTATTTATTGTTTAGATTTGTAGACCGCCCCATCCCCTAGGGCAGGGGTAGGGAACCTTTAACACTCAAAGAGCCATTTGGACCCGTTTTCCACGGGAAAAGAAAACACTTGGAGCCGCAAATAATTTTTGACATTTAAAATAAAGATAACACTATATATGTTGGGGTTTTTTTTACCTTTTACTCCGCTCATTCTGAGAAGCGCATGGATGCGCCCGCCCTGCTGTCTGCCTCGCCAGCCACCAGGAAAGCGCCCGCCCCGCTCCAACGGGGCGGGCGAGAGGGGAAGCCCATGGCGCGGCCCAGCCAACAGCGGGCAGTTGGTGCGCACGCCCTGCTGCGTGCAGGGTGGGCAAGGATGGGGCCGGCGGCTTGGCTTGTGGAGCCGCAGTGCAAGGGCAGAAGAGCCGCATGCGGCTCTCGAGCCGCAGGTTCCCTACCCCTGCCCTAGGGGCTCTGGGCGGTGTACAACAACATCAACATATATCCAGTTTATCATAAAATAAACAATTATTACATACATTAAAACCATTAAAACAGCGGTCAATACTATAATGACAGGCGTCCCATAGCCCAATTAATTAAAAAGCCTTCCCAAAAGAAGGGAACGGCCGGACTCCTCCTTAGGAGGGTAGTGTAGATGTAAACAAAAGAATGGTTAAGGTAAATGAGTAAAGGGGGGGCGCCCTAATCAGCGACTGGACACTCCAAAGGCCCGGTGGAACAACTCAGTCTTGCAGGCCCTGCGGAATTCATTAAGGTCCCGCAGGGCCCGGACAGCTGGAGGAAGAGTGTTCCACCAGGCTGAGGCCAGGGCCGTAAAGGTCCTGGCCCGTGTGGAGGTCAGCTGCATCATTGAGGGGCCAGGAACCACCAGCAAATTGGCCTCTGCTGAATGCAGAGGCCGAGTAGTGGCATATGGGGTAATGCGGTCTCTAAGGTACGAGGTACCTTTTCAGAAAATGTTATCAGGAACATGTTATAATGGTACCTTTTTATTTGCTTGTTACTTTTGTCAGCTGCCTATTCTTCAAGCCAGGTAGATCAGATTCCCACAGATTATGCAGTAGTCTTATTTTTAAATACAAATAAAGTCACGGGGATTCATCTTTAATTCCTCTGTGTAACATGTGTCCCACTATTAATTTTTCAGTATACATGTCATTTTTTCCACTTTCTCTGTCCACTTTGCCTTATGTTTTGTCCTTCAAGATGATTTTTTTTTAAATGGCAAGGTTACTGATGTGGCCTAACAGGTTGGGCTATGATCTAGTCACGCATCAAAAGACCTGAAGTTAAGTTCTCCCTCAGCCATGAGTTTACTAATTACTGGGAAGCTGGAGGCAATTCTCCATCCCTTTGACAGGAGTGACCTTTGACAGGCTAAATGAGTCATGGTCCGTACAGAATGTGCTTACCAAAGTTTGACCCTCCATTTAAATGTATCACAAGTAGTTATATCTCAAGCAACTGCTGCTGCACAACAGACTTCATTTGCTATCCTTTTCCACTTGCTTGATCTAGAACAATTTTTCTGACAGTTATTTATTTGCTCATCCACTTGATCTAGGAAACATCTGTACAGCAAATGTGTCTTAGACATACAGTTTGGTTGAAAGATATTTCCTTTCTGGACTGGACTGCCTGAAACAATGATGACTTATGCAAATAGTATGAATGATTGATAATTGTAGATTGCTCACAACACTATTATCTGGTTCACCTCAGTCTATTTTTTAAAAAATTATATTATTTTTAAACATTTAAATGACCTGTTTCAGCCCTTTTCATTAACTCAGCTAACAGGAAAAAACTGTGGGGCCCATGTGACAGGTGCCAAGGGTGAACAATAAAGGTACTGTTTAAACAGAATGGTGAGAAAGAGACACGGAGTGGAAAAGGAGGATAAAAAGGAGGGAACCTTTTAACGAGGTCAAGAGCCATTTTAAATCAGCAGACATAAAAAGAGGTGCCAGCTATGGAAAACCACTTAAGGAAAAGCAGAGCTTTCAAAGTGTTGAAAAAAAAGCATCTACAGATTAGACAAATTCTTTCTTGCTATATAGACCTCAACAGCTGAAAAATATGCCTTGTAATTCATTCTGCAGGAGACAAGAAGGATCGAAGTAAAGTTTCCAAACAAGAAGGAATAGCTGACATTTTAAAAATCTCCTAAGTAAAAAGTGTTTGTTTTCTACTAAAATTATATTGCGGTGTTTTTTTGATGTACTTTTACTATTCTATGGCATGCGTAGTAATGTTTTAGTATGGAAAAGAGATCTTAATGTAGATTATAATGTAGATTTTTCCTAAATGTCTGTAACAAATATTCTCCTCTAACCCAGCTTGCAAAACTTCAGTATGACTAGAAGTATTTCAAGTCATACTTTATCAAGTCAGTACTAACTCATTGCAGTATTAAAGACAGAAGGGCAATTATTGGCTCTATCCCCCAAAATCATAGTACAAGGTTTATATTCTGTGACCAAATGAACTTGTATTGAATGATGTTAATTTTGTTTTACTGAATGTTCTAATACACTGAAGCAGAAAGTACAACATCATCACCAAAAATGTGTCTGACACAATTTATGACAGGTTGAAATCTATATTCTGCCAACAGCCTATTATTCAGAGCATTCAGTTCCAAAGCAGACAGTTACTAAAAGCATATGGAAAGTTGTTTTTACTATTGTACCCAGCAGTTTTGAGAATTTCTGTTTTAATCAAAGTAAAAAATGTGCTGGGCAGCCCAACTAGGGATGGCGCTGCTGCTGCCTCAAGAGGACTTTTCAGAGGTGCAGGGAGGCAAAAAATAAAACAAAACCACCCTGCTGCCGGAAAGCCCAAAATGGTGATGTAAATCGGAGCCCTATGCTGTGGTGGCTGCTCTTGGCACTCCCACTACACCAGCAAGGCTGGTGGCAGCTGCCTGGCGGCGTATTTGCCCCTCCACCAGGATAAGTGCCTCCAGGAGTTGCTTCAGCACCCCTGCTTTCTGAATTGGGCTGTTAATGTGAGTTACAGTGTAATAATTAGTGAACATTCTTTATAACTGAAATATATGATTGTTTTATTTATTTGCTTCACATATATCCTACCTTTCTGCCCAACAGGGACCTAAAGCAGCTTGCACCTCTTGACCTCCATTTTATCCTCGCAATAACTCTGTGAAGTAAGCTAGGTTAACTGAGGGACTGGTCCAAAGTCACCCACCAGGACTCCATTGGAAAACAGGGATTCTAAACTGGATTACCCAGATTCTAATTTGACACTACACTAGATATTTGAATTTAAAACAATTGGGCAAAATACGACCATGCAGAATTGACTGGCCTGTCCACTATGTAAAAGGTTTACCTTTTGTCCTTTCTAAAGCTAATTAATTTCAGTTTCATGGAAAGGCCTTTTGTTTTGAACAATTAATATATCAGTGAAATTACATTCACTGTAATTTTATGATTCTTGTAATTCTTTTGTAATTCTTGTAATTCTTTTGTACAAGTTATGAGACACAGCATAAGCAGATCTTCAAAGATAGCCATTTTTTTGGAGGTGCAGCAAACACAAAATTAAACACATTAAACCTATGAAAGTCAGTTGCTTGGACAAATGCAGCCAATAAAGTTTTATTCCCTTCACTTAATTAAAAAAAATCTGTTACATTCAAACACTCTCTCTCTTGTCTACAATCTTTTCCAGTGAATAGTAATATCCATCAACTGTTTCACAGAAGACTCCAGACCCAGGTTTTAGTGATTAGAAGAGAAGAGAAAGGTGGTGATGCCAGCCCTAGAATGTCAACTTTTATAAAGAAAAAGATTTAGGCTTTTGGCCTAAATTTTAACAGCAGTCTATCTATTCTTCCCTGAATTAGCTACGTATTGGTTGTCTGGATTAAACATTGACATTTAGCAATTCAAAGTATTCTTTTGTACCTTTAAAACCCTAAACAATCTAGGATAAGGGTACGTGGACAGCTGCCTTCTCTCCCATAGTCTCACTTGCCAGTTAAAATTTCATCTCAGGCTCTGCTCAATTTGCCTCTGGAGGGTAGAATAGGGCTTTTCCAGTGATAGCAACTCTGTTAGTAAAACCTCATCTAACAACTGTACTTATGGATTTTAGGTGCCAGCTTAAGGTACTTCTATTTGACCCCTACTTTTACTTGAGCAGCTAGCTTTCCTTGAACTTTTCTTTAATTCTTTGGGTCATATTAATATTTTATCATGTACCTTGGCCTATAAAACATTTCATTTTATTTAGCTGTCTATTTCATTGTTTTATAGTCATACAGTGATCAGGTTTATATTTTTATTGATCAGTTTTTCACATTTTTCACAGTTGGTCATTCTAATATTACTGTGATTAATCTGGTGTTTTTATCACTTACATATACTTTAGCTGATGTTCTGTTCACTCCTGCTCTATTCCCCCAGTAAAAAAAAACTAACCACAACCACATGTTGTCCTCTTTCTAATGGGCAGAGCAATCCTGAGGCATGTCTGTGCTGGGGCAGTTTGCCGTGGCATAACTTAAGGGGCTACTAATCTGCTCCCTCTAGGGCCGTGGTGTCAAACCTTTGGCACTCCAATTGGCCATGCTGGCAGGGGTTGATGGGAATTGTAGTCCATAACATCTGGAGTGCCAAAGGTTCGCCACCACTGCTCTAGGGTTTCATTATGCAGCAGCAGGCAGGGAAGAGTCTCCTTTGGCTGTTAGTGGCCACAACCATTTCAGCAACTCCAGCAACCACACCATGGCATCCCTTGGAGGTGTTGTGGTGAGGTGGCAGAGCCGTAGTAGAAAGGACTGCCAGAATCATTGAGGGGCCACCCAGAATGGAGGCTGAGTCAAGCTCCTATCAGAACCCAAGGGAAAAGAGGGGTGTGGCCAGGGATGCTGGCTTGCTGTCAGCAGCACATGCCCTTTAATGGGCCAAAGCCCTGCCAGAAGTATTTGGGTACCTGCTAGTGTTGCCATGGCCCCCTGAAAACCCCTCCCAACCACTACAAGCAAGCTACCTGCCCACATGGAGCAGCAAGCACCTCTGTCTCAGAAGGGGGAGATGTCGTGAATGCCCTTGGCTCACCAGTGGCCACACCTTCCAGCAGCACACCCATGCTGCATTTGGGCTTTCACCACCTCCTGCAGCATCCTTTTTGTGGTTGGCTCCACTTCTTGTGGCGGCCGTTATGTGGTTGTACCCACCACCCTGTATCAAAATCCCAAAGGTGCCCGCAGGCTTAAAAACGTTAGGGACCCAAGACATAACATGTCAGTATCACAACATCATGTAGCCAATCAGAATATAATTTAACTACATTATGTAGTAAATAAATCTCTCACTGTGAGTGTTTTCAAGGAGAAGAAATAAGTTTGTTACTAAGTGTTAACTCTGTTTTGCTCTGCTGTATTGGGAAGTTTTATGGCAGCAACATTACAAACAGGAAATGATGGTTTTGTTGACTTATAAGGAGAAGCACCTTCATAAACATTTCCACCACCTTTCAAGTTAAAAAAAAGAACCTACAGAAGGGGAGAATGTTTATGAAAATTTCCACCTGCCCACACATATGCAGCAATCCTATGGTGCTCAGGGCACTGATGCATCAGTAGATTGTGAGGGCTATCTTACCCTCATTTGTAATCTTAGCTCATAAACTAGAGAATGCAGCTGCCAGACATACAGTTATCATGGTGTTGCCCATTCAAACAGGGTAGAAGAAAGAATGTTAAAGTTGCATAGTTTTATCACTGAATTATCTTCTGTCAGAACCAGACATCACTGGAAAAAACAAACCTGCTACCAAAAAAGCAATCAGTTCCTTGTTCTCTTCTCCCTACCCTTACATCTAATGCATTATGCGCCACTATCTTGATTTTTCTTGCTTGCAGAGGCAAAGAAACTTTGAATCTATAGTTAACCACAGAAATGGTGCAGGATTTTATTTTAAGTGAAAGCCATGTAATGAAAGCCAGTATTATTTCCCTGATAAAAAGGACCATAAGTTCTTTAAGGTTAGAAAGAAGACAAAAGACCTACATATACAGTGATTATATTCAGCTAACAACATCATAGTGACTGCAAAACTTAGCTCTAGGGTTGCCTCCCTAGCCTTACCCACCATCTAAAGGTTAGAATTCCACAACCAGAAAATTTGTAAGATAGTCTACGGCCCCAGTGTGCCTGCGCACATATACAACAGTTAGAGCCAGATATATCAGTAATTGTGCCAATCACTCACTGGCACAGAGGGGAAGTGCAGCACTAAATCCAGTCCCATCCTGTCCTCCTGATTGGTTCTACTGCCTATTTTCTTGCAGATAAATTATATCAGCTATTTGCATGCACCTTATCTCTGACCCTTTAAATGCTAATATATAATCTTTGTTCTATCCTCCCCACCCATCTAAAATTCTCCCACTCCCTTAACTGACTTCATCCTTTCACCCTTACTGCCTTATATGCCAGGAACCCTTTTCCAGGATGTCTTTGGAATGACATGTCTGTTAGATCTTTCCTATTTAAAAAAAGCACCATTCATTTTCCATGGATTTTTGGCATAACCTCCTAATCCTAATAAATCATTCCCTACTGAAACCAAGCCTAAGGACTTATAACTGAATGGAATGCATAATCTTTCTTGGTTTACTTTCTTCACCATCTCTTGCCCTTCTCACACCAATATTTCATTTAAAATGACTCATTTTAAATGGCAAACTCATCAAGATTGGAGGGATCTGCCTTTTTTCTCATTGTTCTTTAAAAGCACTTTAGGGGAATATATGCAAGAAAGTCTGTTATGTTCATGCATATTCTCCAGGAGGACCACAGACAGCACAATCTTATGCAGAATTACTTCAGTTTAAATCAGTGGGCTTTGAATTTCCACTCTGTCATGGAAACTTGCTGGGTGACCCTGTGTCAGTCATACACACACTCTTGATCCTAGTTAGCATTTGGAGGGAAGACCTCAAAGGAATACAAGGGCGTGATGCAAAGTCAGGCACTTTTGAATGTTTCTTGCCTTGAAAAGCCCACCAGGAATCACCATGTCAGATGTAACTTGACAGCAAAACCCCCTCAGCTTTTGCATAAATGTATTTGGCTATAAACATTAGACTTCACAGATGAATCAGGAGCACAAAGCAAAGCAAACCACGCAGGAGGAGAGATCCAGAAACACTAGGTAATAAGTGAATAATTCTATGGTCCATTTACACCAGCTGAAGGAGATTACTAACTAGATTATGCCAATGTTACACAAACAGTAGCAGCTACCAGTTTAGAGGACCACGGTGTCGTCCTCTTAAACTACTGAAATTTTGCTTTCAGTATAGTTGGGATCTCATGTACTGTAGAATCAGGGGTAATGCTATAGTTGGCCATCAAGTCACAGCTGACTTATGACAAACATTTGGAGGTTGTTTGCCATTGCCTGCCTCCACCTCCTGACACTGGTATTCTTTGATAGGCTCCCATGCACTTTCTAGCCAAGCCAGAGTTGAGAGGGTGTGACTGCTTCAAGGACACCCAGCAAGATACCATGGCACTAGTGGGGATTTAAACCTGGGTTTCCCAGGTCCCAGTTTGACACCTTAGCCACTAGGCCATACTGACTGTTTAGGGCAGGCTGGCTTTCTATTCCGTGTATAGGACTCACCTAATAAAAGGGTCATGAATGAGAAACAGGGAAGTTACTGACAGGTCTGCCTGACTCCATAATTGGAAAATACAAGATGCAAACTAGACTGAAAATGTAATTACTGATGTACAAAAGCAAAATGTTCCATCTTTTTAGAGTATATGCAACATTACTAGTGAATCTCATTGGTGTAATTTTATTCCAAAAACATTTTTAGGTGTGGCCCTGAAAAATACTATACATTTCTTTCACTAAAAACAACATTTATAGGATCACACATACTGAGGTCTGAGGACCCATGAGGCACTTTTATATGGGAATCACCAATCTAACTCATTCATATACGGGGAATAGTTAATAAAGACTAATTTAAAGAGCCAGTTGTCAACATTACCAAAGTGGGGAAAGACAGGCGAGGAAAGTGGCTGGTTAGATAGTGCTGAAGTTGCTATGAAAGGTACTGAGGCACTGGACAGCCAGCAGATTTGACTTGTGATCATTCTCTTGGATAGCAGCATCTGATTCTTGATCTGCCATTTTGGACTAGCAGGGATCAGCAAGGGAAGCACTGACTCCACACATATTCTGTATTAGGACACCACGGAACAGCTAGCCCAAAATGTGCTGCTCCAAGCAGCTGCACTGAACCAATCAAGGGCTGATTTTGCATGTCGAAATTGCTCCATGGCTTATCTGGGGAGCATACCTTCTGTGGGGCTTCTCACCCTGCTTGTAGTTCCCCACTGCTGCCAGGATCTTTCATTAGCTTGAGTCAGGGCTGGTGAGGGAAGCCCTGAATGGTTTTCCACAAACCCAGGGCTTTCCTGTAAGCACCGCTTAAGCACCACAAGCTCTTCTGCAATCTCTTCACGCATGTGCGGGCAGCTTCTGTTTCCTGTGTTCGGATTGGCTGAATCTTGCCCCATTTTCCCCATGCACTTTCACTATTTTAGTTTTAAATGACTCTGGACACAAAACAGGCGCTGAGAATTGGCACCCTTGCCCCCACCCCTGTCTAAAATCCTTGTGTGTGCAACAGAATCACAGCCCTCCCGTTCACTGCACCTGCACACACTGCTGATCTGCCCAAAGTTTCTCCCGCCTGTCTAAAACTCAAGGTTTCTCCCTCTGTTTTTTTTTTCACTGAAAGGGGGTGGAGGGCGCCGATTCTCAGTGGCTGTCCATTGGTGGGGCAGGCCAGTGTGGCGAGGTGGGAAAACTGACCACAGTTCTGCTACGGAGGCGTTTTCCATGGCGGCAGAAGCCTCCGGAGCAACAAAGGGGCATTTCAAAAGAACCTCAACCTTTGCGGTTCAGAGAATTCGCAGAGCAAAGCCAATGCCGCAGGGTGGCTCCGGGGCAGAAACGTGGCAGTCACGCTGCAAAACCAGGGGCAGTACAAAACTCCTGATTGCATCAGGGCATTCCCTGTACCAACAGAAGAGCAATTTTGGCATGCAAAATCGGCCAAGACCTCCTACAATTTTGCAGGGAAAGGTGGGGTAACAAATTCTCACATTTCACTAACAGCTTTATCAATGCCCCTAAAACCTAAGCAACATCCCCTAAGCAACATCCAGTACTGCTGAAGTAGGGAGAGTCTTCATCTTAAAGCAGCCTAAGGTTGCCACATATATCTGGGGCATAAATCTAGTGGGATTTTTATATTGTGCCCTTCCTGTACAGAACATGAGGACCTTTCCATCTTCACTAGTAATTTGCCCAAGGGTTTCACGCATGGGTGGGGATTTGAAGCACTTCTGAGCAAGCAGGAACAGAATAAAATCCTTAAGTATGTTTTCAGGTGTAGTCATTCCGGGAAGGTTAGGCTTGCATTGCTATAATGAAACCGAGAAATGTTCTCCAAGGGAATGTAATTCTTAATTTTCAATTTCCAGAGGAATTATTTTTACCTGGGGGAACCCAAAATGACTGGTGGTGGTGGTTTTTAAACACCTTACCCATGTTAAGGCTTCTCTCAGTCCCGCCAGGAACAGAGAGAAGGGGAAAAAAACAGATTGCGTGTCACACTCGGAACACATTACTTAGGTTTCCACCCAGGTCAAGGCAAGATCAAGCGCCTCATTTGACTGTGGCAGTTCGCAGCTCACCCCGCCCAGGCGGGGGCAGCAGCAACTCCCGAGCTGCCCACAAGCGAGCCGAGCGGGGCGGGCGCCTTTAGAAAACCTTCCCAAATGCAGAGCGGGGCCATTGCGGACTCTTCCAGAGAGGGCGGCAGAACGCAGGGCCGAAGGCGCGCGAGCGGAGAGAAAAGAAAGAGAAAGTCCGCGCGCTCCCAGCTCCTCACCGGGGCGAAGCGCGAGGCAGGACAGACCGCGCGCCACATGGAGGGGGCTGGCGGGCGAAGTTAGGCGCCGCAGCCTCGGTTTCCGAGGCGAGAGGACGAAGCGGCGGCCGGCCGGCCAACCGGGAAACGCTCCGCATGCGCTGCTCGGTGAGGAGTGCGGGGGAACAGAAGGGCACCAAATTCAAACGCTAGAGGAGTGGGAAGGCGCAAAGAAAGGAGGGGGTGGAAGGACAAGGCAGCCGGCAGACGGAGACAGCTTGGAGGTGGAGACGGTGGGAGGAGAGCGCAGCGAGGAGGAAAATAAAAAGGGGGCTAGAGGAGGAGGAGGAGGAGGAGGAAGGGGAGGACAGCGATGGCAGGGCGAGGAAAGTGAGAGTGTCTCTTTCTCGGTCCCTCCAGAACGAGCTCAGGTCTCCTTCCCTTCCTCCCGACCCGAGGCTTATCCAAGGAGCTCCTGGCTTGTTGTTATTGACGAGCGTCCCCCACTGGGCACCACCATGGTGGACAGGGGTCCCCTGCTGACGTCTGCCATCATCTTCTACCTGTCCATCGGGGCAGCTATTTTTGAAGTCCTCGAGCAACCTTACTGGAAAGCAGCGTCAAATGAGTACAAGTCCAAGAAAACGCAGCTCCTCAAAGAGTTTCCCTGCCTAGGCCAGGAAGGGCTGGATAAGATCTTAAAGGTGAGTTTAAGATATCAAGATAACTTTTGGTGGTTGTTATCTGTCCCGTAAAAAAAAATTAATCGACCGAGAGCTACTGAGTTGGGAGAAGTCTGGAGCCTTGCTTCTCTCCCCCCCCCCCCCATGTGCCTAAAAGTACCAAGTGTGGATTTAAAAGGGTAGTCTTTGTTATAAGCCCAAGAAAATGCCACCTAAGATGATTTCAGATTGAATGCCTTATCTTGTGAATGAACGGAGAGTGAAATAGTCTCTTTTCAAACTGGAGACAATTGTGTGCGTGGTGGAAGTCCAACCTTTGAATGAAAACATGGTTATTGTTCAGCTCTGATGGCGCATTTCAAACCCTGCGCTGCCTCCCTCACCAAGCAAATTGCATAAACTTAACAATGCATGAACTAAATTCAAAGTAGATGAACACTGGAAGACATGTGTTTGCAGAACAAATAGTTCTTTGAAAGAAAGGCATTAATAGTGACGGCAAGAACTTCAGCTGAAGTGATCTCAGTTCATTTTTTCCTGGTTTTATGCTCACTGTATTTGCAACGTTATAATACCACTTTCCTGAAATAATGCTTATCAAAAGGTTTTTCTCCAGGCCTGTTGAGATTCAATTGGCTTGTCACTTTTTCTACACTGTAAACAGCAATTTGATCATACTTTGAGGCTGGTTATTTTATGGTTTTTCTAGGGGGCAAGCCCAGTTCTTTGTCAGTCTGTTTTATGTCAGCAGCAGGTGCTTTGTTTCCCATTCAGTTTTTTTTTAATGTTGCCCAGATGTATAAGTAAAATTCAGAGCAAGTAAAAAGAGTTCTGGAGATGGTAAACAGAAAACAACTGCCAGGAAGGAGGGAGATTCTAGTTTTGCAAAATAGTTTGTTCCCCTTAATCCTAACATAAAATGCCCTTGAAAGAATGTGCAGCTTCAGGGTTTTTTCTTTTTTCAAGATTTGAATGCTAACTTTAAACTGTTTAGGTGCAATTCTATGCAAATTTACTTGGAAGTAAGCCAAGTTGTATTCTATAGCACTTATTTCTGTGTAAACATGCTTAAGGTCCAGCTATTTCATGAGGAAAAACCAAGTCTTTTCAGTTAATAAGCACTTCAGTACTGGTAGGCTGGATAGCCCCTTGGGCTCTTTGTCTACTACTGTTTCTTGAAAAGTTCAAAGGTGAAGGCTAGTTTAAAGGAATTCACAGTGAAAATTTCCTTCACTGGCAATGCAATCCTCAATTCCTCTTGCACCAAGAGCTCTTCTAAAAATAGCAGTATGGGTATTCTGATAAATTTGAACATGAATGCAAAGATTCCAGTCCTCAAAGTGTTTGGGCAGTTAGAAGCCCTACTGTTTGAAGAGACATTAGAATCTGGAAACAAATGAAGATGCTAAATAGTTTCTGCACTTGTTCCACCTCTTTTCTTGCCAGTCTCTTTTTGTGTTCTTAATAAATCCTACTGTGTGGAAATTTTGCTTGGGACTTTGTTGAATTCTGGCTTGCACAGGGTATGAGGTCAGAGATTAAAATAAAGAACTGTGGAATTCTTGTCGTGATGGAATGAGATATGACTTAGGTTGAATGTTAAATGTACTTTTAATCTTCTGTATTTAACAATGGAAACATTTCCATTGGAAACGTTTTTTGGAGTTAAAAACAAGAATTGCTGTGACAAGCTTTCATGACATTTAGAATTGGCAAGTGTGTATATCAAAAGGAGTGGGGGGCAAAAGGACAGGAAGTACAGAGAAGTGCAGTAGTCTGTAATAGTTTTGTGTAAAGTTCTAAATCTCATAGTTCTGGGGTGTTTGTACAAACTGTCATAGAAAAGTGAACATGGAGTGTGGTGATGCAGCCCTAAGGAATACTGCATCTCTCTTTCTACTGAAGTAAGTGTGATTGTAGATGACCCTGCAACAAGAGCAGTCAATTTAGTCAGCAAGGGCAGAAATTCATAGTTCTAGTCATAGTTCAGGAGGGGGGGGGGACCAACAGAATGTTTCTTTATTATTTGAATTACATCTTTTATCTTGCAAAGTATGTTAACTGTCTTTACTTCAGCAACAGTTATGTGAAGCTGACCATTACTGTACCTCTTTTACAATGAGAAAGTGACTTGCCCATGAGGAAGATATGGGGTTTAAATCCAAGCCTCTGAAGTTACAGTTCACTATGCTATCAATTGGCCCACTGGCATTATACTATATAGTGTAGGTGTATTGAGCTGAGCTAAATTAGGACTGGGAGTGAATATAGAAAATCCCGTTTATATGTTAAGGAGTAAGCTATATAATCTTTAGGAATCTTTCCCTCTTTTTAACCTTGTCCAATGACAGAATGGCACTGGATCATCTAGGGAAGTAGTTCTTAACCTTTGATGTATTAAAGAGTGGTGATCTAGTTTGCTTGTTATTTGTGGACTTGTATTTTCATGCCCTACACCTACTGCATGGCAGGCTGTTTGACAGGCTTCTAAATGAAAGCTCAGTTGCTGCGCAATCTGTTGTAGATGTTTGTGCGTACAGGTGAATACCGTGCACACACTGTTGAAGGATTCTTTGACGTTTTCACTGAGGTGATTTGCTCTGTTTAAGAGGTACTTCTGACTCTTCAGCATTTTATTTTGATTGTGTAGTCTCAGAGGCTGTCTGAAGTGCATCAAGGATTCATCAGTTGAATTCTAGGAACTAAATATCACTGATGTGGACAAAGCGGAGCCACACCCTTTGAAGCCCATTTCCTTCAACTGGCTTACAAGGGTGCAACTCTGCTTCAGATGTCACTGTGAATCTAACTGCTCTAGAGTGTGCCTGGCATGATTGTATACCTTTTGCAACGTTACACAGTGAGATAATATTTTGATTCCACCAACTTCTTTGTTACCAAGGCTTACAACACTGTGAGTCTCTGATTCTTACTACAGTTCTCAGTCAAGATGTGCCTTGCAGCTTGACACAAAGCATGAAGGCATCTCTCCTGCTGAGTCACAATCTAATTTACTGAGCAAAATCTACCCTGTCTTCTGTAGTAGCCTAAGATTTGAGTAATTTCTGTTCTACTGGTTAGCACTTCTCTTTTTTCAACTTCTTGTTCTTCTCTTCCCGTTACTCAAGTTGCATCATACCTGTTTGACTCTTTTGTCAACTGCCATATGGTGCTTCAACGCAACTCAAATCTACTTTTCTTTTGTACACTTCTGTCCAAGAAGAATTTTGCATTAAAATTTCAGTGCCAACAGGCTAAGAACTGGAAAAGCTCCAGTACTTCTGTGGATAGCCCAAGCATGTCCACCAAGGAGCTTGGGTGACATATATCATTTCTTTCATTTTAACTTCACAATTACCTTCTGAAGTAGGGTACACTGAGAGAGACTGGCTGACCAACAGTTACCTAGTGAACTTCATGGCCAAGTGAGCTGAACCTAGTAGTCCCTGATCTCAGTACAGCTCCATAACCACTATGTTAAATAAAATGTGTTGTGGGAAAGAAGTCCATGATTCCAAACTGAATAAAGTCATGTTTAATAAATTCTTATTCAGCAGTTTCACACTCTCATTTGATCACTTCATGGGTTAAGCATTGTATTTTTAAGAGTTCCTGATGTACATTTTTCATGTCTGTGTATGTGTCCAAGAAACTAGAACATATAATTTTAGAACATGGGTATCAAGCTGGAAGAGTGTAGATAGGTGTGGCAGTCAGTGGATTCCAGAATAAGGCACTGTCTATTAAGCTAGCTAACACTAGTTTCACTGTGGTGTTTGAAACTTGAACTTAGTTATCTCATTGTGTTTAATTAGGCTTACATTTTAAAAAAGTAAATAGGATTGTAGCTTGCATGTGAAAATGTTTTAGAAGACGTGTACTGACAGCAAGGGATTAATTAATACCAACTAGTGAGCTTTTCTGCTTCTTTTAGCATTGTTTTCCCAAATAAATGTTGTATAAAGTAAAAAGGTAAAGTTTCCCCTTCAGTCATGTCTGACCCTGGGGTACCACTGCGAGCAGTGATTTTATAGGCAAGCCTCTTTTGTGGGGTAGTTTGCCATTGCTTTCCCTGGCTATTCTTTACCCCCTAGCTATAAGCTAGGTACTCATTTACCAACCAAGAATGGATGGATGGCTGAGTTGACCATGAGCCAGCTGCCAGGATATCTGACCCACCGGGGGCTGGAACTCCTGAATGTGTGAGTGGCAGTGCAAGCACTTTACCCAGTAGGCCATGTGGCTCTTCCTTGTGTTGTATAGCAGTTGGCAAAGACCGTTTCTAGATGAAGGGAGAAGTTTGGATAAGTGTTCTACAGTTCACTTTGTTGCATTGGTATATGTGATTTCCCCTCGTAGAAAAATAGAAAACTAAACAATAAAAGGCTGACAACTATTGGAAGATGCTAGTCTGACTATTGAGCTTCTGCAAATATCCATACCCTTATCTTCTAAATTTTTACAACATCACATTTAAATGAAGCAAAATGTTTTGGCCATAAATGCTGGGTTTCCATGGTGTTCTACTTCAGAAAGGTTTAGCTTTGTTTACAAAAGGGTTTAGATTTATACACAGTATCTGTAGTTGAACTTGACATATCTTTTAACGTGCTTCTTAGCGTTAAAGTTACATTTTCCTTTCACTTATTTAGCATGAAGTAAAAAGAAAAGGAGTTTTGCAAGCAATTTGTTTGTGCTTCATATTACCATAGTAATTGCATAATCATTTGCACCTTAGTTGTAAAATGTTACAGGCATTTTCTAAGAATCTCTCCCATTGCATTCATGAGGTCACACTGCATTCCAGCTAGTAATTAACTTCATTTCCTGCATCATCTTTCTTCTCACTAGAATCTTCTGAAGGAACAAATGCGCTTGTTAGACCAAAGTTTCATTGGAAAAATGCACACAGTGTAAATGTATATGAGAAAAGACTCATTCCATGTACATAACTGCACTGATAGTTTAGATATGATTCCAAATTGTGGTTTGGTGCAGTACAACTTAACCATGTGCTTGTAAGTGTGATCCTCTCTCCAATTCTTATTTAGTCATAGTAACTGATTTCAAAATTAGTGCAAGCTATGCATTGGTGGAAATTCTGTTAAGTTGCAGGTGACTTCTGGCTGTCCTGTAGGGTTTTCAAGGCAGGATATGAGTTCAGTTGGTTTGCCATTGCCTGCGTAGCAACTCTGGACTTCTTTGGTAATCTCCCACCCAAGTACTCTGTTTAGCTTCCGTGATCCAACCCAACTGTGCTAGATTGGTCTATACATTCAGAGCAGGTTGTATTTTACTGTTGTATAATCCTTGAGGATTGTATAATCCTCACCATGCAAGTGGCCCTGGCTCAGCACCCAACACCACACGACTGGACCATAGCTTTCCTATGTAGAGGCTGGGTGGAGTGGGGTGGGGGCTGAATACAGAGGGGCAGATAAAGATAGGATAAAGATAGGAAAGAGAGAGGGCAAAGGGGAGAAAAGGGAAAGGGAAAATGTTATAGGGCAGGGGTGTCAATCTCATTTGTTATGAGGGCCAAAATGTGACTTGGTCAACATGGGACCAGGCATAGGTATATATGTGTGACTTCCTTGGTTGGCAAGCCCCCAGTAGGTCCCCAGCCCAGACTGGCACTGTCAGGGAGGTGGCTACTAGAGGCATACGGGTATAAAATGGTGCCCAGGGACAAGAGGTTTTTGTGCTCCCCACCCTCTGATAAGAGGTGGGGGGCACAAAAACAAGATCTTGCCCATGGCTCAGTGCTGGCTACTACGGGGCTGCCCTTCCACCTCCATCAGAGGCCGTGAGCAGGCACAGCCTCCAGGGGCAGCTCCTGCCAGGCTTGGCGAGAGCTTCCCCACCTCCTCTCATCCTAAAGCTCCCTGGGCTGTGGGCCAGGAAAGCTCTTGCCAGGCTCTCGGTGGCCCAGCAAGCTTTGGGGTGAGCAGAGGTAGGGAAGCTCTTGCCGAGCCTGGCAGGAGCTCCCCCACCCCACCCCCGTTCAAGCTCTCCAGGCTGCAGAAAGTGCCCCCCAATTCCAAGCTGGGCCATGGAGAGCCTGGCAAGAGCTTTCCAACCCCCCCCTTCAAGGAGGAGGGGTGTGGGGGTGATTTTGCCCCCCGGTGACAAAATGGTTGGTGCCCGGGGTCATCTGATCCCCATGTCCCGATGGGCAGTACACCCCTGGTGGCTACCTCAGCTTGAAAGAACTTGGCCAGATCAGGAGTGAGGCAGGGTTGCCTTAGCTGGCTCACTGGCTTGATAAGCCCTTTCAACGGGATGGCTTCAGCCCCTAGGTCACATGTTTATACCCCTACTATAGGAGGGAAGGGAAGGGAAAAGAAATGGGGAAAGTGGAGATGGGGAAAGTGCAGTGCTTCCTTCCCTGCAAGTCTGTGTAGGTCCTTGCCTATATATATACCGATGTTATATGTATATATATATCTTTCTCTCACTAGAAGATATTCCTAGCCTGGTCCATTATGGCCCTACAGCTTGACTCTCCAATAAACCCTTCTAACACACACACACACACACACACACACACACACACACGTGTGTGTGTATACTGTTAGAAGGGTTTATTGGAGAGTCAAGCTGTAGGGCCATAATGGACCAGGCTAGGAATATCTTCTAGTGAGAGAAAGATTCCTGGATACCAATGGGTCTGGGGTACTGGGATTTGCTTTAGTTTACCTCAGTAGACAGTTTATGTTTTATTTTGAAGGTTTTTCTAACAGAGAAGGCTGAGTATGAAGATACTAAGTCTATGTACCAAGCCAGTGTAACAACCCTGAGTGAAAGTGAAAAAGCCATTAGCCAAAACATCTCAGAGTAAAAAGGAACTGTACAATCTGTGAAACATCTAAGAAACTGAGTAACATCTAAATTGAACTGAAACTAAACAATCTTGTTAAGTGGTGGGCTGAGAAACAAAACTCTAAACCTCTGTGCCAACCTCTTGTGTATAGTGTATATATATTTATCCTGCCTTATTTGCCTCATCAAAATCCATCAGCAAGTTATTATTCCTCCTTTTACCATCTCCTCTGTCTGCTAATAAATATTTAATCTGTTTAAGTTTAAATCTGTATTTATTTTAGAGTGCCTTACTGAGGGGTGTGCCTTTAAAGGAACACTATCATTCATGAAGCACCTCAGTCCCTGAAAGGGAAAAGGTGGGGGAAAATCTGACAAGCCTGGTCAGTGAGGGGTTTCCCTGCCTTAGTGATGTTGGAAGGTGTGGGGGAGGTCTGTTGCACATGCCTGAAGCCATTAGAAATGGAATAACTGTATTGAATGAAAAGTCTACTTCTGCCCAACTATTTTAGCACTTTTAACCTCTGCATGAACTAACTATTTTTTGCCCTCTTATGCAGTATGAAAATACTTCAAGCTTTTGAGTTCAATAATGATGATAACATGAGCAAATGAAGTATGTACCCATGTGTCTTCATTTGTAGACTTCTGTTACATTGTCAACAGAAGTTTGGATTCTAGATTTCCTGGCACAGACATTCTGCATGCAATGAAAGCACTTTACCCTATTTGTGTTAAGAAACATGTTTGTGTGACACCCGTATCACTTGTGTTGCATAATTTCCCCTGTTCTTGTGCCTGAAAAAAATTGGAATTGTGTATTATTAGAATTATTTTGAACCCACTGGCATTTTTAACAATAGATTTAAACTACGTATGCATGAGAAAGGAAATATAATACAGAATAAACCTTAGCCAGCATGGTGTATTGGTTAAGAGCAGGTGGATACTAATCTGGAGAACCGGGTTTGATTCCCCACTCCTCTGCCTGAGTGGCAGATGCTTATCTGGTGAACGAGATGTGTTTCCACACTCCTACATTCCTGCTGGGTGACCTTGGGTTAGTCACAGTTCTCTCAGCCCCATCTACCTCACAAGGTGTCTCTTGTGGGGAGAGGAAGGGAAAGGAGCTTGTAAGCCACCTTGATTCTCCTTACAGGAAAGAAAGGTGGGGTATAAATCCAAACTCCTCCTCCTCCTCCTCCTCCTCCTCCTCCTCCTCATTATTATTATTATTATTATTATTATTATTATTATTATTATTATTATTATTATTAAAAACATTGCTGCTGTTTTCACAAGTGTGTGTCTGTGTTTGGCTCTCCCTCTGTATGTGAGAAAGCTCATAGTGCAGCATTCTATCAAAGATGTATACAATCTGCTGATTATTATTTTTTAAATTGATAAGTAGCTCTTCTGAGGTTGCTCACTGGAATTTTAAGTGACTAATCTATGAACTTCTTTCTGTGTATGTAAAGTGCCATCAAGTCACAGCTGACTTATATTGGCCCCTTATTGGTTCTTCAAGAGAACCTTGAAGGTGATTTGCTATTGCTTTCCTGTGCATAGCAACCCTGGTATTCCCGTGTGTGTGTGTGTGTGTGTGTGTGTGTGTGTGTGTGTGTGTCTCATTCAAATACTAGGAGTGCATAGACAGCACCTAGCACCTAGCATTGGCATTGGGGGTAGAGTATGTTAAATGCAGTTGGACACATGCTGTGAGTGTCTGGGAGCCACAGTAGCCCTGACAATGGCAGCAGCAGTTGGCAAGAGTGAGCCACAGTGGGCCAGGAGCTGTGCACCCAATACCAAAGATGGGCGTAGGGGAAGCCTTGGCAATAACAGTAGCAATTGGAGGCGGGGAGCAGCCACCATGTGCCTGTCAGGCACAAGAATGTGGGGGGAGAAGAAAGATAAGTTGAACTAGTCTTTAACTCTTCAAACTATCTGCCTAAAGTTTTTCCTCCCTTTGATCAGTATGCCCCCCACAACATCGGTATAGGGAATCTGGTGAGACCTCCATCACAGAATGCCAGCGGATAAGGTAGGAGGCAGAAAGAGAGTTATGTTTAACCACATAGATTCTTTTGAATGAAGTATATGATGACTGTGAACTATCAAAATGATGGCAGGTGAAAACGCTCTATAAATATACACAGCCATTGTCTACATTGTCCATTGGGGGCTGATGAATACCCCTGGCCTGGATAATCCTACCCCCTTTCACTTTGACAAGCTCTCTGTCATTCTCCATTTCCTCCTGCTTCACCAGAGAGCATGTGCTGTTGGGGAATTCCCAGACTGTCTTTAACGTTTCTTCTAAAAAATGTCTACCTGGTAAGTTTTTCCTCCCATTGATCTACACTCCCCACCCCTGTTCAGTATGGGGAATTTGGTGAGCCCTCAGTCAGAGACAGCCAGTAGATCTTTCCCATAAACTTATTACAAAGGATGCACAGTGACTGAGGACGACTGGAGGGTTCAGATTTGAAATTAGTTGCAAGTAGTTGGGGTGGGGACTCGCCTGTGAAATAGTGAGAGAAAGAAAAAGCAGTGAGGTGGGGACCAGAAAAGGGAGAAAGATGGGTAGGGAGGCATGAAGAAAGAAAGGTAATACTGATGGAGGACAGAAAGGGTGATGAGGCCGGAGCAGAAAGAAAGGGACAGGCAAGGGAGATAGGTAAAGTATCAACAGCTATGAGAGGAGGGAGAAAGAGAGGCAGAAGTAGGGATGGGGCAGTAGAATGGGAAAGAGGCAGGAATGGAATGGCAGGAGGGAGAAAGAGGGAGACACTGAGAGAAGTAGGGGGAAGGGGGAGGAAGCAAAAATGGGATATGTTTCCACAAGTTTCTAGCACACATGTGTCAAACTCAAGGCCTGCTGGCCACATCCGGCCCAGCATACAATTATATCCGGCCCGCGTAACGCACACTTCAAATCCCATTGTCCAGTCTGGCCCCAGCCCCAGACTTGCCCTGCACACTGCACCCCAGCCCCCAGAGAAAGGAGCCACTCCTCCCCAGACTCACTGGGATGCCAGGAGCTGAGCTGAGCCAAGCCATAGGGGGGAAGCCGTAGGGGGCCAAATGGCGCCCAGAGGCAAACCTCCCCTCTGGTCAGAGCACCGCTTCATGAGTAAGCCCCTCTTCCCAGCCCAGCAGCCAAGGCACCAGTTTCTCTGGCATCTGGGCTGCTGGGCTAGGAGAGCCCACAGCAGCCCCTCTTCCCAGCCCAGCAGCTGGGACACTAGTTTTTTTTTTTTGAATGGTATCCTGTGTTTTGATGTATATCAATGTTCAAAAAACGTTTAGTTTTAGTCTTTCAATAAATGTTTATCCTGTTTGGCCTGCAACCTAAAGCGTGCTTTGAATTTTGGCCCTCTGTGCGATTGAGTTTGACACCCCTGTTCTAGCATTCCCACTTGCTTGATATAATTGCCATTTAAATAAGAACATGACAGGAAGTGGCATAGGAAGCTGCTTTAACTGTCCCATGACCAAATATGGTTTGTTCCATAGTTGTTGAAATGGACTTGTAAAGTACTCATTTGGTTTTCCATTGGCTCACACTGCAAAGCAAATGTCCCATCATAATATCATACCCCAGTTCTTCCCAGATGAGCCATTTTTATCTGCACCAAGAATGTATAGACAGCAGCACCACACAGACTACAATTCTGGTAACGTATCCAAAATCTTCTCTCCTTTTCCCAGAAGCACAAACATATTAAAAATAATTCAAAATGTTGCTGGGTTTGTTCAATCAAATGTCTTTAATGCTACTTTTCAAACATATTCACATTTGTCTATTTTTATTAATATTTGTGTTTTAAGCACATTCTGATGCAGTGTTGGATGTAAATAGTTTGCATCTGATGTTGGATGTAATAGTTTGAATGCACAAAAAGCTCCTCCCTACCATGTCTCATAGTGCATCGGATTGAAATAATAGTGGTAGGACCTCCTAGAGCTTGGAAGAAGCTTCCAGCGTGTCTCTTAGTCACCCCGTCCCTAAGATGAGACAGGAGCCATAGTATCTGAAGCCTTTATGTATTGTTCTTATATGTTGTGAGCTGCCTTAGAAACCAAGTGATGAAAAGATGGATTGTAAGCCCTTAAAACAAACAAATGGTAGCTTAGTCAAAAGTTAGTTCTGGTTCAGACAGTGAATTTAGGATCATGGTAATCAAGATATTTCAAGACAGACATACCATTGATTGTCCCAGTTGGGTAAGGGGGGAAGCAGCTGCTGCTGATCTTCCAGTTAAAGTCCAAAAGTAAACAAGTTGTTTTTGGGTTCTTTTCAAAGAACAGGATGCTATCTTTGCCAAAGTAATCTCTGGCCCCACCTTTCATTTGCTTCTGGATTCCCAACCCTTAATTCATTTCTGGGTGCTTTAAGAAAAAAGCACAGACTGTTTCTGAGTAAACCATCGCAGTTCTGTGTTACTCCTTCTGATGCATAGAAGACATATTGCCATATCATCTGGCCTAAGAATGATCCACTTATTTCTGCCATTTGTACAGTGTAGTTTATACCCCTTTCCGCTAGAACAACTCAGGAGATGTGTGAATCAACCCGCCACATCTTCCTAGATTTTCTTTGTGGTAGAATGCTCTGCCAGGGTCCTAATGCTTGACTCCACCCACCTTCTGATTCTCATGCAGCGTCTAACAATCTTATTGAAGTGCAGCCTTTGTCAACATCATTACTCCCTTCACTATTCAATATAATACTTTGAAAAAAAGTACTTTTGTTTTCTGGGAAACAAAATGGCGGGTGCAACTATAGAAGAAGGTAAGCCTTGCTAATAGCCGTCTGGGGCAATATAAATGCTCTTTTTTCAAAGTACTATGTTTAATACTACAGGAAATAATGATTTTGATGAAGGTGATGCTTTAATAAGATTGTTAGATGCTGCATGAGAATCAGCACTACTTTGAAATGTGGAGACACGCTGCTGTAATTTCTGCCGCCGCATGCAAGACCGCACTTGGTTCTTTTAGTGGAAAATGGTATAAATGACTAACTATGCAAACCTGTGCAGAATTACTGCAGTCTAAACCCATTAAAAGCAATGCACCTACACTGGAGTAACTCTGCAAAGGATTTCATTGTTAACTGCATAGTGTCAGTTTAACGTTTGGGGATGTTGTACACCTAGGATCTTTTGTTTCCAAGAACTTCATTGCAATCTCTGGAAATAACAGCAACTTTAATTTTATTATGCAGGGAAAGTGATTTTAAGTACCAATATGACTCTTGCAAATTGAGAAGTAAAACTAAGGTCAACACATGTAACACTAGTAACACAGATAATTTTTAGGGAGTATCCTATCTTTCACTTTACAGACATTTTAAGAATGCATATCCAGACCTACTCCAGTGTGGACAGCTGCTCTCTTGGACAGAAGTCCTAGCAGCTGCTTTCTCTTTTCTGACACAACATTGAGATGATCCAGTTTCAGACTTCATGATGCAATACCACTTGCAGCTGCACTTGTTTCAAAAGGTTTTTTTCCTTTTCAGTGAAACTGCAGCTTGCTCAAAAAGTTAAAATGTCTGAGGCTAAAATTTAACAGATAAAGGGGAAATACATGGTAACTTTTTTTCTATGGCATTGAGGGAAGGGTGACCAGTTTCTTAACTAAGCAGATACCAGAATTACAAATGGAGACAGGAAACCAAATAGTTCTTAGCAGATGTCTTAAAAGAGTTCTTAGCTTGATCCCATTTTTCAAAGGTAAATTTGCAGTCCATCTACTTATTTGCCTGTAATATGAAGACTATGTTTTTCAAAAAAACCTGTTTCTTACACGAGCTGATTGTGCTAGTTCTTCACATGATTTATCAGCTCACCATGCAACTAGGTTGATCTTATGAAGAACAACCACAAGAAAGCTGTAGGAATGCATCATATGCTGACATGATTCATTCAAAGTCATTGCATCCCATCTCAAGTCATAGATTTAGTGGATCCAGTTGTATTTATCAATCAGTAGATTTCTATGCCGCTGCTTCAGAATCCTGTTTGAGGCAGTTCAGTCAAAATACACACTGTTAGACATAAACATCATAATTTTCCCCATAAAACAGAGCAAATCATTGAAAAAGCTGATAAGATAAACCCTCCATTTAAAAGCTTGAGTAAAAAGATGTGTTTTAGCCTGCTGTCTAAAAAAAGGTAAAGTAAGTGTAACCCCTATGATCAGAATGGGTTGACCCAGAAAGGGGTGGAGACTCTAAGCCGGAGAAGGCTGCAAAAACTGGTGAAGTTGGAGGAAGCAAGGCTACCAGGCTGGGACCTTGATTTAATCCGTTATAAGCTCTTAACACCGTGTTTAAGGTAATTGCAAAGTTGTTGGGAACTAGTGGGAAGGGAGTTGGTTATTTTTGCTATAATTGTAAATGTTAGAATTTATTGTTTCAGGGCTTGCTATGTATGTAATTGATGGGAGTTCGTTTGGGGACCTTCATCATCTTGGATCCCATTCACCAAGCCTCTGAAGTCTTCATAAGCCAACCACCAGCAGGAAGAATTGGACTTTGCATTTATCAGTAGTTTTTCAAGATAAGGACTTAGAATAGAATAGAATAGAATAGAATAGAATAGAATAGAATAGAATAGAATCTTTATTGGCCAAGTGTGATTGGACACACAAGGAATTTGTCTCCGGTGCATATGCTCTCAGTGTACATAAAAGAAAAATACATTTGTCAAGAATCATAAGGTACAGCACTTAATGATTGTCATATAGGTCTAGTAAGCAATCAGGAAACAATCAGTAGTAATGAAAACATAAAATGTAAAATCATAAAATAAAATAAAATGTCAGCACAGGCTATAGTCATACAGTCATAAGTGGGAGGAGATGGGTAATAGGAATGATGAAAAAAGTAGTGCAGTAATTATATAATAAGTATATAATAAATAGTTTAACATTATCGAGGGAATTATTTGTTTAACAGAGTGATGGCATTTGGGAAAAAACTGTTCTTATGTCTAGTTGTCTTGGTGTGCAGTGCTCTGTAGCGACGTTTAGAGGGTAAGAGTTGAAACAGTTTATGTCCAGGATGCGAGGGGTCAGTAAATATTTTCACAGCCCTTTTTTTGACCCGTGCAGTATACAGGTCCTCAATGGAAGGCAGGTTAGCAGCAATTGTTTTTTCTGCAGTTCTGATTATTCTCTGAAGACTTGAAATGCAACTTAGAAGGACTGTAAATTGTTAATGTTAAATGTAAATGTTAAAAGTTTTATTTGTTAAGTAAACTAAATTTTGTTTTAAAATTTAGTTCTTTGCAACTCCTTCCAAGTTCTGCCCCACAGAACCCACAGTTAGAGGTTACATAAGCACTGGGGGAAGAGTGGGGAAGGATTTCAAATGTGAGGTGCCTGCACAGGAAATGTGGTCTGTGGTCACCACCCGCCCCATTCCTGAAGGCAGGAGCACGGAGAAGAGGGCTTGACAGGCAGACCTTAACTGACTGGCTAGAAGGTATAGGAGGAGAGTGTCCTTCACGTACCCTAGCCCCAAGACATGTTGGAACTTAAAAGTAAGAGCCAGCTCTTTGAATTGTGCCCAGAAGCAGATGGGTAACTAGTGCAGATCTTTCAGATACAGTCCCTGTACCTTGCCCCTAATAACAGCATAGCCAGTATATTTTGGACTACTTGAAATTTTGAAATGGTTTTCCAAGGCAGCCCGACTTAGAGTGCATTATAGTAATCTAACTTGGATGTGATCAGAGCAGGGATTGCTGTGACCAAATCATACTTTTGAGGACTAGCTATAGTTCTGGCTGAAGCTGATAAATGGTATTACATGCCATTGAGATAACAGTATAGCAGTGATGTTGTGATGAGCAGCAGTGGCATAGTGGTTAAGAGCAGGTGCATTCTAATCTGGAGGAACCGGGTTTGATTCCCCCTCTGCCACCTGAGCTGTGGAGGCTTATCTGGGGAATTCAGATTAGCCTGTGCACTCCCACACACGCCAGCTGGGTGACCTTGGCCTAGTCACAGCTTTCTGGAGCTCTCTCAGCCCCACCTACCTCTCAGGGTGTTTGTAGTGAGAGGGGAAGGGCAAGGAGATTGTAAGCCCCTTTGAGTCTCCTACAGGAGAGAAAGGGGAGATATAAATCCAACCTCCTCCTCCTCCTCCCCCTCCTCCTCCTCCTCCTCCTCCTCTTCTTCTTCTTCTTCTTCTTCTTCTTCTTCTTCTTCTTCTTCTTCTTCTTCTTTATTCATATAAGCATGCAGAGAAAGTTCTACCAGCATATGAGCCTGAGATCATTTTCAGATTGGCTCTATTGTCCATTTTTTGTATCATGTTGGAAGTGGCGACTTTTTGCATTTTAGACAGTTTCATTAAACTGCCGCAGATTTTGATTGTGAATTATTATTTTTTTCATTTCTGCCATCTTAAACAGCATGCATTGTTAACTTTTAAAAAAAATGTGGGATCTGGTCTTTTGTGATCATGTTTTATTGTGACTCAGGAATGCAGCCACACAAGAGATGAAATCTTTTCATACTACTTTGTAACTTGCCATTTACTTGTGGGGACAAGCCCATAAGGGTGGGTGGAGAGAAGGATGATGCAGACATACTGTGCTGAAAATAATTCAGCATGTAATCTGTTTCTTCCCACTTTATTGATTACATGTTCCTCAGATGTTGGCACAGCATAGACTGGAACTGATAGGACAGTTGACTGCTGAACTTCTGTCAGCACCTTCTCCAACTCACCTGTTGGGGCAACCAAGGGAAATGGGCTGGTGTTAGGGATGGAAGCATGAAAACTGCTATTTCTATTCATCACCATTCTCCTTGGACATGGTCAATTCATCAGCCCCAATACTGGCTGTTGTGTACACGCACGCACGCACGCACGCACGCACGCACGCAAGCACACATGCACAGACACACAAACATGAGAATCCATTAAAGGAATCCTCCTTCCTGGTCATGCTAGGAGCCCATCTTGCACAGTCTGCAGTATGTCCCCCAGCACCCCAATTCCAGCAGCCAGTGGTGACAGTTATTCTCTTTCTAACAGTAACGTGCACCATCTTGCCATCTATCTTTATACTGTAATTATTAATTTTAACTGGTTTTATGTTTGTAATTGGATCTTATATTACTGAATTTTTATATGTTGTACACTGCCCAGAGCCCTTTGAGGGTGGGCAGTACAAGAAATCCAATCAATCAATCAGTCAATCAATCAATACACAGTATATATATTCCTTTTCTATGGGGAAGGCAAAATGCTAGGGCCTATTGGCCGGTGAGAGCCCTGGGTAAAATTCCTTCACAGCCTGGTTAACCATTGATCCTCTGCAGACATCGCAAAGAATAGATAGCCAAACAGAAAATAAATCCCATAAACATGGGGTGCCAGGAGAAAGCTTCCGAATGCCTAATCCACTTGCTTCTTTTCAGTCTGAGTCATTTACCTGCTCTCTCCATCCTCCCACCCAGTGATGGGCTGGTTCCTGGTGGCAGACCACAGGAAGTTGCTGACAGGTCACTGGTGGACAGCCAATGCCTGGTCCAAATGACCCCTCCCCCAGTTACAAATGATGTTCCAGATTATATCTGGGAGCTCATTTCTTTTTTGGATCTGAAGCAGTTTTTCAGTATGACAAAAGACTGATATATCACAAAACTAAGTGAGAGAGCAAAAAATGGTAGACTCCATCTGAAAATCAAAATCCAATTCATTTGTGATTTGCATATGGCTTAAAGGGCCTGTCTAAAAGGTCCCCTTTTAGAATGAGCCCAGCTCACTTTTACAATATTCAGAAATAAACCTGATTCAAAATGGAATACTGTCTTTATGTTAAAGTACCTTAACTCTGCCTTTTAAATCCTTCTGGGAAGACAACTTGGAATCGTTGAACAAGAAGCTTTTCTCTGCTGAAATGCTGAAGAACATAGTGAGCATGATAATCTCTCCTCATTCCACACATTGCTTTGCCAAACTGACAAAGTGTAACACCATGTGTAGCCCTACGCAGTGTTAATCTTGATAAGCCCGTTGATTTCACTAGGATTGCACTACAAAAGTACTTGTAAATTCAGATAAGTTAAGGCTGGTGAATGCTATGACTGATGGCCATCCATGCCTGACCATTTAGATTTAATGTTGAAATAGCATGATGTGAGCTTTTGTCCAAATGTTCTCCTAGCCTTTGTGTAAATTACATGGTGATTCCAAATCAAGCAGTGGGGAGAACAGTTATTGCTTATAAACGGGAGTCTGAAAGCTCACAAGACTGACCATTTTTCCAGTGGTTTCATGTAGCTATTAAATAACAGGTAGAATTTTATGAGCAGGTAGCAACCCTTATGTCTGCCTTCTGGAGTCTTCCTGATACAGGCACAACCAAGATGGAGTTGGTTCTACCATCCCAATCTCTTGGATGGGATAGAAAAGTTATCTTGATCATGTGAAGATCTTGCACGTGTCTGAAACAGTGATAATGTTCCAGAACATTACCCTTCTGTTGGTACTAAATCTATGAATTTTAGCAGTTTACATGTTTACCTTTCTGAAAACTACGCAAGGGAATTGCTTTTTCATTTTAATCTGCCTCTGGGGTTCTAGAAGTTAAGACAGTCAGGAAATGGTTTTAAGCTTCCTGTATGCACATGCAAATCTTTAATAGTTTTGTAAAATAGTAGTTTGCAGGCACAGCAGTAGCATTCACATGCAGTAGGAGAAGAAAAATACATTCTAAAGTCAAGCTTCCTCTATCTTAGTGGAGTACTCATGTTAGGTCTTTGGAGCCAGTGGTGAATTGTAGCTCCTTGAAGACAAGCCAGTTTATCGTAGTATAAGTTTTTGTGGGCTGAAACCCACCATGCTGCATACTGAAGTTTCACTTTATGCATCTGACAAAGTGAGCTCTACCCTCATGAGTTTATCCCATATTAATTTGGTGTTTCAGCTGCTACAAGACACCCATTTTGAGCTTAAGCATTATTTAACGATCCTATTTCTAGCGAACACATTTCATTGTCTCCCAGTTCTTTCTGTCAGGTAAGACACTGAACTAACCAAAACTGATTTTCCTAACTATGGAAACTTGAAATTCGTACAAGTTGGTTTTGTTTTCTTGTGTATGCAATATAGTCAGACTTAATATACAGTGCATTATTTCAGCATTTACTGTGTTATAAATATGTGTGAATTTATTATCCATATTAAACAGACTAGCTAAATTCATTAGTAAAGCACTATCAAATGTGCACGCTGCTTCTCATGCTGGTAATTTTTTGAGGCATTTTGTGGCATTAAGTTGAAGGGGAGAAGGACAGAGTTTTTCTTTTGTTGAACAGAAGTCTTGAGACGAATTCTAATTTTTGAACACAGACCATTTAATATGCTTATCCAAATGCATAGAGCAGGAATCCCCAACCTTGTGGTCACCTTTGGAATTCTGACACAGCATGAAGGGCTTAGCAACAAAATGGCTGCCACAGGAAGAGAAGCTAGACACAAGGTCTGGGAAGATCTTTGTGCTGTTGTGGCAGCAACTGCCAAAGCAACATTTTCACAAAATCTGCAGAGGCAATCAAACCTCCAGTAGCCAACCAGAAACGTTGCAAGGCTAAATGCCCCATCCATATTCTAATAGCATTTGGTAGTTGCCAAGAATGGTGTTGGTGGCTTCCGCAGGCATTATGTTGGACACCGGTGGCATGTAGCAAATGTGTAGAATGAGAGGTCTGCATATCCAACAAAGAAAATTCTGAATCATTGTGTGTGAAAAAATAGGGCTGCCATTGTTGAATTTGGTATGTTCATAGTGTGTGGCCCCACAATAGTGTTTATAAAGTATATGCTCCCCATTCAGTTTGAAGGGTGCATGTGTGTTTTGTATGGGTACCTTAGTGCAAAAGGCAAAATAATTTTAGAATTAAGTGTACACAAAGACATATATTTAAACTCAAATTGCTGTATGAGGGAAGTAGCTAAGAACCCTCCTAGACTTACAATAAATTGAATACAACATGCTTTCTTGTGTGGTAAAAGTTGGCCATAGTCATTTTATTTAACAAAATTGGTTCAAGGCAAACAAAGCGTATGGCGCAGCATGGGGGTCTGATCTGTGTGCTGGGCAGCCCGAGTGCTGTCCCTCAGACACCTAAATTTTTCTACAGCACGCCTGCTGATGAAAAATTAATGCATGCTGGAGCAGCTGTGAGATTCCAGATGGGTGGTTGCCACTTCCTGAAGACTCTACTGCTGCCAGGGGCGCAAGCCATATAAGCCCACGTCTGGGCAGGTTACCCTTTGGCTTTCTCCACCCCAAACCTCATAAGGAGGTTCCAATAAAGCGGGTATTTTACCCGCTGACCCTAAACTAAAGATCAGTCCCCCATGCGCAATCCGCCAACCCTTAACAAAACAAACATGCATTAACAAATAACAAATACAGGGAGGGTAGGGTGGGAGACTCGCGTGCTCCAGTAAATGGGAAGGAGGCAAAGCCAGGCCTAGCCTTAAATAGGCTGCCTGGCCCTCCTCCCAGGTGATGTCAGGGTGCCCAGCGTCATTGCCGGGCGCCCTAGAAGACCAAAAGCCTCGCAAGCAGAGGGAACTCGCGAGTCGGCCGGGAAGGCGGCAGCCCATGGGAGGCTGTCCCTTCCCCAGCAGCAATGGCAACCGCGGTAAGTTGCGGCCGCTTTTTTGTAGTCACAGTGGGAGTACCCTGTGTTGCTGCTCCTGTTCCTCTACTGCTTATTTTTAGTTTCTTTAGTTTTCTCTTGCATGGTAACAAGTGCCAGTAGAGGTGAGGGTTTTTTTTTCAGGTAATACCATTTCCCACACCCTTAATAATCCATGTGAACTGAAAATATCTCTCAGATAAAGATATCTAAGTCCTGTTGCACAAAACAGCTAAAGATATCTAAGTGCTGTTGCACAAAACAGCAACCAGATATTGCTTTGGCAGTACTCTGCTTTGATTTGTTTAAACACTTTTGAAGGATTTCCCCCCACTTTATAATTACGTGGGATGTTTGTTCATCTGGACCTTGTTTGAACACCATGCAGGATAAGTAAATGTGGATGAGCAAACGGTTTCCTACTTGCGATGCAGGTAGATTTATATGTTCAGTATATTGTGCCTATAGTGGCACATCTGAATAATCACTCCAGTCATGTTTTCTGCAAAGATTGAAATGTGGTGAAGTTCTTAGGAATGTAGCTAACTTCAAAAAGGAGGAACTGTGGCGCATTATTGCTTCTTGAAAAATTGCTTATGCAGAAACCTTCTGTTCATTCTGTCTCCCACTTCCGCAATACAAAAATAAACCACATCATCTCTGCAGAATATTTGCAGGTTTGTTTATGTGAGAGAGATAGAACTGAGCCCTTCAGGGATAGGGCGGTATACTAAATTTAATAAATAATAATAATAATAATGTTTGTCCACTTCTATTCAAAGTTGGATGAACTACTAAAAATCTTGTAGAGGTGTGATTCCATGACTGCCATTTTGAAATGGGCTCTGCCCATATGGCATCTTTTTGTTGTGCTATTTCAGAATTCTGAATGCTAAGAGGCTTAGCAACATTGGAGATCCTTCTTCTAGCTTTTGAAAGTACAACTGCTTACCTTCCTATGGGTTTACTAGAATTATTTTTAGTTTCTTTAGTCTAGTTTTACCATAATGTTCTGAAACTGAATGAAAAGGAACAATGGCAAGAAGATCATGTCTTCAAGATGATGTATTACAAGAAAGCAAGCTGCCATTTCCTCTTAAATGTCTTCCATGCCAAGAGAGAGAATATGCCCGGGCCTTAAGAAGAATCCTAACCTTGGGAAGACTTTTGTGTTCAGTCTGTTTTACTTCTGTATTTTCCCATATGTTGGTTCTAATTGTCACAGAATTCTGAAGAAAATGTTTCTCTGCACGCTACCAAACAAAATAGTTATCATCAAAGGCTTTCATGGCCAGAATCACTAGGATGTTGCGGGTTTTTTGGGTTGTATGACCATGTTCCAGTAGTATTTTCTTCTGATGTTTCACCTGCATCTGTGGCTGGCATCTTCAGAGGATCTTCTTCAAGACAGGCTGTACTATCCACTGATGACTGGTAGGAATTTGAAATCCTTTGTGCATAAGGCAAGACACATCATTTGTTTTTATTTAATACATGATCTAAGTCTGGGGGCACATTTGGAATCTTATCATGGAATGGTGGGTGCAACCACAAGATGGCTGCAACAAAATGGCTGCCACAGGAGGTGGAAGAAGCCACGAAATGACTGCCGTAGCTTAACTTCAATAGCATTGTAGCCTGTGGTGTGGTGGCAGCTGCTACCAAAGCAACATTTAAAAAAAAACTACACAGCCAGTAGTCCGTTAGAGGCCTTGAGAGGCAAAACCCTACCTGGCCCCACCCACATCCTAAAAACACTTAATGGGCTCCAGAAAAGGTGTCAGTCGGTGCCATAGCACCCACAGGCACCACACAGGCAACCTCTGATCTAAATCTTTTATTGAAAGTGATAGTACCCACTGTATAATGCCCATTATTTTTGGATTGTCTAGGAAATAAATTATAGAGAAAAATTACATGCTAGACAAAAATTGCATCCCTTCTTTTGGCCTTCTTTGGCTTTTCTTCAAGAAATTTTTCAAGTTGTTCCTGACAGATACAACACTTAGATAGTCTCACAACACTTTGATAGCTTCTTGTACAGTAGGTCTCCTAACTGTGTTGAATTTATGGAAAAACCTGCATTTTGAGTTGAATTCTCAACTGAAGAAATCTATTCTTGCCACTCATTTTGGTTTTCTGACTATCCTTTTATCCTGTCATCTTTAAAAAAAATCCCTTGATGCTGATTTCTTTCTTTTTCTGCATTCTTTTCCCTTTCAGTTCTTATCTTTTAGTGATAGAGATGGATGAGGAGCTCTTACTAAATGTGCGAGGAAGAGGCCCTTGCTCATTGTGATGCAGCTGTAGATTGCAGTGCAACACAATATGCTGTGTAATGGAGAGAAGTACAGCCAAGGCTTCTCTGGTGTGGAAGTCCCATTCCATTGCTACCCAATGAGACCTGAATGTTAATTTTATTGTATTTTTAAGCAAATGAAGAAGATCAAAACAGATCAGTTCTATCAAGTGTAAGGCAGGGTTTTGATAGTAGGCCACTGTGGTTGTCATTCATCCTTTTGTCCACAAATCACTACTAGTATCTTATAGTCCTGCTGATCTTTACAATGTATGCAGTATTGAATTTTGCAAATTCCCAATCAGCAGTTGACTATTACATGAGAGACCTATAGGAGAAAAGGCATCTCTTTGGTGCTAATGCTATTAGGTAATGCTGCTGCAGGCACTTCTTCAATGTAGGGTGATCCTCTTATTGCTTCTTCTCCCCAGTAATATGGATGCTGAAGATCACATTCTTAGACTGTCACCTGCAGAAGCAGATTGGCTGTTAAGGCCACCAGGAGGAGTCCTGGGGGGGCTGGCATCTCACCCAGAGAAAATGGTAGGCACAAAATGGAAGTATGGGGAATGAGAGGTTTGGCCTCCTAGTCCAGCCTCACACTGCCCAGCCTCACCACAGTATGAAACAGGATGTGCCTGTCCTCACCACAGTGAGGGCTGGGCAGGTACTGGCTCCCTTGGGTCTAGTTGTACGTAGGACCCTTTTCCACCACGAGTCTGTCCCAAATCCTCCCCAATCATCTGTGAAATGTTTCTTTCTTCTGCCAGAAAAACCTGGCTACCATTTGCACATAACCCATTTCTAGTCTGGTCAGAGGCAGAAACATAGCAATTTTAAGTGCTGCAGAAGGGTTAGGAGCCCGAATTCTGAATTGGAATTTGGTGATATAATCATTTTGCTATCCGCCAAGAAAAAAAACCCTGAAAGAAATGAATACACATGTTATATATATGCTGTTTATTTGTTTTGTTTGGTTTAAAACGTAACTAGAGTTGATGATCCTTACAAATTTATATCAGCTAATCAATCCTTTCTCTGATCAGGACAAGTCATGCCCTTGAAGGGTAATTATAACCTGAAGGATTATTAACCAGAAGTAGCATTTGGAGAGAGTGAAAAAAACAACAACCCCAAGCATGTTTCCCCTTACAGAGAAGTGTAAAGCCTCTGAAATATGCTGTTGCTTATTTTTTCAGAGATTATGAAGTAGGTCAAAAGTGTAGCGGTGACAACATTGCTGTGGGTGTGGCTCTCAGTAATATTTGCTGACAATAATATGTGCAAATGTACTTTAAACTGTCGGACTAAAAAAAAAGATTACAGCTACCGTGTACATCTTCCATGCATAATCAGCATGATTCAAGACTAATGAAGAAAATAAATATAACAAATAATGACAAACCACAATTTGTGATAATCATAGTTTGGTTTACATCCCAGACTTGAACACAGCAAATAATTTCTGGTAGTTCTTGACTCCTCACCTGTATCTTCAGGTGCAAACTGCTCAGTCTTGTTCCTCACCATTATACTTTCATCATATAATAAATAGTTTGAGGGTGTTTTTTTTATCATGGCAGATGAAACTTCTGTCCTGCCACTAATCGGATGTTTATTTTCTTTCACTTAAGCACAGCTATGGGGTGGAGGGTGAGAATGAGACTATGGTTGGTCTGGAGAAGGGAGTGTTTTGGGAAACAGCCAGAGTGACTTCATTTTCTACCCACTCTGGTTTTTCATCCTTGAAGAATGCCATAGAGCACGATTGACATCTTAAACCCTGTTTTGATCATTTGGATGTAGTGCCAAAGCATAGTTTGTCCATACTGCTGCTTCCAAGCAAAGGGGATTCCATTATTTGAGATTGTCATTTGGTGTCTGCTCTCAAACCATGATCTGATATGTCAAACCTAACAAACCATAGTTTTCAAATTAGCATTTGACATTGTTATTCATCCATGCTACCATTATTTAAGCTGCACTTCTTGATATATAATGTTGCCTTTTATTTTACAGTACAGTATGCATCTGTATCTGGTGTTAACTGTCCACAACATGCTCACCTGACCTCAGCATCTGCACTAACCCATCATCTTGTCTAATTCCTTTTCTTGAAACATAAATGGTTACAGAATGCAATTCAAATTGTTGAGGTTTTCCTTATACTGTGTGAAGCCAAATTGCCCAGTTGTAATAATAAAATAGCAATGGTATGGAACAAAAAATGGAAATGGAAACAGGAATGCCATAAAACATGCTATACTGGGGCTTTTTGAAAAACGACAAACAGATAAGATTCTTAAACTTATGGCAAATCAGGAGTAGCTTTCAACATAAACTATATTCATAGAGCTGTTGTGATGGTTAGGTGGGGGAGGGGGAAATTATGTAACAAGCCACTTTGGGTCCCTAATTAAGAAGAAAAGCTGGATATAATTTTAATCCATCGGTACAGAAGATTGCATTGTAAAGATGACACAGCATCATGCAAACTTTCCACTTTTTCTTCTTTGCATATGTAGTAAGGGACTGGAGGCAAAGAAATGCATATGTGGATGCAAGTGACTGTCGTTTCCCACCTGTAATTTCCCTTGCATTGCACGTTTTCCACAGTTAGCTATGCTTAGTTGCTTTTGCATTTTAATTTTAATGTCTTTTGCCAAAAGGATTCTGCTGATTATTTGGAGATCTATGAATCTCTTTTGTGGGTGAAGAAGCTTGGGAGTCTCAGGATTGGGCCACGATTTCTCTGTGGTTTATGCAGAATCATGTGAACAATTATTATCCATTCATTCAACCCCTGGGTCTCCCTTCTTTGTTTTCTTTGCCCTCCTCTCCAAAGGACTTGTGATAAAATCAAAGGCAAGATTGCAGTGAGAATGGCTAGAGGATTTATTCTCTCTTGCTATTTTGGATTATTATTGTGATTGGCTGAATACTTGATATATTTGTGTTCCTGTGGTTAGATAACACATCCACAGCCTTTTCTCTCTTAAAGCTTATTGCGTAAGAAATGTGGAAGAATGTATGAAATGCAAAAAAAATGGCAGTAACCCAAGGCAGCAATTACTGTGAATGGACTCCTCAAAAGCACAAAGTTTCCTCTGATAGAGTAGGCTCACAAGTGAGCAGTCTGAGAGCTGTGTAACTGTTCAAATTGGTGTTATTATTGTGCTACTCATATGTTGACATGTAAACAGTCCTGTGTCAAGGGAGTTTAAGTATTGGAATCTTCTGGTGAAACTTGTTACAGATGTAACATAACAGGTTTTATATGCCCATCGTAACCTGCTTTATCTAAGCAGATAAGAATTGTGACTTCACTAGCATACCTTCAGATAACATTGTGCTGCTTAAGGGTAAAAGAACTAGACTATAAAACTTTAGCTGGACTTAGAACACTCTTTGTCTAGAAATCTGGTGCTAGTGTTGAAACAAAAAATGGAGCATGCTAGACTTTGTTTTTTGGAGACTTCTTTTTAAAAAGAAAGGCAACTAGCTAGCTAGTCTTAACTCTTCAGTTAAGCTGAAAAATATGCAGAGTCTTTTGTGAATTCCTCCTTTCTGAAAGGTTGGACACAGATTCCAGTACTTTGGTTTGTGTCACCCTGTCAAGACTTGCTTTCGATGAGCAGCTTTCAACAGATTAGGTACATGGCTGTATTTTTAATGCTGAGTTGTT